>NC_134142.1:55332500-55632500 GCF_033958435.1 Carettochelys insculpta | reverse complement strand
CTATGTGTCTATCTCTGAAAACACTGTCTGCCTCATAAAATAGAAGTAACAAGACACTAAATTTGGGAAACAAAAATGTTTCTTCATGTTTCTTTCTTGATAATCCAGTTGTTCAATTTTTCACAATTTGTCAGATTGGCTTCTCCCAGAAAAGGGTGCACTGAAGATCATGGTGAAGTTTTCATGTACTCTAATTTACCCATGTTATAAATATTCTAATATTTCTTCTGAATCAAAAACTTCTAATATCAACATTTTATGTTTATTTGTACATTTCTATTTCATGTTGTGAGCAGTTCCCCCCAATGGCAGGGTGGCCTAGTGGCTAGCCCCCGCTCAAGGTAAGATGTTGATAATTGACATCTGCAACAGAGTCAGTCATACTTGTTGGAAGGGCACCGGAAGAAGATGAGGTCTTCACTACCTGGGCAGCATCATCAATAAAGAGTGGGGCACTGACAGTGATGTGAGATTGAGGATTAGGAAAGCAAGAACAGCTTTTCTTGTCATGAAAAACATCTGGAATTCTAAGCATATCTGAATTCATGCTAAGGTAGGGTTCCTCGACTCCAAATCAGTCCTACTGTATGGAGCAGAAACTTGGAGAACAGCAACAATGATGGTCAAAAAAAATCCCAACAGTTATCAATAACTGCCTCCATAGAATCCTTTGGATCCACTGGTCAAATACATCAACAACCGAGACCTATGGCAACTGATTCACCAATTACCTACTGAAGAAAAAAGAAATCAAAAGATGCCAATGGACTGGATATTTCCTCGGAAAACCAACCACCAACATCATAAGGCAAGCCTTTAGTTAGAACCCACAAGGAAAAAGGAAAAGAGGGTGCCCAAGAAACACATGGCATAGAGTTCTGAAGGCAGACACTAAAAAGACAGAACACACCTGGTCAGAACTGGAAAAGGTCACCCAGGACAGGGGACTCTGGAGAATGATCGTCAGTGACCTATGCTCCAAGATGTAGGAGTGGAAGAGTCTTTTTACTGCTATTACTGGGACTGGTCTACACTAGGGAACAAAGTCAATCCCCGTTACACAATTCTAGCTATACCATTAGCATAGCTAGAATTGACATATCAGGATTGACCTTGTTTCCTGGTCTAGATCAGGGCTCTCCGGGCTTGTGCCAACATCCCTTACTCCACACAATAGCATGGAGTACCAGGGTCAATGGTTGATCCTAAAGAGATCAATTTAGCTGTGTCCTCAGACATGGCAAAATTGAACTCCAGAGGATCAATTTGCAGTGTATCAAACATGCGGTAAATATAGACACACTCTATTATTTAATGCTTCCAATTACTTTATATTATGGAGTTGACAATTTGTGTCTTTGTAGTTAATGTGTTAATTTTTTACTTAATGCAGATCCTCAACTTCTTTGGAGGCGGTGAGAGAATGATACAATGGCTGTGTCTACACTAGCCCAAAACTTTGAAATGGCCCAAATATCGAAACAGCAGATAGGAATAAGGGGATTTCGAAGTTGGTGGGCTCCTTTAGAAAAGGAGCCCCGTCTGGACGAGCCACCCGGTGGTGAGCCGCGTCAATTTCAAAGTGCCACGGCTGCTGGCATGCTAATGAGGCGCTGAATATGTATTTCAGTGCTTCATTAGTAAACTTCAAAATAGCCATTTGCATGGCCATTTCGAAGTTTTGGGCTAGTGTAGACACAGCCAACATGTCCTCCCAAAGTTTACAGTACATTATCAGCAAGTAGTGGTTGAATTTTCAAAGATTCTTCAACTAAGTGTCTAGTTGAGTTAAAATTTCCCTTTTAAGTAAGTGTAAAATATTTTCTTGCTGAATCTGACTGTTTTTTATACTCTTCAGCTAAAATCCCAAAATAAAACAGCCTCAGCAAACGCCAGATTTCAGAGGCTCTTTTTTCCCTCCCAGCAACCTTCCTCCAGCCTGAGAAACAATAATAAAAAGGTCACTTTTATACATATGATGTCTTTAAAGTTAAAAATGTACATGCTTGTGCACTCTTAATTTGCCCCTGTTGTGGTGGTATGGTTTTTAATTGCATGATCACAAAGTATGTTTTCTACAGGCTTTGTCAAGGGTCAAGGAGGGATGAGTCAAAGTTCTTTTGCAGTTGAAGCACTGGGTTGGGTTCTATTCTTGGCAACTTCCTACTGAGTGATTGGCAAATTTGCCATATGCTACGAAGCACAAATTAATATTGCACAGGGAATCTTAATTCTGTCACTTTCAAAATTGCAATTATTTGAAATTGTGAATGTAAGTAACATTAAGTGTAGTGAGCACTCAGTCGAGGTATAAGCCCCAAATCAGAAAGAACTTTAGCAAATATTTGTGTACGCTTAATTTGAAACATCTTTAAATGCCTTTGCCTTCAATAGAAGTTAAGTAGATCATCAATTCCTTTGACTGTGAATGTTTGCTGCAATGAGGTCATGGATGGAAAACTGTATCCATTATGGAACAACAAAAAGTCTTGTGGCACCTTATAGACTAACTAAGGTGCCACAAGACTTTTTGTTGTTCTCGAAGCTACAGACTAACATGGCTACCTCTCTGGTACTTGCATCCGTTATAATTTATTTTCATTCAAAAAACTTCCCATAACATTTGGGGTTCAATTTTTCCATGCTCAGTCTATTTCTGAAGGTTGTTTTGTGGGAGTGAAAGGTGGCTTCATGTTAATTTGACTGTACAAGGACTTGAACACGTGCTTAGGTACCTTGCTGAATTGGGACCTAAATTAGCAACTGTGTTCAAGGCGGTTTGTTTGTTTTTTTAAATACCGGTCTCTGTAAATGCCTCATCTTGGTTACCTGAAAAAAATAGTTTGTGAATAAGAAT
This sequence comes from Carettochelys insculpta, assembly GCF_033958435.1. Lineage (NCBI taxonomy): Eukaryota > Metazoa > Chordata > Testudines > Carettochelyidae > Carettochelys > Carettochelys insculpta. Next base: position 55,629,643 of record NC_134142.1, on the reverse strand, counting down.
CTCTCAGTCAAACACTGGGGTGAAAACTGATACTAAGAAATCATTTAGCTGTGTCTGTTAATGTCTGTATCAACCTTAATTGCTGCCTGGTAATTGCACCCAAAATTACACTAGTTTGGAGTGCAGAACTAGTCATGTTTGAACCAGTGACAGTTTTATGGTCTAATATTTTGTGAATTATCTAGAATAAAAATGGGTGCTGTAAATGATAGGAGAGTTGACCAGGGCTTTGCTGGCGTAGCCAATGGAATACGGCACTTCTATTTATCTAACTATGATGGAGGTATCATATATTAAAATCATGACATCCTTATTTATAAATAAGTTATTTGAGAGCTGCTTTGGTTGCCATTTCCTATTAATATTCCTAATTGTTTTATACACCTCCCTGGTCTTACATTCGCCGTAATACCTCTCTATATCTTCACATTACTCCTCTAACCATTCCTCCTTATCCTTTCTGGCTGATTTCCTTACTTCATTGCATTTCACCCTATATTGCTGTTCTGCCATCACAGAGACATCTCTTCTGATCTTCAACACTCTCTTCTCTTGAACCAACTTCAGTGTCTCCCAGGTAATCCACTTCTTATTGATCTTTTCTTCTTCTGGAACAGTCTGCTCAATTGCCTCTCCTATAGTGATGGCTATCCCTGCGACTCTCTTACCAGGTCTTTCTCTGTGGAGATATTCTTAATCTTCTCTTTGAATGCTGCTCTGTATGCATTCCCTGTTTCTTCTTCACATAGCCTCGCCACGTCTCTTCTTTTCTTAAACTGTGTCTTACATTTTCTTTTGAGTTTTATCTTGATGTTTGCAGTCACTGGACTGTGGTCTGAGTCTATATCCGCTCTTTGGAAAGTTATCCATCTTCTTATCAAAAGCACATCTATCATGTTTTTGGACTTCCCATCACTTGATTGCCACATCCACTTCCTACAGTCCTTTGGTGGAAACTCGTGTTGCAGATCACCATCTCATGCTCTGTAGCAAACACTAGTAGTTTCTCACCTTGTTTGTTTTTCTCCATATCCAAACCTGCCCATGCCTCTCTCCCAACCTTGGTTATCTGTTCCAACCTTCGCATTCCAATCTCCTGTGATGATCAACACATCTTTCTTCAGTATCTCCTCCACCATCTTTATAGAATAGCCCAATCTCTTCCTCCATACTGTCCGACATGGGTGCATACACCTGAATGACTGAGATGTTGAACGGTTTTGCTTCGAATCTTGCTACCATCATTCTTGCATTCACCAGTTTGTATCCTAATAGTGCTCTTCTTGCTGTTGTGCTAAGAAAGGAATCGAACTCCTGCTTCATGCTTCATTTCATTTCCTGACCAAATGACTTCACAACTGCATATCTCTCCTAATGCCATCCAACGCATTTCTGCCAGTCCAAGTGTATCGCATTGGTATCTATCCATCTCCTTCTGAAGCAGCTCTAATTTTCCAGTTGCCCACAGTGTTTAGACATTCCATGTTCCAATGGATAGCATATGTGTTAGTTGTAATTTTCTTTCGGTAGCCAACTCATCGACTCAACCCTGATCAGTCGATTGGTATCGCAGACCTTGTTTATCTGGGCAATGTCCAAGCTGGCATCTTTTATCATTTGTACTGCTTTAGATCATTGTGTGTGCTTTACTTCTCTTTATACATACTGTATATAGGTGCATGTCTCTGTCCGCATTAGTCCCTATTATGTGTATAAAATAGGGTAGCCAAATTTTATTTGAATAATCAGGAATTCAGATGATTGAGAGGACATCCCTTTGAATCATAAAGTGCATATCTGAGTTGTTAAATTGGTTGCTGAAAATGCTAAATATAGTGTCTTCTTTAGCTGTATTCAGAAAATACAAATAACTGCAAAAACTGGACAATATATATTAAAATTTTGTGCAATTGATTCTTACGGTTGGGTTTTGAATGCTGTTAGTACTACTTGCATTGCAATTATTGTCATTGCTCAAGTACTGTATTAGGTCATGACATGTAAACATTTGAGTTGTTCTTTTATTGAAACACAAATATACTGTACAAACAGAAAAATAAAAACAAATTGTAGTTCACATCAGAATTATCTGAAGCAATAGTAAATTTAATGACATAGGATCTCCCTCCCCCCATGCACACACCCTAAGGTATTGATTTAAATGTAATATATATTAGAAGCATTTGCCATTTCATGGTCTTCAACCTGAAAAGGCCCTTGGTGACTTAACTTTTCCTAATTTGAATCATGTACTTCAAACAAGAGGTACACAGTGATATCAACAAATGATTACAGACCTGCTGGAAGCAAAATACTGGATCAAATATTTGCTTGTGTAAAATGTTGTTCAGCTCCTTTTTGTAATTGTCTGGAAGTTGTGAGCAGGTAAATGAGTCTGAAATTAGATTAAACTTTCAAATGAATTTGAGCGGAATCAATTTACGCTAGTTGAATTTGGTTCACTGTTTCTGTATAAACATGTGAAACAGCCACACTTCAGCTATTCTGAGTTATACTGCTCATGAATAGGATTGTTATTAAATCAGAGCAAATTAGTTTTTATAAATCATTTCACAAACTTATCGTCTCTATTTTCAGAATTTCATTAGGCAGATTGAGACTTTTTTAATTTGACACACATGTCTCTGATACTTTTGCTTTGTTTTTGTTGCTGGGTTTATTTTATTGTTTAAGGCCTGACCAAAAGCCCACTGTTGGAAAACAATTTCCAGATTACTTCATCAGGCATTGAATGAGTTAGGGATTTGTCCCATAACATTGTTTCTGTGCACTAATTGGACGACTGCACAAGCAAATTCTTAAAAATGCACAGAATCTGTTTCAACAAATGCTTGTGCATCAAACTTTGGAATTCACTTTTAACAGATGTTTGTGCCAGTAAAATTCAATCACTCTTGCATTTGCGAAATAGATTCTTTAAAGGATGCAATCACTTGTCACAGCAAGTTGACTTGAATTAGAAAAAAAACTGGTAACTTTTGGTATGAAAATGTGGATCTACTCACAATATTCAGAGGCTGCATCTACACTACAAGATAAATTCAAATTTAAGGCAGGTAGCTCGATATTACCATCTGTCTGTCTTCACTGTAAATACCATTAGCTTGATTTAGGGAGCACGAATATCAATATTACAATATTATCATTACCTGATGGGTATAGCGTCAAGCTCAAATTCCAAAGTTCAATTGAAGGCCAGTGTGGAAGCACCACATTTTAAAACGAATTTATTATTATTATTATTATTATTTATTATTTATTGTTCACAAACTCCCTTTCTCCCCCACAGGTGCTGCACAGTCAGGGTCTTTCCCAAATGTATTATTATTTAATATGGAACCCACAATGCCTCTTAATGCTCTGCTCTAGACACTGCTCTCCTGGTGCGCCTGAATTAGGTAACAAGAAGACTGTGAATTTCCAAGCGGAACCAGGAAGCCTGTAGTTGTTGGCTCATGTTTATATGAGAGGCTGAGAAATGTCTCTTTCTCTGCTATTAGCACTATGAGCACATCTACCCATTACAAATATGTCCCTGCAGGGAGTTTGTGGTTCTGTCTCTACACTTGTTTTTTTTCTGCGCTGCCTGGCGCCAGCCGCTGCCCCACTGCACCACTTGACAGCAAGGCTGTTGTGGGGGTTGTACTGGTATAAAAGGCCAAGAAACTTCTCGGGGGTTTACATTTGTGCGCAAACCCCTCTTTCTCCCCCACAGGTGCTGCACTGTCAGGGTCTTTCCCGCTCAGCCACATCACGTGGGTAGCCCTAGACCCAATAAAAGGACATGCCTGCCCTTTGGTGCTGACCTTGCTGCCAGGAAGCACTGTGTCCTAGCTTGTACGCATTTAGGGCTTCAGGGGCAAGAAAGAATTTCAGGAGCTTGCAGCCACTGGGCAGGGTGGGAGTCTCCCCGGAGACTAAGATACACAGGGCTTGCTGCTGTGGGAGGAAGTCTCCCCTGGCAACTATGATATTTGGGGGCTTAATGCTACTGGGGGGGAAGACTTCATGGTAGGTAAGAATTTTGAGGCCTTGAAGCTGTCAGGGGTAGGGGGGCAGTCTCCCTCAGCAGTTAAGATACTATGGGGGCTTGCTGCCATTGGAGGGAAGTCTCCACCCCCAATGGCTAAGATAGTTGGGCGGGGGGACTATTTCACCATTTCAACTGTCTCTGTAGTCGCAGACCACAACACACGTCCCCAGCCAAAAATTTATTCGGTGGTTTGCTGTCCATTGCAGACATCTGCTGGTTTTGATATTTCTGTTAGGAAATGTTAGGAAAAATATTTTATATCTGTTTCATGCTTTGACCCCTCAAAACACGGGGGAATGGCCAGTTGAGATTCCTGTTTCCATTATAAGTTCTGTGTGTAAGATTTCACTGCCATCCCCTGTGTTGGCAATGTCCGTGTAGTGAAGAGACAAGACCAAGATCTTTTTTTCCTTGACTTTTCTGTTCTTTCTCTTCTAACTTTGAGAATACAGTCTGTCCCTGTGTTATTTTCAGGGATCGGATGCAATCACGGGAGGGGGACAGTCAGTTGAGAATTGTGGATTGTTAATACAGAAGCCTTACAGTGCACAAGAAAGCCAAAGACTGTCCCCTCAGCAACGCTCTTTTTTTTTTTTTCAAAAATTTTCCTATCTTCTCTTTCTTCAAGCTTTTCAGGGTCCCTGAATTATTTTCAGGGATTGGATGCAATCATGGGGAGAGGACACTCAGTCGATGGCCAGTTGAGAATTCAGCTACAGAAGAAAGGTTTCTGTGAACTTTTTTGCCATCTCTGTGGATGTCCTACTTTTCCTTCCTTTCAACATGAAAAATGCACGTTTGGTTATCATGGAAGGGGAATGATGAAAATAAGATGTAGGAAGATGATCTCAAAGACAAGTGAGCATATGCAGAAATGATCTTCCGAAAGACCTCTTCCTGAAAATCTTTTCAAAAGAGGGTATCTGCATACAAAAGCAGATTGATCTTTCAACCCACTCTGCCAATGGAGAGCATTCACACAGTCCCCACTCTTTCGAAAGAATGGGCCAGAGATTCTAAAATCTGGCACCATGAGGACTGTTGTTGTGTTTTTTTAAAGGGTCTGCAGAGCATCTACCGCTTGCTTTTTTTTCAAAAGATTTTGAAAGGAGACACTTTTCCTGATCCAGGAGTGGAAGAAGGCTTCTGGAAGAGCCGCATACATTTAATATCAGATAGAAAGAGCACATTTTTTGTGTGGACGCTTGTGTATTCTTTCAAAAAAGGGCCTGCTTTTCCAAAAGAACTTGCTACTATAGATGTGGCTTATGGGAGAAGAAAAGCACCGACTCAATGTCTTACTTTGAGGAACAACTATTAGATAAGCTGCGATGTGTGGGGACCATTAACCTTATCTTCTTTCTAACTAAACACAGAGAACATGTTTGCTTACTTGTCTCAGTATTATTGTCATAAATGCCAAAAATATTCCTCCCAGTTACTGGGATTTGTCACGAATTTCACAGTAATCACTGGATTGTATAGTGACCGATATAACAATATCCGGACAAAAATGTATTGAAATGAATTAAACTTTACTAAATTCAGTTTAACTCTGTTGGGATCCCTTATGTTAAACATTCAATTATTCATATGTTTTTGTGAGACTGACATTTCAGTTATGCTAATGTTATGGTAATGGTCATCACTCATTTGAAGCCAACCCCTTGAAAGGTTTACATAAACTAGTTCAAACTGGATAAAGAAAGAAATTTTGGATAAATAGTGTTGTTTTAAACAGACTCAAGGACTTCTTTCAAGCAAACAGACAGGACCCATGCATCATGGAAGGCCTTGGTCCATAAAGCCAGGTTGAAAGGATTAGGCCTTCCTACTGAGGTGCCTTAGGACTGTGTCCTTGTTCTGAACTGAAGTTGCAATGAACTTGAAACCATAAGAAAACCCTGCGGGTGGTATTTTGAAGTGTAACTTCAGCCAGACCCCATGTTAGGGCTGAGGTAAGCTTCTTAGCATGTGCACAGGCTCTTCTATTATTTTAATCTGTTTTCTCTACAATGGATTTATTTTTAGGAATAAAATAGGATTGCATAAGAAATGCTGTGTGGTGACTTGTGAACAATTAATTTGTGATTAGACACAGCCCCACATAGGAAGAGACTCTTGTTGGGATATCCTTAGGGTGTCAACCTTCTGTTTCACTGGGAGTCTCCCAGAACCTGACTCAGTTTTCCAGAGGCTACTGCAGGTAATCTGGAAGGTTTTGGCTTCTAAGAGTCCTGCAGCACAAGAGGGCTAAGAGGGCTTCTTGCTGTTCCTGGCCCCACTTTTTGCTCCCAGGAACAGCTGACATATCCCCGCAGCTCTGGGAGGACAAGGGCCAGGAGCTCTGTGCACTTCTACCACTCTAAGGGCCAACTCCTCAGTTTCCATTGCCTGAGAATAGGGAACTGCTGCCAATGGGAGCTGCTGGGGTGGTGCCTGCAGGGAGGGGAACCATGTGCTTCCCAGGAGCTGCAGAGACTTGTCAGCTGCTTCTGGGAGTAATGTGGGGCCAGAAGGAAACCCATCCTTATACCTGCTGTGCTGCTGACCAGAAGCTGCCCAATGTAAGCACAACCCTGCCAGAGTCCATAGTCCTCATTCCCTGTTGCACCCCAACTCCCTACTCCTGCTCTGACCACTCTCCAGCTATGTCGACACTGAACTCCTAACTTGAAATAAGATACGCAATTTACATTACTCAAATTGCATATCCTATTTCAGATCAATTTTGAAATAGGCTATTTCAGGATTTTTGAAATAGTGTTATTCCAAGGCATCCCTTAAGCCTTCTCACAATGAGGGGTAGAGGGATGCTGAAATAATGTGCACGGTATTTTGAAAAATACCGGCTGCATTTCTGAGATGCAGAGTTACAATTTCGGGACACCTCAATATCCTAAAAGAGCTCTGCAATGTAAACATAAGCTTCCTGAGCTCACACCCTTTCCTACACCTTTCCTTCCCTCCCACAGACTAATCCCTTGTCCAAGCCCTCACTCCTACTCCTGGAGCCAGCAACCCTCAGCCCCTCCCACACCCAACTCTCCTGTCCGAGACCCAAATTGTCAGCCAGAATCTGCACCTTCTTCTGCACACTAGTACCCTACCATGGCCCAGTAGAAGTAAGTTATGGTGGGAGATGGTGTGTTACAGAGAGGAGGGGTAGATAGAGTGAGCAGGGCAGAGCGAGGGGTGTGCCAAGTGTGTTTGGATTTGTGTGATTAGAAATTAGTGACCGTATAGTCATGGTATGTGCAACCTATTCATGTCTCTGCTTAAGACAGTTGATAGCTAGTGGAGCCTGAAGCTTAGCAGGGGTGTCCCACTCATGGTGGACCATGAAAGGCGGAGTACAAGTGCAGTTGCCCTCAGCTGTAACATACTTTTTCCTCTCTGTAATGAAATCCAACTCTTCCTTTAAAAGAAATCTGTTAAACTCAATCTTACAACAAATTTTGTTTTCATAATTTAGCAGTAGTTTTAATTGATGCTATGACTGACTTTTAGGCAGTCATTCCATAGTGTGGGCGGCGGGGGAGTACATGAGCTTAGGATAGCATGCGACTCTTTTCACAACAGCAGTCACTCATATTAATCTGAAATCTGTTTCATAGCACTCTTCGCTAACAGTGCCAGAAGTGAAGTCAGAGTCTCAGGTAAGAAGACTCCTTCTATGCATCTTTTAAAAAGTACCATTTGCTCTTTACACATCTATATGCACTAGAATCTATTTTAATAAATTGTTTATTTTATAGATTTGTGAAAAATACATTTGAGTGGGTAATACATGGAAGTCCATTACACATTAGCTATTACTTCTGTACACAAATAACCTGTTGAATACAATGTATGCCAATTTTGGCAGAATGTTTCAGCAAATGAAATGATAATCCTTTGTCCTCTGTTTTTCCCCCACCTTAACTTTTTGTGAACATGTCTGAATATTTCATCATATTTGTGCTGCTCATGTTACTATCAGATGCTCTTGGAAGTGTCAGTTTCTTAGGGCTGAATACTATCTTTTACTGTATATTTGTACAGTATTTAGCACAATAGGACCTTGGCATGGTTGTAGCCTTTCTGTGGTATTGCAACCAAATAAATATTAATAAAACCCCTTACTGCTGACACTGGCAAAGGCAGTCCTTATTTCTCTCTCCATTATATTTTTGAGATGTCCTGTCAGTTTTTTTAAAGATTTACACAATATTATGAATTATTTATTGGGCACCACAAGTGTAATCAGAATTGTATTGCACAGTGATACATGGAATTCCTTGCACTGGATGCTTGCAACATAAACCAGAAACAGACAGGATTTAAACTCCCAATCAGAGCAATAGGTGAAGATTGAAAGAAAAATCAGAGAATTGAATTACAGCAACTTCTTCATTCTAATACAAACTCAGAGACAGCTTCTTTCTGTGATCTTAGGCATGTGACTGAAATTCTCTTCCTCTGTTTCCCCATTTTTAAATCATAATGGATGGGACTAATACAGGTTGAACTTCTCTAGTTTGGCACCCTTGGGACCTGGCTGGTGCTGAATTTGCTGGACCATGGGAGGTCAATATTGTTCAGCAGCATTACTAACACTCCCACTGCTTACTGGGCTCTTGGAAGACATTTAGGGAAAAATTACAGCACAATAACTGCACAGAACACTGAGAGGCAGGAGTAGCAGCAGTAAACAAACTTGGAACATCTTCCAACTTCAAATTCCTTTCTTTCTTTTTTCCTCATACCATTATTATTTTACTTCTTTCAGACATGGGCCATTTTCAGCATTAGTGTAATTGTTTTTCACTTCTGTTGAGGAAAGTTGCTAATGCCAGTGCTGGAAGCTGGGCCATTTTTTTTTGCCTTCTGTTGGCTGGTGTATGGTATTTGTCTTCTGTAGAAAGCATATTGGGGTGAGGAATCATCTTTGTTACTCTTGTGCAGCATGCTACATACACTTGTGGGACTGTGGTAACACTTAAATCTGCTCTGCTAAGGGCATGTCTATACTGCCCCAGGCAGAAGCTTGTCAAAAACCAACAGTCAACTGTCATCAATGCTTATGCACCATCTCTAGATGCTGAAGATGATGTGAAACAGGAGTTCTACAACCAACTGGACACAATCCTGAAAGACATACCCAAAGGGGACAAGATTATTCTCTTGGAGGATTTCAATGCCAGGGTTAAAAGAGATGTGGATCTCTGGAAGACTACCAGTTGCAAAGAAGGAGTCTGCCACAGCAGTTCCAATGGACTGCTTCTCACAAAATGTGCAGAACTCGAGCCTGTCATCAGGAACACTCTGTTCCACCACAAAAAAAAATTAAGACCTGAGGGCAGCGTCCTTGATCAAAGCACTGGCACCTCATAGACTGTCATTGTCTGCACTTGGGATTGGCATGATGACTAGTGCTGATGAGTGCTGGACCAATCACTGCCATATTGGATCCTCAATGGCAGGATTGTAACCAAATGGAGAAGTCAGAGGAAACTGACCTAATGAAAGATCAATGTACAAGGCTTGAAGGACACCATCAGACAAAGTGACTTCCAGATAGCACTCCAAAAGAAGCTGCCAACAGCACATCCTGAAGATGTAGAACACTGGTATCAATTGAAAAATGCCATCATTGTAGCTTGTAGAGAAATCATTGGCTACCAGATCAGGAAGCATCAGGATTGGTTTGATGAGAATGGTGTGGAAATTGAACTCTTGATTGAGGCAAAAAGGAAAGCCTTCAGAGCCTCGTAAAGTGGCATCAATTGCATAATTAAGAGAGAAGCACATGCCAAAGCCAAGGCACAAGTCCAGTGTAAAACAAGGACTCTGAAAAACCAGTGGTGGACTGAGAAGGCATGAGAACTCCAGCATCTTGCAGCAACTCCAGCATCTTGCAGCATCAACAATACAAGGTTTCTTCAATGTTACAAAAGCTGTTTATGGACCAAGAAAGCATGCAATAAATTCCCTGAGATCAAAGGATGGTACCCAACTCTTGAAAGACAATGAAATCATTGCCTCTTGCTGGAAGGAGCACTATGATGAACTCTTGAACCAATCCTCCACCATGGTCCTGGAGTCTCTTGACCAAATCCCTCAACAACTGCTTACAGATGATCTTACAACACTTCCTACCCTGAGCGTGGTCCAAGCTGCCATCAAGGTGATGAAGTGCAACAAGGCAAATGGGAATAGTTGGAATTCCCACCAAAGTCTTCAGAGAAGGAGGGCCAGAGCTCCACAAACAGCTGCACCTTCTGATTGTCAAGATCTGGGATAGGGAGCAGATGCCACAAGATTTCAGAGGCACACTGATCATTAGCCTTTTCAAGAGGGAGACAAGTCAGACTGTGGAAACTATCATGGCATCTCCCTCCTGGCAATGGCAGGGGAAATCTTATCTTGAATCCTTGCAGATGGACTCCTGCCACTCTCAGAAGAAGTTCTCACTGTATCCTAGTGTGGCTTCCAACTATTCTGAGGAACAGCAGACATGATCTTCACTGTCCAGCAACTGCAAGAAAAATGTTGTGAATAAAACGAAGCTTTCAATATGAGTTTAATTGACCTGACCAAAGCATTCGACTCAGTCAATTGTAGTGCCCTGTGGACCATCCTCTCAAAGATCAGCTGCCCCAAAAATTCATTAGCATCTTAAGACTGATTCACATCAACATGACTGCCACAGTACTGAGTAACGATGGATCCCAAAGCAACCCTTTTAAGGGTAAAATGGAAGTCAAGCAAGGCTGTGTCATTGCTCCACCACTGTTCTGCACCTTCATCACCATGATCCTTCACCTCATTGATGGCAAGCTTCCAGATAGCATAAAGATTGTCTATTGAATGAATGCGAAGCTCTTCACGACCTTGATAATGCAGCTCCAGTACATGGATGACCAACATGGTTGCTGCTTTTTCTCCCACAGCCTTTCAGACCATCTTAAGTGCCTTCACTGAAGCATACAAGAATCTCAGCTTCATGCTGAACATCAAAAAGATCAAGGTGCTCCATTAGCTTTCACCGATGGGACAATCTCATGAACTCTCTGTTCAAGTCAATGAAGAACTGCTGGAAAATGTGGCCCACTTCCCATACCTTGGAAGTCATCTTTCCATGAAAGTTGACGTTGGCGAGGAAACCCAACACTGTCCTGAGCCGTGCAAGCTCTGCTTTGACCCTCATGAGACAAAGGGTCTTTGATACCTGTGACATCTATCCCAAGACAAAGCTCCTGTGTACCATGCAGTGGTTGTTGCAATGCTACTGTATGCATGTGAAACCTGGACAGCATACAAGCATCATTTGAAAGCACTCGAACAATATCATCAATGCTGTCTCAGGAGAATCCTAAATATCTCTTAAGAGGATAGGCACAAGAACAGTAGTGTCCTGTAAGAGTCGAACGCAACCAACATTGAAGCCATTCTCATTCATCAGCAACTTCGCTGCACTGGTCACGTGGTTCCGAAGTCTGATCAGTGGCCCCCAAAACCTATTCTGTTTTCCAAATTGAAGGACAGAAGAGCACTAGGGGCCAGCACGTCATTTCATGTGTGCCTGCACTTCTTCATGTGTACTTTCAGCATGTCCTTATATCTGATATGAGGACATATTGAAGGCACATGTGAAGAATTGCAGCATCAGTGTCGACACTTGAGCAAATCTTTTACAAGACCATCTCCAGTGGAGAATGGTAATCCATGAGGGCATGATGCAATTTGAGAGGTTCCACCGCAGTGCAGACAAAGAGAGGCAGAGAAGAAAAGAGTGTCAAAAACTAACTTGCACCCTTCCAAGAGCTACCAACATCTGCCCCTTCTGTGATAAGATCTGCAGCTTCAGAATCGGGCTGATCAGCCATTCATGGACTCACAAATCGGATGGTGACATGAAGACATCCTACTCGTTATCAAATGATCACCAAGGATACTGACCCTCATTTTGACTAAAGGGGATGTGAATAGCAATACCAAAGTGTAATGCTGTAGCTCCCTGCTGTGATCACTGTTGTTGTAAACTTAAAGTTTACATCTGCAGCATCCACACAGGAGTGAGATCTTAGCATTTTGGTGTGTATTGCTGTTTATACATCTTTAATCCACACAGTAGGACAATGTAGATATATGCTGAGTTTCAGTTTGTATTCTCGCTTCTTATCACCTATCTGTGGCATATACACAAACATTATGCAAGAAAATTGAAATCAGGGATCGGTAATGTAAGTTGGAATTGCTGAAACCAATGTCCATTTTCTGTCCCATAATCTGACACTTCTGATGACTAGGTACCTTGAAGTCAAGGCTGTTTGTGGATTGATTTTAATGTGGAGATGACAGTGAAAAGTGAGCCAAACTTTAAATGTTCTGATGAGCTCAATTACTGTTTTGATATTGGAAACATACACATTTGGGCCCTGTCTCAGGTATCCTATGTGCTAGCTTACTACCATGTAGTGGCATTTCCTAAAAGAAAGGCGTTCAAATTACATATACATGTCTTTAGTGGTGAAGAAAAGTTGCACTATTTTAACTCTAACTAGACTTGATGCAAATTAATTTTATCACTTTTATGGTTTTGAATTTGAATCATGACAGTGGAAACAGAATATTCTTTTTCAGATGCTAAAAAAATTCCTGTGCTTTATATTTTTGTTTATTGTACGTTATCCAAAATAAGGTGGTAGTTAAAAACCCACAACTAGTTTTTAGTGGCATTAGACTTCTTGCAAAAAAAGTAATATGGCGTGATACACAGATTAAAATCTTAAATGTTACTTCATACAACTGCAAAATTCATGACATACTAAGATTTAAAACTTAGTTCCCATGATCTGTAGTTTGTCATGTTCTGTGTGCTTTAGTTCTGATATTTTTAGTTGCATATTGTTAAGAAATACAAATAGTCCTGACAACTGTGAGAGCTCTGCATATTGTGTGTCAATTGATGGGAGAAAAGAACTGATTATTTAATTTCTAAAACTAGGAGCTGGTTGTATTTCTTATCAAAGTAATGTTTAGCAAATGTCATGAAACACGAATTTCAAGGCACAATACTGCCTACCTACCATTGTTATCTAAAGATTTACTATAAGGTCTCATATTGTTTACACTGAAGTCTGTAAGAGCATTGCAGTTCACTTGAGTGGGAGTCCCTAAATTAAGTGACAGTGTAAAATTTTTAGTCAGCTAATGTAAAAGACCCGTAGGAGCTACCAGAGGATACTTATTTGCAGCTGTACTATGAAGCCAATGGGAGCCATAGTTATTACACACAAAAGTTCACAGCAGCTGGTTGGGACAAGCCCATACCAGATGTGTTGAAACTTTCTTGCAGGTGATGGAAAGAAGGGCATGTAGTCCAATATTTGAGACATATGGCAGCCGATCTAGTGGCCTAAGGGTTCAAAAGAATATTTATGTGACAAAAAATGTACAAGAACTTATAAGTGCATGAAACTTTATTCTTCTCTAAATAAAGCTAGTTTTACAATAATCTGCTGAGGCCACAATCATTCTCAGGTTGCAATTACTAAATACAACCCCCCTACACACACTTCAGAGCCTCCTAATAATTGTGAATCTGCATTGTTCTCTTTTCAGTTTTTGCATATGGCCTTTGGCACACCACTCTCCCGATCCCACCCCAGTTCAGACCCCAGTAACAAGATCCTGATTGGGCATCTGTCATCAATCATTGTGGAAGTTCAGTGCTTACTGTGCTCAAATAACATGCATTCTATAATTAGAGGCAGTCAGGGTGCATTTTCAGATGGTACAGCACAGAATCATATAGAAATGTGCAAACAAGGAATTACAATATACCTATTTATTTTGTTTTTTTAATTTTTATTTTCCCTTCAAAATCCCAGCAACAATGGAAGCTGGGCTCTTATGGCTGATTTCAGCATTGAGTTGTATAACTTCAATTTACTTTTGTTTCCCTTTTAGTGTCAGGTCATGCAGATCATCACCAACCTTGAGTCAATTTGCTAGACATTTCTCCAGATCCTATTGTCAGTTAAAGGAAAGGGAGTTTGCTGTTGATTCCAAAGAAAGCAGGATTAGATATAATCAATTAAATTAGTCTTCACTAGAATAATGTACACCTGTGAATGTATTATAAAAACCTGTTTATACGGGATGCGGTCATTAGCTTTAATGATAGATTCATAGATTCCTTGATTCTTCTTAGAACTCACATCTTGAGACCAATAAGTGGGCTTTTCAGACCTTTCGGTTTGAAATCACTTGGGGAAAATAAAATATCACAATTATCTTTAACTTACACTATTTTAGTATTTTTCCCTTATTTTTACATATTACACCCTTATGACTAAGTGGAGAACTCACAAGCGGGAACTCAATTTAAAGAAATCGGAGGCTTTGATTTTAATTTTTGTTTATTGTCTTTTAAGTGCTAATTAGCTGTTGGGGGGTAAATGTATTAGGTGAAATCCTTCTTGATTCTCACTAACAATTTGCCAACTCTTCTCTATGTTGAAAGTTTCCATTTTATTTGATATTTTTATCATGCAGTTTTAATGTGTATACTTTAAGCTATTTTTAATCTTTGTTTGGCATTAAGGTTTAGTTCTGCACCTTGGAAATTATTCTGTAGTCAGTGTGGTCAGTCCAAAATCCAAAATAGCTGTTTAATCTTAGGAGGCTCAGTGCTGGAAATTTGATGATGGTTGTATGTTAACATATAAAGCACATGACCTGCTGAGTGTAGAATATTTTGTAAGTAGTTGCTGCAAGCCTGAAGTTATTATCACTGTTATTGGATATTGGGAGAGTCAGACAAAACTGCAGGCATACAAACACAAATTTCAAAATAGCACTAGAAAAGTTTACTTCCTGGATCTCTCTTAAAACTCATCACTAAGTAATAGGTGCCTGGATTGCAGACACATTCTACATAACTAGAAAAAAACAATATTCAGCAGTATTTTCTAATCTGAGAGTAGGTAGCTTTGCCCTTTCCTGAAGTAGAGCTCACTGCAGTATTGGAAATTCTCCCTATGTTAGCTGTGTCTACACCACAGAATTCTGTTGACAGAAGTCACTGTCAACAGATATTTCCTGACAGAACCTCTGTTTACAGAACACATCCACACCTAACACACTTGTGCCTCCAACACATCCACACCACACCTGTGTCTACACTGTCCAGCTCTCTGTCAACAGAAGAGCCAACCGGAAGCTCTGCAAACAAGGCATCCCAGTGAACTGAAAGCCGCCCTCTCTGTTGATGGAGGGCCTCCCAGAGTGCATACCCCTTTTTTTTGTTGACAGGTTCTGTTGACAGAGGCACTATGCCTCATACCGTTAAGACAGAACTCTGCTCAGAAGAAGGTTGTGTTCTGTCAACAGAGTCTTGACAGAATGCGTTTGTAGTGTGGGTGCTCCCTAGTTTTATCGACAGAAGGCTTCTTCTGTCAACAGAACTCTGTAGTGTAGACCCAGCTACGGTGTATGGTAATGGAAAGTGCTGCACAACTGGGTTGGGCAATCTCACAGGGAGTGCTTGGACTGATTGTTTTCCTTCAAATTATTTTTAGTGCTCAGATCTCCAAAGCTGTTTTCGTGTCAAATAGTCTGGTATGTGCTGAAACCCTCCCACTGCCCTCTCCTCTGGTTGACTTGTGATGTTGCCCTCTGGCTGCTTACTGTTGCTCTTTTGCTGCCATTTCTCTCTTTCTAGTTATCAAATCCTGGGATGGGTTGGAGGAGTGGACTTTATCACACTAGTTCAGAATGTGAGGTCCTCTACAGAAAACAGTAAATTCGAATGCAAATAATTATGAACATCTGATATTTTTGCTTCTTTATAAGGACCTTATCCAGAGCCAATTGAAATTAATGGAAATGTTCCTATTGACTTCAGTGAGCTTTGGATCATCCCTGATTGATTATATTACAATACCCTTATTTGTTGATTGAATTGTTAAGTATGTTTTATATATTGTCCTGGATACACCAGATGAGTTCAAAAGGCGTACTATAATTTAGGTCATTTTAAGCTGCCTCTTTCCATCTTTTAGTAAAAAAAACTGTAATTACAGTAGGTTCTTGAGATTCACAAGTGCCACATTTGCAAATTCATCTATTTGCGAGTGGCCTCACTTTTGCGGGACTGGGCGCGCTGGTGGCTGCTGCCACTTCCCTGGGGCTGCAGACCAGGAGTGCCGGCAGCCACCACTTCCTGGGGCTCTGAGGCCAGGAGTGGCTGCTGTTTCTCATGGCTCCAAGCCCCCACCCCCACATTTGCGGAAAATCAACATTTGCGAGGGTTCTGAACACAGACCCCTTGTGAATGTTGAGACCCTGCTGTATATTTGTTTTCATGCTACTTCAGTTGCAGAGAGTGTTATTTTATTCAGCTTTCTTCGAAAAAAGAAGATGAAATTCAAGTGCGTTAAAATAGAAGTGAACTGGTTTTTAAGACATATTTTACTGATCCGTAGAGGCAGGGGTTGAGGGGAGGGGGGAAGCTATATGAGGAAACTTTAAATAAACTGATTTCAGAGTCTCATAACTTTCCGACTGATAGCATACCTCTTTTTATGGTTTATAAACAGAACCTTTTTTCCTGACCATGTATGATTCTAACTTGTTCTCCTCTGTTCTTAATTTAGACTGTTGTGGTAAAGTACTGAAGACAGATACCATACCTTGTTATGCTAAGAAAATCTGTGTTCCATCATTTTCTTTCTAGTGAAAGACTTTGTTTATTCATTGTTTAATTTACTATCCTTTAGGTGACCTAAATGTCATCATGTAATTTTATTTTTTTTAGTAAGTAAGTGTATAGAATAAAGTTTGTGGCTATTTTTGACCTGTGTATGAGGACCAAACCAACAAACAAAATCTGAGAAAGAACAAAAGTTCTTTTTAATTGGAAAACTAACCAAAGAGCAGTAAACATGAATCTGGGTCTTTTTATTTTTAATCATTTATATTTCAATCTGTCCCAGCTCAGTGGAAGGGATGTTAAATAAAAAAGAAATTAAAATTTCAAATTTTATTCCAGGAGGATACTGAAATATACATTTTTAAATAAAATAAATCTAATTTTATATTCTCCTGGATATTTTATAAGTGGCATGAAGTTATTTAAATTCTAGCATGTCTCTTGTCCTTTTCACAAAAATCTTTGCCAGTTGCTTTTTTACTTGTTTAGCTTAATTCATATTTAATTATTGATTTTAATATATAAAAAAGGAAAACAGCATACAGTGTACATTAGTATGAAAATAAGAGGGGCATTGACGGTTGTCAGGACTTATAAGCGAATATGAAGAAGGGAGCAGAACAGTTTGAATGTGCATAACTGGCAGGGGAACTTTCCTTTTGCTTTAAATTACTCAGTAGTTCATTGATGTGGAATTTAGAGGTAATTATTTATGATTCATTAACAAATAAACTCAAATACTTAATGACATTATATATAAATTTGCTGGCCAAAGAAAGTAGTTCTACTTTGCACAAATGAGACATTGTGATGGA
This sequence comes from Carettochelys insculpta, assembly GCF_033958435.1. Classification (NCBI taxonomy): domain Eukaryota; kingdom Metazoa; phylum Chordata; order Testudines; family Carettochelyidae; genus Carettochelys; species Carettochelys insculpta. The sequence continues at coordinate 55,612,071 of NC_134142.1, read as the reverse complement.
ATTTTCTATATGGAGCATTAAAACATCTGGCATATGCATATCTACTTATAGGTCTTTTTCCTATGTGGTGAAAGTTACCTTCTAGAAAGTCAGCCTGAGGCCTATGAAGTTATTAGGCCCCAATTGTCCATTGTGCAGATACTCTATGCAGATGTGAATTTTTACCCTCAGTGATTAGGAAGAGCTGAAAAGCAGACTATTTTTGTTTATATCTCTAAATATGGTTGAGCTATGAAAGCTTGAATGTGTTACCACTTTTTTGTGTTGCCCCTTATCAGGCAGCTCTTTTGAAAATGTGGAGATCAGGAAAACAAGTTGATAAAAATAGTCAATTGGTAAAGATTTCTATGAAAAGGCTAACCAGAGACCTGGGGCCAGATTTTTATCAACATAGGTTGGCATAGCTCAATTTATGTTAGTGGGGCTGTCACAATTTATATTGCCTGAAAATTGAGCCTGTGGTGTTCTCCACATGCACACACAAGATGGCATTAAGTAGTAAGACAAAAGTGCCTTAAATTGGGTAGGCAAAGTATATTTTTACATATTAATGACTCAACTCACAAATATGGTCCAGCAATTCTAATTAGTATGCTCTGTAATTCAAAACTGTATATAGTAGAAAAGCAATGTGAAAACCATATCCACTTATTATATTGGCAACTGAACTGAGTTTAATGCAGATTTCAAAGACTTGTGGAACTTTTTTTTTTCAGTCCTGTACAGCTCACTTCATTTCATAGTGTGCAGAAACAGGCTGATTCTTCAAGGGAATTCATGGCATTTTTCTTTATCCTGTGACTTCTATTACATGTCTTCTCTTGGCCAAATTCTGTCTTGAACTGTATCAGTGCAAATCTGTGTATTACTTAATGCAGCTGTCTTGGTGTACCAGAACATAGAACTTGTTCCACTCCCTTTACTCTTCCTGTGGCACACCCTTTGGTAAAGGGGAAGCTAATAGATATATATTGTATCTTCACATTTAAACAAAGCAAATCCACTATAAAGAACATATACAGAAAGTCACTTAATGCCATTGGTCAGTCTTTTAGTTCTAGACTCTGCAACTGGAATCCTGAAAACAAAACTGAGCTCTAGAACAAAATCCTTATTGCTACTAGGACTTGACCCTGCTTTATAATAAGCCAGTTTTCTTCAATGGTAGTGGGTTTAGATCTATGCAAATAATGAATTTTTTAGTTTGTTGGCAATTCCAAAAACAAAACGTGGGTTGAATAGATTTTTTGTTTTAACGTTAGCAAATCAAAAAGTTGGAACAGGTCCTTTGAAGAGTATGCATCTACAGTCAAATCTTATTTTGGTGAAGGCACACACTTACAATTGGTTAATTTATTCCATAGCTTAGTAGTGTTCCTGGATTCTTCCCTCATGTTAAGCTGTAACATATCAGCATCCATTTGTAATGCTTATAGCATCTGTAGTTGAGTTGGAGACTCCATCCAATCCTGGTGAATGGTGGACTTAATTATTTTCATCTTTTGTGTATTGCTTTTGCTAGAGCAAAGAAGAATACCTGGCCATAAAGCCTCCAGCATTTAGGAAATTCCAAGTGGTACAGAACACTGCAGTGCATCTACTAACCAAACACAGATATCTTCTGCTCCTTATTCTAGCTTCCGATAGACTTTCAAATCAGCTTTAAAGTTATCTTCTTTGTCCTGATCTGGGCCAAAGTTTTTTAAAATCAACTTTCTACAGTAATGAGGGCACCACAATTAAAGTTGGGAAGGTGTTTCTTGGACTTGCTGAAAGAGGATGGCTCTGCTTTATTGCAGGGAGAGCTGAATGAAGCCAGAAATTGCTGCAAAAAGATGGACTGTGATCACCTTTGTGGTACTGATTCTCCCCTTGATCTTGCAGTCCAAAGGGCATAAAGGTGCCTGGGTGGAACAAAGATGAGGGGAGGCAATGGAGTTCAACTGTTTCATGTAACATTTGCGCTCTGAGTGGAAGTATGGGAGATTGGGTTGTAATTTTTTTCCATCTCTATCATTGTTGGAAAAGAGACAAGCAGAAGTAGCAGATGCAATATAGGACAGTCCTAGTGGAGCCCAAGGGCTGAAGGGAGTCCCAAAGGAAGCAGGAATGTAGTCAAGGCATGGGGTCTGCTAAAGTCTGGAAGGGTTCATTGGATAATCCAGGACAAGTTCATGGACTGAGAGAGGGCAGTGCTCATCTAGCTTAGGGGTTTGCTACCAAAACAGCGAAAAGAAACATTTTTCAAATTCAGTTACAAAATCAATACTTCAGGAGCCACGATGCATGTGAATACGAGACAGTCCTTAATAAATAACATCATACCATACTTTTCATCACCTCTATTTTAAGAACAGTGCATACACATTAGTTTGAATCCATTAGAAAGTTGTCACCCCATTTCCAGGCTTAACCCACTTTAGCCCCCAAATCTGCCCTCTATCTCCAAGCTTTACTCCCACATCCTGCAAGCCTGCCCCCATCTCCAAATTTAACTTCTCTCATCTCCAGAATGCCCGCCCCCCCCAACCTCAGGATTAACCTGCCTCAGGCCCAATCTCCACCTCTTCCATCCACAGGATTAACTTGCCTTAGCTCATGTCTCCCCAGCTGCTCCCTGCTGCTGCTGCCTTCTCCTCAGTGGAGTTGGTCTGGTCACCTGCTCACCATTCTCCTCCTCCTGTTCATCCATCATGTCTTCCCTGCAGTTTCCAGAGGCTGCCTGTGTTGCATAAAGCCTCCACTCAGTCTAGCACAATGCAGATATAAGTTCTGTAACTTTCTATAAGCTTTGTAGTAATAACTTTATTTTATAGATTTAGCTTTGTTCTGTACAGCTATATTTTGTTTCATAAGCTTTGTTTTCTAGCAGTTGTTAGGTCTCTAAGTATTATAAACTAGAAAGTGTTTATGGATAGCCAGGATTTCTTACAGACTTATGTTGCTTAAAAAAATTAGGTGTTTCTGCAATTTCATTTAAAAGTCTGAATGTGTGCTCAATGGAATCAGTCCCCATAGCCAGCTTGTTTGGACAACCAGCTGCCAGCAGCACTTTGATGACCAGAGAATAATAGGAGCTGAGCCCTGAAAAAGAACCCACCTGAGAAAGAGGACCCATCAAGACAAGATCAAAGTCCTATCCATTGTTAGCAGATGACTCGTGGTCATACAGAATCCTGGGACAGTGGTTGATGACTCATGGTTATACAGCATCCTGGGCCAGTGGGACAAGACAACTGTTATGTACTGAAACATATAAAAAGATGGGTGCAAAGCTATAAGGGGGTTCTTCTTGCCATCACCACTCTGTAGTAGTTAGTCTCGACTGGCTGAGGAGGCAGAACTGACCCTAGAGTTCTCCCCCTGTGCCAGTATGGATGGCACTGACTGCTGAGAAGAGGATTGAATGATTAGCTTACCACCCAGGATTTGCGACCCCTTTTTCATTTAATCCAACAGTGACATTTAATAAAATAACTCAGGAGTTGTCTTTAATGGAAATAAGGAAACAGCCTGAGAAACCTCTTGAGAGTTACTCACAGCTTGTTTGGGGACTAGAAAATAAAATTATGCAGCCACTCTCAGAAGCAGCATGTTTGCTGTGATGAGCCAGAGCATCAGTTTGCTTACTTTCTCTTCTGGTATGCCTGCCTGAGCTCTTTTTTAACATGGCACTGCTGGGCATCTGTGGTGTATATTCTTTCCACCATGCCCTGTGAGAGCTTGGCATAGAAGTCTGCATTTCTTTTGCTGCTTCATAGTTCTGCCAGTACAGTTTCATCCCTGGCCCGCAGCAATAAGATTCTGAATCTCCTGTACACTGTATGCTGAAGCTTGTCTGTGATCCTGAGAATTTGTGTCCAGATTGGCTGCTGAGATGTGATGCTTGCTCTGCTCATCACGCTAGCCAAACAGGAAATGAAATTCAAACTTTCACAAGCTGTTTCCTGCATACATGGGCTATGTCTACATGGTGTCCTACCCTCAAAATAAGCTGCACAATTTGCACTATGCAAATTGCATAGATTATATCAAGTAGATTTAAAAATAGACAGTGCCACATGCCAAAATAAAGCACTATTTTGAGGCATCCTTGTACTCCTGTGATGAGGCATACAGGGATGCCAGAATAGTGCACCCATTATCTCAAAAACTGTTTTAAGAGCACAAGTGCATTTCTTAGAAGTGAGCAACTATTTTGGGATACTGCCATTTCCTGAAATAGCACCTACCGTACAGACATAGCCCTGGAGAGAAGTGGAGCTAAAAGTGCTGGTCAGAGTTGTTACATTGGAGCATTGTGGGAACCTCCAGGAGGCCAAGAACATTGAATTTCACAATGCTCCATTTGCACTACGCTAAAGTTAACCATGAAGATTGTTTGGCTGTACTCCTTTTGAAAAGCAGGAGTGCCCAAATTGACCTAAAGAATGGACCCTGTAGTGTGGACTAAGTGCATAGAAAATCAGCCTCAGTCAGCTAAGTTCAACCTAACCTAGTATAGACCAGACCTCAGTGAGTGGGTGTGTGTGTATGTGAAAGAGAGAAAGAAAAAGCACTAGCTATAAAACAAATTTTGAAACAAAATACTCTGATGTGTACACTTGATGACTACCTGTGCTGTTCATACTGTTTGGGGCACCTGCGTTGACTACTATCAGAAGACAGGAAACTGTGTGAGATGGGCCTTTGGTCTGACTCAGTATGGGCATTCTAAATGTTCTTATATTCTCCTACTAAAAAGTGTGTGTGTGTGTGTGTGTGAGAGAGAGAGAGAGAGAGAGAGAGAGAGAGGTTATGGTGGAAGGGTGGATAAGAGAACAAGCAATGGCGGAAGTGGAAGGTGTTCAGATACTCTATTGCTGAGTGTGATTTAAGAATTTATATAGTTTAGAATAGAATCTCAATTCCCCCAGGGTTCAGTGGTTCTGGGGTTTTGCTTGTCCATGGAGAGAGAAGGGGCCATTCTCAACATTCAGGTTTGAAAGTTGATCTACACTTTTGCAAAGCTGAAGAGTGCTCTGCTCCAGGACTTTTTACTGAGACTGTTTAAGGAAATATGTATTTGAAACTAATAAATATGGATAAATGGTTCAAGATCACATAATTATTGCAGAATTGCCCTCTGCATTTTCAAATGATGTTCTTTTTTATCTTACTCTGTAACTAATCTTCTTGATTTTTAGTATCAGATGGACTAGAGAATCAGATCCTTAGGAAAGGCTGTACATAGGGCCCAGACATTACTATTACTAAAAATCAGACTGAGGTTTGCTTACACTTGTGAATTTTCTAATAGTCTCTCTGTGTGCACTTTTTCATCTGCATTCTCTAACATCTTGTACTCTTGATGTGTCTTTTTTCCTATTCTCTTGTCCTGTTTCAGCTTACTCATTCCCTTTTCATGTAACAGACAACTAACCAATTTTTTGCTCTTATAACCCTTTTAAGATATATCTGTTAGTTGATAGATATAAGTTAAAGATGTAAAGCCTGATGTACATCTGTGGTGTTCTGATTTTATATATTTTGGATCAAAGCTCTGTTGATTTCAGTGGAGAATTAGACCCACACATTATAAAAGAATATTTTTGTGACCTTGTATAACACTTTTTCTTGCACAATCTAAATAAAACACTTCAAATTATCCTAAATGTATGGAATCTCTTTAAGATTCAAAAGATGATCAGAATCTGTTTGGTTGATTGTAAGTAGAAGAGAACTTTTTTGACTGCCTGACCTGCAGTTCTTCTAAGGTACAATAATTGATTTTAGTGGGAATATCAGTGGGGTAAGATACAGTGAAGAATAAGGCCCTTTGGTGCAAGTGCACAGGGTATTTTAGAATATTTGTTCTTGAATCTTTTTTTCTATTGATTAGACTTATATGTTTTGTTATAATTAAGATAGGACTGAAAAGAGAGATTCAAACGTGAACACTAGTGAATTTTGGAAGAGATGTTTGTTCTACAATTATTTTGAAAAGATTTCAGTACCTGTGAGTAGATGAGAATTTTTGGTTACCGAAATACTAAGCCAGGTTACTAGTAGCATTTTGATTTATTATACATAATTCCTGTAAATGGCTTCTTCAGAAATGAATGAGATAATGGCAGTGATGACCAATACAGATTGGTTAATGCTGTTACATCATTCCCTGCATTAGTCTTACATATGTGGCAATATTTCCACCAGTACCCTAAAACATGATTGCCCTCCAGCATTGCATAAATTAACTTAATCTTTACTGATCTCTAATTACAAACCTTTCTTTGATAAAAATACGGCTTTACATCTTTTTTAGCTCTTTATACAATAGCAATAGATCATTCAATTCTTTTTTATAACATGTTATTGTATTATGCAAATTCCATGGTTCTTAAGAAAAGCCTTTCAGGATTTATATTTTCTTTATATATTTTTACTTTTATTTTTTTCTGTTGTTTATATCCTATTTTAAATAATTTTATAAAAATGCTGCCTATTGTAAAACAGGAATTCAAGGAATTCAAGATCATTTAGTTATCACTAGTTATGTTTCATCAGATTTTAGTTATCTCCCAGTGAGCAAAGGTTTCACAGATTAAGATTCCAATTAATATTTTTTAGCTTTTATTTGAATTTATCCTTTCCACTCAAATATATTATGCATCTCCAAAGAAAATGATAAATTATAAAAAAGAAAGCAGAAGTTAAAATTAGATATGAGTGTGGTGTAATGCCCAAAGGGAGCTATTTAGAAAGGTTACAAGCTGTCAAAAAACAATTTGTATGGTTAAAAGCCACAGAGTTAGATGCTGTTAATGGAGTATTTGTAATGATTATTTAGGCACTGGTTGCTTATTATGTCGTTGAGGCAACTATTCACTATGTTACTTTGGAGGCATAAAGACCTGTAATTCGGCACCTATTACACAGAAGAAGTGTATGCAAGAATGTGTTGTACCACATCAAACAAACCTCTCCTCTCCAGACTCTTGATTTTTTTTTTTTAATAATTTTTCCTCCTCTTGGAATTATTGTTGATGCTGATTGTGAGAATAAAGACTAGTTACTTCAGTGAAAGGATCATAAAGTCAATCATGTGGATAAAATTACTTAGTAATTCAGCCAGCTGGTCTCTATTTGGCTTCACTTTAGTTCATTAGTTTACGGGGAGAATTCACTCCACATTTAAGGAAGCAAAAACTACATAAAAACTAGTTTGTAATTAATTGCAGCTTTACAGAAAGAAGTAAAATTGCAAAATGAGAATGTGCACATTGGACACTGATTCTTGATTACTTTTTGGATTCTTTTGAAAGTAATTGTGTTTTGTGTTTATATTAGTCTCTTGCACAGGTTTTATGCTGTTCAGGATCTGGTATCCTTCTCCTGTGGTTTAAAATTATACTCTCTCCTGGCCTCCCCCCCCCTCCCTCTACAACAACGTGCGCTCAAGTCACACTGTTTTTTAGCTGGAGCGAAATTGCCTTTAAACAACTTAAGAGCTATTTGGATACATGGCAGTGTTGTCTTGGCACTGTAATGATTCTATCATGCAGGTTATTAGGTGGTACTGCAGAAATGTAAACATGTTTAAATTGCTGTACACCATAAGAACATTGTGGTTCTTATGTTTTGTAGATGTTAAATAGCTAATCTTAATTACTGTGGTATTTAAGGGAGCCAAAAATAATAAATACGTCACTTTTCTTGTTTGGAAACTTTTTATAAAAAACTGCGTAAACATTGTCAAGCAACAGATATCTAGAATTAGTCCAAATTATTCTCAGATCCTTTCAATACAAATTGGCGAACCCAAGTCAGCTGTAACCCACGTTGATATGTCATCTATTAAACAGCACAGGTATCTAGTGAACTGACAGAGACAAATAATAATTAAAAAAGCACACACACAAATATTTGCAGCTAAAATATTTTATCCGTAACTACTTTAAGACAGTAGTGTAGCATTCAGTAAGGGCCAGATTGAACACTCATGGGCATGAAGTGATGACAGAGTAAGGAGCCCCATTTGTCGGACCCTGTGCAGCAGTGGTGCACAGTTGCAGAATGCAGGGACTGCTTGCTCTCTGTAGCTTTTGCTACCAAAAAAAAAAAAGAGCAAGGGGGGTTGAAAAAAGTGGGGAAGAGGTCTGGCTTCCTTCTTCCACTCTACCACCTGGCTTGACACTCATGTCAGTGGAGCTGACTAATTCATGGAGGAATACTGACCATGCCCTGTCCTGGAGAGGTATGCTGTCTGCCTATTCAGGAGATTATGGTTAATTTTGTCTACTTTTTAGAGATCCCACCACAGCAGGGTCATTCTGTACTGCCTTAATATGAATTTACCTAGACTTAGAACCCCATGTGCGTGGTGGCACATGAATTAAACCTAATTTGGTGCTTTCAGGCATGACTGAATCCTGCAAGAATGAATTAGTATTTAAAACTGTACAGTCATGCAATTTAGCTGTTGTAAAGACCTAAAGGATGAGTTCCTTTACCCATCCCTTGGACTATTCCATGAAAAGAATTTTTAATATATTGATATATTTTATTAGTAGACATTTCTGTAACATTAACATCAATTCTTTTTCAAGTGGCCCCCGTGAGTGCTCCACAGTAGGTGTTGGGCTCGCCGCAGATCAGAGATTTCCAGGCTGTATCTCATCGGATCGCGCATGTGTAGAAACACGCCTGCCCTTCATGTGCTTTTGTTCACGTGCGCGATCCGGTCCGTACCAGTTCGTCCCAACCACCAGTGGCTGAACACGGACTTCACTTCAGATCCATCGTCTGAAAAGATAAAACCCTTTATTTGTTTTACTGGTTGCTAGTTTTTGAGAACTGTTCCTTTAATCTTTTACTGAAAATAGTTTTTACTTAAAAAAAAAATGTAAGAAGAGAGCAGGGGGAAAAGCTCTGCCACTAGAATTCTTATCTTTAGCGTAGCCCTGTTAACAGTCATCTACAGACTGTTTTGTTGTTCTTAGTACCTGTTAAGTACCCTTGTTAAAGTTAAGCTACGTTAAGTTACTTACAAAAAAATTGTCTCTGGCAGGCTTCAAAAAGTGCGAGTCATGCTGTGAGGCTATGCCGGCCTCTGACAGTCACAGCAAATGTGTTCACTGTCTGGGCGAGGCCCATGTGCCTCAAAAGTGTCCTCATTGCTCTAAACTCACTGCTGGAGCAAAGAAGGACAGAGAAATGAGGCTGAAGATGATTTTATTTGATAAGGCTCTTCAGCCTGAAACAACCGAGCTGACTCCCTCGGAAGACCCATCAGCACCACAAAAGCAGAGGGCAACTTCTCTGACCTCCACGGGTCATAAAAGAAAAAAAACGTCTCCTACTTGATCCTTGCTTGTACTATCCATGAGCAGGATGAGTGAGACACAGAGCCGGGACGCATCTATATCTAAAGGATATAGGCTCAGCCCAGGGAACAAAAGACATTGCCCGAGTCTCAGACTTCGAAAGACGCGGCACTGAAGATTTTGCAGGCATCTAAGCGTCAGTTGCCGGAGACTATGGCACCAAGACAAATAACCCCAGCACCAAGAGCATCGGAACCAGAGGCCCCGGAACAGGGACTTGTGGTGCCAAAGACCTCTGGTCATAGAATCATGGAAGAGTAGGACTGGAAGGGACCTCGAAAGGCCATCGAGTCCAGCCCCTTGCCCTCATTGCAGGACCAAGCACTTTCTAGACCATCCCTGAAAGCCATCTATCTAACCTCTTCTTAAATATCTCCAGTGATGGAGATTCTACCACTTCCCTTGGCAATTCGTTCCAGTGTTTGATCACCCTGACAGTAGGGAACTTTTTCCTAATGTCCAACCTGAACCTCCCCTGCTGCAGTTTAAGTCCATTGCCTCTTGTTCTATCCTCAGAGGCAAGGAAGAACAAGTTCCCTCTCTCTGCCTTATGACACCCTTTTAGATACCTGGAAACTGCTATCATGTCCCCCCTCAATCTTCTCTTTTCCAAACTAAACAAGCCCAATTCTTTCAGCCTTTCTTCATAGGTCATGTTCTCTAGACCTTTGATCATTCTCGTTGCTCTCCTCTGGACCCTCTCCAATTTCTCCACATCCTTCCTGAACTGCGGTGCCCAGAACTGGACACAATACTCCAGCTGAGGCCTAACCAGCGCAGAGTAGAGCGGGAGAATGACTTCTCGCGTTTTGTTCACAACACACCTGTTAATGCATCCTAGAATCATGTTTGCTTTTTTTGCAACAGCATCACACTGTTGACTCATATTTAGCTTGTGGTCCACTATAACCCCTAGATCCCTTTCTGCTGCACTCATTCCTAGGCAGTCCTTTCCCATTCTGTATGTGTGACACTGATTGTTCCTTCCTAAGTGGAGCACTTTGCATTTGTCCTTATTAAACTTCATCCTGTTTACCTCAGCCCATTTCTCCAGTTTATCCAGATTCTTTTGAATTATGACCCTATCCTCTAAAGAAGTTGCAACCCCTCCCAGCTTGGTATCATCTGCAAACTTAATAAGTGTACTTTCTATGTCAATATCTAAATCGTTAATGAAGATATTGAACAGAACCGGTCCTAAAACAGACCCCTGCGGAACCCCACTAGTTATACTTTTCCAGCAGGATTGAAAACCATTAATAACTACTCTCTGAGTACGGTTATCCAGCCAGTTGTTCACCCACCTTATAGTAGCCCCATCTAAGTTGTATTTGAGTAGTTTATTCATAAGTATATTATGAGAGACTGTGTCAAATGCTTTACTGAAGTCTAGGTATATCACATCCACCGCTTCTCCCTTATCCACAAGGCTCGTTATTCTATCAAAGAAAGCTATTAGATTGGTTTGACATGATCTGTTTTTAACAAAACCATGCTGGCTGTTCCCTATCAACTTACCACCTTCCAATTGCTTGCAGATGATTTCTTTAATGACCTGCTCCATTATCTTTCCTGGCACAGAAGTTAAGCTGACTGGCCTGTAGTTTCCCGGGTTATTCTTGTTCCCCTTTTTATAAATGGGTACTATATTTGCCCTTTTCCAGTCTTCTGGAATCTCTCCTGTCTCCCACGATTTTCCAACAATGATTGCTAAAGGCTCAGATACCTCTTCTATCAGCTCCTTGAGGATTCTAGGATGCATTTCATCAGGCCCTGGTGATTTGCAGCCATCTAATTTTTCTAAGTAAATTTTAATTTGTTCTTTTCGTATTTCAACTTCTAAACCTACCCCTTTTTCACTAGCATTCTCTATGTCAGGCATTCCTTCAGATTTCTCAGTGAAGACCGAAACAAAGAAATCATTAAACATCTCTGCCATTTCCAAATTCCCTGTTACTGTTTCTCCCTCGTCACTGACCAATGGCCCTACCCTCTCCTTGGTCTTCCTCTTGTTACCAATCTATTTGTAAAAAGCCTTCTTGTTTCCCTTTATGCTTGTAGCTAGCTTGAGCTCATTTTGTGCCTTAGCCTTTCTAATCTTGCTCCTGCATGCTCGTGTTGTTTGCCTACATAAGAACATAAGAATGGCCATACTGGGTCAGACCAAAGGTCCATCAAGCCCAGCATCCCATCTGCCGACGGTGGCCAATGCCAGGTGCCCCAGAGAAGGAGAACAGAAGACAATGATCAAGTGATTTATCTCCTGCCATCCATCTCCTGCCCTTGTTATGAAGGCTAGGGCACCATACTTTATCCCTGGCTAATAGCCATTTATGGACCTAACCTGCAAAAATTTATCAAGCTCTTTTTTAAACCCTAATAGAGTCCTGGCCTTCACAGCCTCCTCGGGCAAGGAGTTCCACAGGTTGACTGTGCGCTGTGTGAAGAAAAATTTCCTTTTATTATTATTATTGCCTATATTCATCCTTTGTAATTTGTCCTAGTTTCCATTTCTTATACGATTCCTTTTTTAGTTTGAGATCATGCAAGATCTCCTGGTTAGGCCAAGGCAGTCTTTTGCCATGTTTTCTATCTTTCCTACGCAGTGGGATAGCTTGCTTTTGGGCCCTTAATAATGTCCCTTTGAAAAACTGCCAACTCTCCTCAGCTGTTTTTCCCCTCAGTTTAGCTTCCCATGGGACCTTACCTACCAGCTGTCTGAGTTTACCAAAACCTGCCTTCCTGAAATCCATTATCTCTATTGTACTCTTTTCCCTTCTACCCTGCCTTAGAATTGTGAACTCTATGATTTCATGATCACTTTCACCCAAGCATCCTTCCACTTTCAAATTCTCAATAATTTTCTCCTATTTGTTAAAATCAAATCTTAAACACCTCGGGGGGAAGCTGTTTAAGGAATCACAAACAAAAGTTGAGGACCTTCCTTTTGATACATTAAAAGTGTTCACTGAAACCACAGACGTGGTCCTCCACTCCAGCAAGGACTCGAGAACCACGTTAAAAACACTGGGTATGTACACTCCTCCTTACAGGAGGAAGAGGTATTACCCGTACCAGCGATGCTATGCATTCCAACCTCAGTGCCCACAGTACCAATGGGGTTATGACCCGGGGCACCAACAACATGAAAGACAGTCTAGGCGATGTACCCAGCAAGGCCATAACCCTGCACCACAGGCAGTTAGGCAGCAAATTTGACTAGTACGTCGGGGATTCCGACACCACACCCATCACTCAGTGCCAACAGTCACCTCATCTACTATTTCACCACCGCCTCAGTCCATTCTACCGGCAGTGGGAAAATATCACCACAGACAAATGGGTACTGAAAATTATTGCTGCAGGATACACCATCCCATTCCACACACTTCCACCAACCAAACCCCCTACCCAGTCCCTTCTCAGTGACCCCTCTCACAAGACCTTGTTAAAACAAGAGGTCCATCACCTCATCTCCATAGGAGCGGTGGAGAGAGTCCCATATGAGTTCCAGGGGAAGGGTTTCTATTCACATTACTTCCTCACAGAAAAGAAGACAGGGGGTTGGATTCCAATACTAGACTTACAGGCTCTCAATCATTAACTTCACAAGCAGTGTTTCAAGATGGTTCCTATTACTTCTATAGCCACAGCACTGAACGATGGGGATTTGTTCACCGCCCTCGACTTACAAGATGCATACTTCCACATAACCATTCATCCTGCACACAGGCATTTTCTCCATTTCACTGTGGACACAGAACATTTCCAGTACAAAGTTCTGCCCTTCGGCCTGTCTTCAGCGCCCGGAGTCTTTACAAAGACACTCTCAGTAGTGTCGGCTTACCTGCATCGTCAAGATGTCTTCATCTTCCCATACCTGGATGACTGCCTCTTAAAAGGCACCTCATGAGTAGGTGTCTTACTCATGATAGACATTACTATAAAGACGTTCCACTCCTTGGGCCTCATTATCAACTTCCAGAAGTCAACAACGGAACCTACGTAGGACATAGAGTTCATAGGAGCGTGCCTTGATTCCATCACGGTGAGAGTGTATCTACCTACTGTACTTTTTCATGCTATCCAGTCCCTGATTCGGGTGCTGGTAGGCAGCCCCACAGTACAAGTATTAACTTGCCTGTAGCTTCTGGAACACATGGCTGCCACCACATGTGTGGTACAGAATGCCAGGCTACACTTTCGTTGCCTCCAGCACTGGCTGGCGACATGGTACCGTGTATGTACCAGCAAAACATACCACTCACAAGAAGGTGTCACCCAAAACTGCAGTGCAAAATTCACTGAGATGGTGGGCGGACCCCAAGAATCTGCTGTCAGGGGGTCCCCTTTCACCAACCGCAAACCACGGTTTTTCTTATGGCAGATGCTTCCCACATAGGATGGGGAGCACATATGGGAAACAGATCAGTGCAAGGGTGATGGTCCCACAGAGAGAAGGCAAATGTGCTGGAACTAAGGGCAGTTTTCAATGCATGCAAGCACTTCCTACAATACCTACGACACAAAGTAGTTAGTGTCAATACCGACAACATTTCTACGATGTATTTTATCAATCGACAAGGCTGAGCCAGATCTCATGCATTGTGTGCAGAGGCTGTCCGCCTGTGGAACTGGTGCATTGCAAACGACATAATCCTGAGAGCCTCATACTTACCAGACACCAGCAACGTGCAGACTGACCGGCTGAGCAGGCACTTTGCTCTCGATCACAAATGGGAGATCAGTCCCAATCTGCTTCAATGTATCTTCAGCACATGGGGTTTCTGCAAATAGACCTGTTTGCAACCTCCAACAACAAGAAATGTCCTCTGTTCTGTTCCAGAGCAGGCATCGGTCCAGGCTCATTGGGGGATGCTTTCCTTCTGTCATGGAAGGGCCCCTTACTTTTATACATTCCCTCCTCCAGTACTCATTCACGAGGTCCTGGAAAAGGCGAGGATGGAGAGGGCACACTTAATACTTATAGCCCTAGCATGGGACTGTCAACACTGGTTTCCCCTGCTACAATGTATGTTGTGCTGCCAACCACTCCCCCTCCCGATTGTTCTGGACCTCCTCACGCAGAACCGGGGAGCCCTGAGGCACCCTCAAACTCAACATTATGCCTCCACGCATGGCTAATTCTTGGCTCAGCACCTTAGAGACTTTATGCTTGGAAAGGGTTGAAGAGGTCCTAGAATGCAGCCGATGGGCCTCCACCTGGACGACTTATGCGTACAAGTGGAAATGCTTTACTTCCTGGTGCTTATCCAAGCAACTGAACCCCCTAGAGGTCCCGGTTCCCACGACGTTAGATTATCTACTGGATCTAAAACAAGGGGGGCTCTCCCTGCCATCACTAAAGGTCCACCTGGCAGCTATATCAGCCTTCCAGCACACAGTAGACAGATCAACTGTCTTCACCCATCCTATTACGGCACAGTTCCTGAAGAGCCTCATGAATTTATACCTTCCTTGCAAGCCAATAGCACCCACATGGAGCTTAGATCTGGTTCTGGACATGCTGTCTAGGCCACCCTTCGAACCCCTAGCCACCATTTCGCTTCACCTACTTACCTTAAAAACGACATTTCTTCTGTCTATCACATCTGCCCGTAGAGTAAGTGAGCTGGCTGCTCTAATGGTGACCCAGACCTATACAACTTTCTCCAAAGATGCGATAATATTATGTTTACATCCCGCATTCCTCCCAAAGGTCTCCTTGGAGTTCCATATTAATGAGCCGATAATTCTACCATCCTTCTATCCTAAGCCACATACCTCGAATAGAGAGGTGCGGCTTCATGCACTTGATGTGAGAAGGGCACTGGCCTTCTATATAGATAGAACCAAACCCTTCCGAAAGACGGATAGACTGCTGGTGTCACTTGCATGCAGATCAAAAGGAGAAAGATTATCCTCGCAAAGAATTTCAAATATTATCACATCCTGCATAAAGATGTGCTACTCATTACGTAAGACCCCCTTACCATTTCTGCCCAAGGCTCACGCCACTAGAGCAATGGTGACTTCAACAGAGGAGTCCCCTTGAGGGACATATTCAGAGCAGCAACATGGTCGTCCTATGACATGTTCACCAAGCACTACATGCTTCATCGGCTTCTGGAGGATGATGCATGCCTACTGACAGCAGTCTTCTTAGGAGCAAGCCA
Organism: Carettochelys insculpta; assembly: GCF_033958435.1. Classification (NCBI taxonomy): domain Eukaryota; kingdom Metazoa; phylum Chordata; order Testudines; family Carettochelyidae; genus Carettochelys; species Carettochelys insculpta. The sequence goes on along the minus strand of NC_134142.1, from coordinate 55,596,530 downwards.
TACATAATCTGGTACCCACCTCTATGTTTTTGTGCCACTGCAAGGTAGCCACCTACTGTGGAGCACCCAGGGGGACTACTTGAAGAAGAAATAGAAGTTACTCACTTGTGTAGTAACAATGGTTCTTCAAGTTGTGTCCCCGTGGGTGCTCCACTACCCACCCCTTCCTCCCTGCTTTGGAGTTCTGCTTGATGTTTTCAGAGGCACCTGGGGCGGTCATTTTGAGGAACTGGCGTGGACCGGATTGCGTACGTGACCAAAAGTGCACTAAGGGCCAGCGCATTTCTACACACGCATGATCTGACGAGATACAGCTTGGAAATCTCCAATCTGCGGCGCTGGGGTGAGCCCAACAGCTACTGTGAACCACCCACAGGGACAAATCTCGAAGAACCATTGTTACTACACAAGTGAGTAACTTCTCTTTATATTTATAATTGTAAGTGTTTTTAGTTGATTATGTTTATGACTGAAATTTAAGTATGGAAGAGATAAAACCTCTCTCATCTTGTAAGTGCAGATAGACAAAACTAAAAAGATTTGGATAAAACTGGTTAACACTACAAATATACATACAACTAGAGGCCTGGTTGCAGATCCGCTTGCAGGCAGAAGTAGGACTGGAAGAAAGTTCTAGATAGAAACTTGTAATACATATACAAAGTGTATGGGCTGGGCTGGGGCTGGTACAGTGTGGGAGGGGGAGTTCCACTGGGGGGCTAGACCAAGCCCTGTGCTGGCTGGGGAAGGGATGGGGCTGGCACAGTGTGAAGGGGGCGGACCATGATAGAACCTTGCTTGGACAGATGGACCTTGCTGGGAGGGCTGGGCTGGACCCTGTGCTGGCCGGGAAGGGGCTCCATTGGCGGGGGCTGGGCCCTGCACTGGCTGGGGGAGAGGTGGGGCTGGCACGGTGCAGAGCAGGGCTCTGGTGGGAGCTGGCTTGGGCCCTGCACTAGCTGGGGGAGGGACTGGCTTAGTGAGGGGGGCTGTCTTGGGGGGCTGGGCTGGGCCAGGTCTCATGCTGGCCAGGGTAGGGGTGGAGCTTTGTTGGGGGCTGGCTTGGGCCCTGGGCTGACCAGGGGAAGGGCTGGCGGGGGGGGGTAACCCCATCAGGAGGCAGGGGCTGGGGCTGTCATGATGCAGGAGGGCTCTACTGAGGGGGCTGGGCCAAGACTCGTCCTGGCTAGGGGAGGGGCTGGCATGATGGAGGGGGACAACTGGGGGGCTGGCACAGTGAGGGGTGGTCCATTGGCCAGTTGGCCCTGGCCCAGCAATGGCCAGGGGAGGGGTTGGGGCTGGCATGATGCTGGGGGCAGGGAACACGATAGAACCTTGCTCATATAGACGGATGGATGGACACGGCAAAAATAATATATGATAGTACAAAACTTGGCATCAGTATTACAAGAACACAAAATAAAAGCTGTTTTATTAGAAACCAAATTTTTCTTTGTAGCACCAAATATGCTAAGCCATTGTTGGATGATCACTTCTGTTTTTATTAATCAAGAAACCACCAGTATAAATAATATAGTCATATACCTACAAGTGCTTATTTGTATTTATGTACTACTCTTTTAATAAAGAAAGCATAAAAAAAGTTTGTTTCAAAATGAGCTATTAAAACCCCCTTTGTTACAATATTGGAAAGCAGACTCTTCATGTTCAATATCACCATGTATAAATATCTAAATATTTGGATTGTTTTTTGTGACTTATCTGGTGTATTGAGACTTCCCACAGATAACGTGGCCCTCTGTTCTCATATAGTCCCTTAACTAATACATTCCATGTTTGATGTGCTCTTTGGCACAAGGCTCCACAACAGAGCAGTTCCCCATTTTTTTTTTTCCTGTTGGACGATGGCTTTTGTGGACATGTTTGCTTGCCCTTTAGAGTCTCTGACGGTAGAGAGCAGCTCCATGATCTTCCAAGGGAATTCTTTCTCTCCTCCCTCAGTTTCCTTCACCGTCTCTGTTGGGCAAAAAGAGGGGTAAACGAGCATTCCTCTTAATTGTATTCCATAGGATATCACACAGAAAGTGTCTCTGTAGCCTTCTACCCTTGGTAAGCAGGAGGTGATCTTGGGGTTTGTATTATATAACTTCTCCCTAACCACACACAAACAATAAGCAAGAGCAGAGGGCTGTAACTTGGCATTGGAAAAAAATCTAAGTCTTTAAGTTCCTATATGTTTATTCATATTAAATGTTTAGCTATCAAGAAATGTCTGGGTCCAGAAGATATTTGGGCTGATGGGCTCTGAAAGCGCCTCATTTCACTTCAGAATTGCCTTTTATGTTGACGGAGAATATACGATTTAATAGGAATTTTAAATTGCCCGTACAGTGGCTAACATATAATTTCAGTTATTGTCTGTTTATCTTCCTGATTTATTACACATTGTTATTTTCCTTGATGATCTCGGATAATTTAATTACAGATAATGTGATTAACCAAAACATTTAGCAAACAAGTCACCTCCATCTGTTTTTGCAATAATGAAGCATAGAAAACAGCTATCGCAATCCATACGTTCATATGTATGATTTTCAGAAAGTTGATCTTCTGCTTGGTGTAAGCTTAGTAACAGAATCAATTACAGTCCTTCTCAATCACAGAGATACTGATCCTCTGGGTACAGGTCAGGTCAGGGTTAAGATCAATGATGTGCTAAAGAGATTGAAGTGGTACTGTAACTATCCAAAATATGTAGAACCTTTACATAAGCAAAAGAAATTCTTTCATAGTCCTTAAAAAGCACAAAACACAATACAAAAAGCCCTTCATGCAAAAATTGAAAAAATATAACTCTAAAACAAATATGATTTTAACCTGTCTCATTTAGTAATAATATCACTATAGCAAATACAGCATAGAGCAGCAAAGTCAAATGGTGAAATGATCATCTCATCAGGAAGCCAGAGAACTCAGCTTTTTTTATTTTCTGCAGGTTATTGTGAAATGCATAGAGCAGAACATGGTAAGAACTAGATAAGGGCAAAATTAGGGGAACTTTTGGCTTTGTTAAATCTTTCTTGCTCAATTTCTGCTTTTGCAATAGCACAATCGACAGTTCTTTCTGAACCCTAGAATTTACTGAGAGGCTTGGAATCAGCTACTTTTGTTGTGTTGCACTAAAAATCTTTGAAAAGTAAGCTAAGGGTCAAGTATTTGGCATCTTCCTGGGATACTAAGTCTGTCTAAATTCCAGTTTTATTGTAATTTTAAAATATTTGTTATGCAATATATGAAGTTGAAGTCTGAGAACATAAAATTATAAAGTGTTAAGGGAAAAGCACTCTGTAGCTATTTGCTGATATACTAAGTGATGTATAAATAATCTGACTAGCTGTTATTTATACTGATTTATTAAACACTACATTATGATAAAGCAAACGTCAGTACCGAAATGTACAGTTCATTGCCTGGTGCTGTTAAGGTTATCTGCAAAACTTCGTATTACTCACCCATTGCCCAAAGATAGCATTAGGAGAAGAAATAATTTGCCATAAGCTTCCCTGCTGCTTAACCCAACAGCAAATCATTCCTAGTCATCAGCTGCATGTCCATTATTCAAGGCCAATTGGAAACATGCAGACAGAATTCATCCTCCCTCACGGGGCAACTGACCTCTCTACCCTGAAGTTGGCGACCCATGAATATTACATTGTAGAACTTGTCCTTGACTTTGAGGAGTTATGGTTCTTATTAATAACTTAAAATGTAAATATACAATGTCACTCATATCCTGAAATCAAAATTTCCTCCATAAATAAAAACAAATCCAAAAATCCTTATAAAAATAGGGACTTATCACATCTAGGATTAAATAAATTTACACATGGTAAACTCTTTCATCGCCAGCAACCCTGGGACTGGAAGGTTGCTGGATATTCAAATATTCTGGGTAATAGAGATGTATACCTAGTAATGCATGATACTAAAGAAAAACAATATTAGATATTAAGAAACAAATTTGTATGCAGACTACTTTATTTACCAAGAACAGTAGTGCTGTACACTGTAAACTTATACAATTTATTTGTGTTTACTTTCATTATACTGTACTTATGGAAAATGTAACTAAAAGTTACTTATGGTTAAAGTGCTGGTTATTTGAGAATTCTGGATGATAGAATGCCAATTAAGACAGCGTTTAGTGTAATTTCAAAAGCAACATGAAAATAGACTTTTCAAGGCCACAAAGGAATGAGATACTGTATGCTATAAATTAAGAGTACTGATGAACTCTTAAAAATAACGTTAAGGATGTCTTACAAAATGTAGGAACATGCATTACTTTTGCTTTTAACTAAGGTAAAATGTATGCCATTAACAGCACAGAATCTTAGAACTGTGGCACTTCAAGGGACTCTGAAAGGTCATCTAGTTCACTCCCCTGCACTCATGGCAGGACTATATGTTATCTAGACCATTGCTTCTTAACAGTTTTGAGACCATGGATCATTAAACAATACTATTTTTTTATATGGTACACCTATGAAAATTTACTTCATTCATTGATGGTGCTGGTTCCTCAGCAGTAGCATTTTCACTCACTCCTGCCTTTTTTTTTTTTTTTTAAAAAATGTAACTTACTCTGTTAATTTGTATTGGTGGACATCAGAAATTTAATAAATCATGACACACCACGCATGTTTTGGCTGACATCGTGCAGCTGACTGACAACGTAGCCACCATACTGGTGTGTTACATGAGCCACACGTCATTGCTAGTTGCTACATCACCGTATAGATAAGAGAAAATTAGAGGAGAAGGGATGTTAGCACAATGTTAGTCAACTTTGCTGTGTTGCCAGACTAGTATTGCTCTCACAAGATGTAGAAATAAAATTGTTTCAATATTTTTCCATTACTGTTATCATAAAATGGTTATTTGTTGTACAATTTTGAATTATTTTTCCAAACTGTTATGGCACACCTTCAAGTTCATGGAACACCAGCACTCTGTGGAACATAGTTTAAGAAACACTGGTCTAAACCATCCCTCATAGGTGTTTGTTTAACCTGCTCTTAAAAATCTCCATTGTTGGAGATGCCACAGCCTCTCTAGACAGTTTATTCCAGTGCTTACCTACCCTGACAAGTTTTTTTTCCTAATGTCCACCCTAAGCAGCCCTTGTTGCAGTTTAAGCCCATTGCTTCTTGTACTATCCTTATAGGTTAAAGAGAACAATATTTCTTCCTCATCTTTTTAACAATGTTTTAAGTATTTGAAAGCTGTTGTTATTGCCTCTCTGAGTTTTCTCCAGACTAAACAAACCCAGTTTTTTCTATCTTCTGTCATAGGTCATGCTTTTTATCCCTTTAATAATTTTTGTTGCTCTTTAGAATTCCTCCGATTTGTCATGAATAGGGATTAATTTAAGTGTCAGTTTTTTTGTGGACCAAAAAGTTTCCAATTGATTTTAATGAGGTTTGGGACTGGGCCAAACAACATATTGAGAACATCATATGCAATTAATACAAAAAGCAGTCAAGTAGCCCTTTAAAGACTAGCAAAATAGTTTATTAGGTGAGCTTTCGTTCTTGACTGCTTTTTGTTTTGATAGTGTATAGACTAGCATGGCTTACTCTCTGTTACTATTCATCATATGCAATTGTTTTTTATATTATGACTCAGAATATTTTGGACGGGTTTTAGAACTTGGTGTTCAACTGAGGTTTTCCAAGTGTCAGTCAATGATGTCACAGCTACAGAAAAATAAGAATAGAGGAATTGCCTTAACAAGGGTTCAGTTAGCCCATTATCTTATTACCAACAGAAGCCAGTACCAAATGCAAGCATTGCAATAACAAGTATTTCTGATATAAACTGTGCAAAAAGAAACACGGGCAGTTAGTAGGTGATTTAAGCCAGAGAGGATGTGGTATTAGTGTTCCTTATAATGCAAGATCTATTATATAAATTCATATAAGCACTGCAAGATCCTTAATGATTTTGCTTGTCTGACCTTAGAACGCAGAGCACTCAGCAACTCATAAGATGGAACCCATGATGCATAGTAAGTGCATTGGCTGAACATCTGTTTTCTTTGTTTCTATATGTAAATTGTGTTTCAAAACTGTAATAACTAATTCTGGAGATTGACTTGTTTACTTGTGAAATACAACAGTCTTCCTCTGGCCCTTTGCCTTATACTACCCACAAGACATGCTATCTTTCAATAGCAAAACAAAAAAAAAGGCAGTCAAGTAGCACTTTAAAGACTAGCAAAACAGTTTATTAGGTGAGCTTTCATGGGACAGACCCACTTCTTCAGACCATATACTCTCTGTTATCTTTCAATAGGTTTCTTTTATTGCTTAATTACTTAGTGCTTTCTAAAACTATATAAAATGTCATCAAAATTCAGTTAAGATGTTCAGTGCTCAGAAAGTTGAGGCTAATTAGGAAAGCATGAATTTCTGATAATTGATTTATGATTAAAAGTTTTTTCTTTAGGAAAATAAGTGTTACTGCTCTATACTTAGGAAAAAAGTTAAATTTTAAACATAGGACATATATTCTAAAAAGTTCTTGTGGGGAATTACATATTTTATTTTTATGATATCTCAAGTAGATTTTTTTTTGTTACTGTTTTGCTTTCTGCATCTTGTGTCAAAATGTTCTCCTGTTAATGCAAGACTATAGTGTAAGTTTATGCAATTAAAGATAGTAAGAGAGTTTATAGGCCATTTGTCATTGGATATGGGTCAGAAAATAAAAAAGGAATTCCATTTGTAGTTCACTGTTGCCTGAAGCCTATCTAATGAAATCTTTCTCACTCATAAAATTAACAGTGTATCTAGTTGAAAAGCTTTTAAAATTCTTTATGCATACTAAACATACAAAAGTAGTATAAAGCCTTGAATACTTACAGGGACTTTTTTGTTGGTTTCAGTTCAGTCCAAATTAGGCAGCTTTTGCTCTTTTAGTGCATTTGAAAGGAGACAAACTTTTAAAATTCTGAACTGCCAGCTTTATCACATCATTTTACAACCGACAGCTTTAGAGTGAGATGCACAAAATAGGCTACCTATATGAAATGTTATTTTATTATTGTTCAAGTGTGGAAAAAAGAACAATGTGTCCTTCTGTTTCCAGATCTGGTGATGTCTTGCACTGCAAAATGAACTGTTTATCATTGTTTTTTTATTATATGTGTGGCATAACCCCCCCATGTGGGGGAGGGGCAGTGGAATCTAAGGAACATAAAACTTGAATTCAAGAGACAAATGTTCTGTGTTTTTTCTACATGAAAAGAGCTGAATTTAATATTGCCTTAAAAAGTAAATACATGATTGTAATATGTACAGCAGCAGAACACTGTTATAACTCCATCATGAAGCCTCTAGGGGTTCCATGTCAATCCCAAACCTGGATGAAGGAGGAGGGGTTGTGGTGGTGGTGATGATGATGATATTTAAATATTACACTCCTAGGATCTGATTTGCAGAAGTGCTGACCACCTGCCTCACCCACTGAAGTCAGTTAGAGTTGCAAGTGCAAAGTACCTTCAAAAGTCAGACCTGTAAATTGCTGTATGATTTTGTAATCTCTTGGAGATGCCATAAATGCCACTATTTTGAATTTGCTTCTTTTGAATAGTGTTTATATCTGATGCCTTTTAGAACTTTAAAGCAGATTTTTCTATTTCAAAAGCACAAGAAATACACTGCTGAGCTTATATGACAGAAGGGAGCACTGTCTCTATTCAGTTAGTCTTTTGTCTTTGGAAAACAACATCTAAAACTTCCAAAGTGCACCCACTCTGGGTTTCGTGTCTTTGAAGCCACATGTTGGTGTGGTTTGCAAGCATTACAAGTACTTTGTACCACCAGAGCTTCATCAAGCACAGCAGGGGGCCAGAATGTGTCCTACATTTCCCAGAAAATGTATTTTATGATTAACAGGGGAAAACCAGCAAATAAGTATGTTTATAAGTTTTCCTATATTCCTTCCATAATTTAAAGGCATTGTTTGAGACACTGTCATGAGATACACATCATCTGCCTGGTGTCTCCTCCTGGTACTCTGTGGATTAGCCCAATTCTGACACCCTCCTGCATTTTGTGCACCCTCCTGCATTCTGCCACCCTCAATTGCATTTTGCATGCCATAATTGTCTCTTTGCAGTCCACCTGATGCTCCTCTTGCAGCCTCAGGAACCACAGTGCCCTCTTTCTGGCTCAGCCCTCTGATCTTATCAAAGTCCTGGTTCCCTCCTTCCAGGGGAGGTTGAGCTCTGCAGTAATCTTAGGCCACTCTCTCACTCACTGCCTTAGCGCTACTCACTAAGGGGAAGAACTCAGGACCGCCTTCTTCTCCAAGATTCATATCAGGGATCCTTGGCTCAGCAGCCTGAGCCTGGGCTTTCTCTCTCTTTGCTCACAGCTCTATCCTGGGGCTGCTTTCCACAAATAGTTTCCTTGTCTTCCTGTGCCTACCAGTTTCCAAAGTTGCTTTCCTTCTCTCAGAGATGGCTGCAGCCAGTGTTCACTTCTCCCTTTCTGCTGGGAGTGACTGCCTTCTCCTAGCACCTGTTTCTCTTTTCAGCTGCTGGGCTTTATAAACCTCCTAATGAGCTGCTTAATGGGTTAATTAGTTCATCTGGCCTTTTTTTAAACTGCAGGGAGAATTAGTGGTAGTCACCCCATTATATACACCTGTATCATAAGCATGAGGGAGATTCTACATGATGTTTCCAGTATCTTCTCACATGAAACAGCAAAATATCTGAATGGAGGAGGTGCATGATATACAGTGTTTAAATGGAACAGGACTTAAGTGGCTGGTAGATTCTGCCACTGACTTGTTTTAGATTGGCACCTTACTTTAATTCCTTTGCCTGTATTATTCATCTGTAAAATGGAAAATATTGCCTACCTACTTCCTAGGGCAGTGGTGTTCAGAACAAAATTTAGCAATTATCACAGCCCACCTCCCAAGGTAGGCACCACCTCATGAGCCAGGCACCATACCCCCTGCCAGCCGGGCACCCCCTCACTAACTCTGCAAACTGCTGGTGACTCACCAGAACTGCTGCCATGAGCCATCCGGAGCTGCACTACTAAGTGAGCCACAGGAGGAGCCACCTGTGGTGGGGTGTATGTATGGAGGGGCGGTGGGTGCAGTTCTAATGAGCCGCTTGACCACACTGCGTTGTCCAGTTTGCCACATGTGGCAAACAGACAGCATATTGGACACCGCGACTCCATGACTCTTCATCCGTTTCTGTTTGGAAAGCACATACTATCCCGTCTCAATGGGTTGGAAATTTGATGTGGATGACGGCGAAAAGTGACTGTCCCTGCAGTGAGCGAGGAAGACACTCAGTGAGGGATACCTGGTAGATCCTGCCCACCTTGGGAATCTCTAGCTCCACATAGGCCAGCTGATTGAGCAGCATTCCCCAGCTCCTAGGATTTAACCAGGAATGGGTGCCATACGGGGCTTCAGTTGGCTTTGTTTCAGCAGCTTCACCTTACCTATTCTTATGAACAAGGAATGGGAGCCTGGCCTGAGAGATGTGGTGAGACTAGATGATTGCCCATTTGTGGATCAGAAAGGCAAGTTTCTCCCATGGGCCCATTGGCAGAGAACTAGGAAATTTTTCACCTTCTTCACAGCGCGTTCAGGCCACAGTTTGAAATTTCTGGATAGAAAGCTTATTGTGTAAATAATTTATTTCATTTTAGTTATGTTTATTGGAGATGAGCCAAATAGATGGCAATCAGTTCTTGGTTAGGTTCTAAGTAGGACCCTGTCTAGACTAAGAAAATAGGTCATATATGAAAACACGTTCATTACTCTAACAATTACTCTTACTGCTGATCTCAAAAAAGAAAACATAATATTAAGATATTAAATACTAATTTACACTAGTGTTTAAAAACATTACTTACAGCACCACAATATTTATGTGAATTATCTGTTTTTCTAGTTTAAATATTTCTTAAGGGTTGGATTTAGGGTAGAATAAAAATTTCAGATACATTTCCCTAAAATTACATGAACAGTTTTGATTAGACTTTAATCCAGACAGTTATAGCTGTGCAATTAGCGTTAGCGTTATTGTACATCAGAATTTTATTAGATTAGTTGTCCTCTCAAGGTTTCAGAACTATCTGGTGTAGAACTGATATACAGGTTAGTGTTTTGGATTAGGCCTTGAACAAAAATTGTAGCATGGATTCAGAAATGAGTATGTGAGCTGGAAACCACACATCAACCTGAAATAAAGAGATTTGAATACAAGATTTTGGGTTTGGTCAATTTGTATTTGCTGTTATTATCTCAAATATCTCTCATATACTGCATTGTCTTAGATTTCTATGAGCCACTTGTCACGCTCAGTCTTTGTGTTAGCTAAGTGACAGCTAGCTTTCTGGCTATGGAAATCACAAATATAGCTGAGAAGAGAATTGATGTTTTTGTTCAGTGGCAGAAACAAGAAGAATCTCATCTCAGGATTGATTTAAAAGAGATAGTTTTCTGGTTTTTTGCACTGAAATGAAAAACTTTCACTTGACCCAAATTTTTTTGGTTTTTAGGTGCTTTTCACTTTTGCCTAAAATTAACTTTAGCCAAATTACAAAACAAAATAATGTTTGAAAACAAAGTTAAAATGTTTAATTTAGATATGTCAAAACATTTTGACTTTTAGAAAAAAATTTTTTTTTTTTTTTTTTGCATTTAACTTCAGCCTGTACTACTCGCAGAATTCTCAGTAGTTTTGGTCAGTCCAAAATGGCATGTTTCGGCAAATAAACTGTTTGAAAAAATTCTAATCACAAGCAGTGCTCTGGTTAAAGATTTTAAAAACGCTTTTTGAAAATGATCTTGTCAAATTCTTGCTGTTACAGCTTGAACCTCTGAGTCCAGCACCCTCGGGACCTGATTGGTGCCGAACGAGTGAATTTGCCAAACCATTCTAGGTCAATATTGCCAAGCAAAATTACCCTTATTTCCACTGCTCCCTGGGCTCTTAGAAGCTGTTTAGGGATAAATTCAAGCTTCATAATGGTGCAGAACACTGAGAGTCAGGACTGGTGGCTGTAAATAAATTTTATGGGACCATAAGAATCTTTGCCACATGCATAAGTGGACATTCAGCTAACTACAATTACGATGGACTATGGATGTAGCTGGATTAGATGGTGCTGGATTAGAGAGGTTCATCCTGTATTCTGTTGGTCAGTAAGGGGACTTTGAAGTGAGTTGAAAACCTACATGACACTTTTTCTGAAACCTCGCTGATTCTGCTTCTCTTGATTAATTACTCCCTATTTGCAATGGATGTGGAGCGAATGTGCACAAAACTCAATATATGTTAAATGTTAAAATGATACGGTAGAGAAAACAGCTCAGCTGTACACTGAAGTTTTAATGTTCCAAGTGTGCACTGAAAACTCTCAGTGTATATTGTATAAAAAATGCTAAATAAGAACCCTCAAAAAATCTATGGACAGATTTTCTGGCCTTTAACATTCCAAACACATTTTTTCTGTTAATACATTTCTAATATATAGACCTGGTTTAGTCCCCTGTGGAAATTTGTCCCATGTTGTCTACCTTTCTATAAAACCATGAGAAAAACAGATACATAAGCCATTCCAGGTGGGGTTACGAATAGCACCACAGATAGCATTTTAAGTAAAGAGATAAATGAGCTGTCACAAACTGTTTGGCTGAGCAAAGTTACTGTTACAAATATGTTATTTTTAAATGGAAATGCATTGAGAGACTGTCCTGAAGATCTAGACTAGCAGAATTGAAAGTCATTGTAGATTACAGGTCAAAAGCAAGTAAATTGATAGTGGTGGAAACATCAAATATAAAGAAATAAAGCACAATCAAAGGTAAACTATCTTGATAATGTGTAAATTATGGTGACTCATTATTTATTAAGTATGAATTGCATGTTTTGTACTCAAGATGCATACTCCTTACTTCTGTTTTAAGACCTAAGGGCCAAACAAACCTTAGTAGGTTGTGGTGCAGAGCCATTCCATACAAACAGGTGAACCACATGGCAATGTGCCCACTCAGTTTTGACCCCAGGCAGGAGGTGGGAAGAAAACAAACAGTACAATTCTGCTACATCATACTCCCTATTAGTAGAAGATGAATTCGTAACAATGTAATACAGTCTTTTTTTTCTTTTTTTTAACCCAAACTACTGTGAGGCTATGTCTACACTTGCATTCCTCTTTCAAAAAGGCATGCAAATGAGGGAAATTGAAAATGCAAATGAGGTGCAGATTTACATATCTGACACCTCAGTCGCATATTCATTCAAAAGAATGCTAAACTGGGAGGTTCAGAGCCTTCCTCACATCTTGTTTTGCCCAAATTCTGTTGTGAATTACTCCAGTGAAGCTTTGAATTATTCTGGATTTATATTTGGATAATTGCAAACAGTGTTTGGCCCTCTCCTGTGACATATAGGGTGCGTCTACGCTGGCATTCCTCTTTCGAAAGAGGTATGCAAATGAGGCGCACATTTGGTGCCTCATTTGCATATTCTAATTTCAAAAGAAGAAAGCCAGCGTAGATGCTGCTCTTTCGAAAGTAAACCCATATTTGAAAGAATCCTTCTTCCCTTTATTTAATGGGAGGAAGGATTCTTTCAAAGATGGGATTTACTTTCGAAAGAGCAGCATCTACATTGACTTTCTTCTTTCAAAAGAAGCTCTTTTGAAATTAGAACATGCAAATGAGGTGCCAAATACGCAAATTTATTCCTCATTTGCATTTTTGATTTACCTCATTTGCATACATCTTTGAAAGAGGAAAGACGCACCCATAGAGTCCCTGTAGCAACATGAGCAACAAATATTTTTAGCTGAAAGAAATATAATGTTCAAGTTTACTGTTAATATTTTTTATTTATTATATGTATTATCATAGCACCATGCCTTCTCATCAAGCACCAGTTCTGCTAAGTGTTGTGCATACCCAGAACAAAAAGGTAGCCTGTCTCTGGCCCAAAAAACATGTTACCTAAGAATAAAAGGAGATAGCTAATGGAGAAAGATAGACAGGAAAGCATAAGGAAACAATTGGACACTATTGATAAGGATAGTAGGCAGTGGTCTGAGCACAAAAATAGCCTAACTATTGTCAAAGTTTCTGCAGGCATCATATTTAAAACTTATAAAAGGAAACACTTTTTTTTCCAAGCATACATAGTTACCATGTGAAACTTCCTGCCACACTGTTATAGAGGCTAACATCTTAATAGAATTCAGAAAAAGTTGAGACTTTATCGGGATACTAATTACCTCCTTAGTTACGTTAGCTAGGACAGCTGTTCTCAAACTTTTTTGCACCACGACTCCCTTCTGACAGTAAAAATTAATTCATGACCCCAGGAGAGGGAATCAAAACCTGAGCCCATCTGAGCTCCACAACCTCTGTTAGGAGAGGCAAAGATTAAGGCTCATTATGCTATGCAGGATGAGGGAATAGAACCCTAGCTGAAGCCTAAGGGCCCATAACCTGAGCTGTGCTGCCTGTCAGAGCCCGGTGGTTTCCCCCCGCGACGTGGTAGCCAATTGACGTGTGGGCGAGCCGGGGCCACAACCCAGGGTCCTGGAGGAAGGGGGGAATCCCACCACCCACGGGCAGGAGGAGTAACGCAGTCACTAAAGGGCAATGGAACCCCACCTAAGGTCCGCCCACCCCCTAGCAGACAGGCAGCCAGTCGGAGGGAGAAGGAAACCAACACTGGCGTAAAGTGTAACTAACAGAAAGTTTATTAACACAAATAACAGGCGAAAACACAACAGCAACAGTAAAACAAACACATAAACCAGTTCATACTATTATTAACTCTCTACCTAATTATACTTTAACTTACAAATATAACTGTGTAGTCCATCCTGGATACCTATGATATTGTTTTTATTGTTCCGCAAAGGAAGATATATTCGTTAAAAGAGGGGAGTGGAAGGAAGGAGAGGGAGCCTGGACCGGGGTGGTCCAAGTGGCTGGTGGAGGAGGTCACTGGGTTCTTTGCCCTTTGACGACCTCCCAACCCCAACCTTTTCCCAGGACTTTTACCCCACTCAGGAGAAATACACAGTAGAAGGAGGAGGGGACAAGGGAGAAGTTATAGATACCTTCTTAACATTGAACCTATTATTTAACCTCTTAGCATTGAACTTATTATGGCTTACTTATATCATTTGCCTTATGGGCATTAAAGTCATTAACACTAGAAGCTGGTATAACTGTAAACAATATTTAACTATAATAAATGTTAACTGTAATGATTTTAATCAAGTGTGGCAGGCTCAATGGGCCCAGCCCTGTGGGGTCAGGCCCCCAGGTGCTACCCTCCCCCCATCGGGAGACGGCACAGTAGGAGCCGCGACACTCCTACTCCCCTATAAGGGGTCCCAGTGCCTACCAAGTGTCAGTGTCTGTATACATCTACAAGTTTTAGTGTAGTGTTTGAGGCCCGGCTGAGCCGTAGGCCTAGTCAGTTTACGTGTCCGTCAAGGGCGTTGTCCAATTCAGGTGATGAGTCAAGTCCAGTAGTTTGTCCAGTTCGGTAGAATGTAGTCAGTGGTAGCTGACCCCAGCACGCAAGCAGCTTGTGGGCGATGATGTGGCCAGAGAAGCGGCGATGATTGGATGACATTGGTGGGCCCTCGGTTTCCTCACCGGGTACGCAGTACCCATTGCCGGAGCCACGGGCCAGTTCGCCACCCAGTGAGTACGCCGGAGGACCCACTTGCCGCTCCTCGATGCAAGCGCGGTGCTGGGGTTCGGAGAGGTGCTGGTGCGGTGGTGCCGCTTTGCAGCTTCCCCTCGGAGGGGTTACAGCTGCAGTGATTTGCTCTTTGGACAGTGTTGCCTAGAGGCAAACACTGAAGTGATTTGATCAGCTCTGATGCAGCGCTCCCCCTTTCTGAGGGGTAGATGCTTCAGTGATTTCACAGCTCCAAGACAGAGCTACTCAAAGGGCAGTTGTCACAGTGATTGTCAAGCTCTGAGGCAGAGCCACCCAGAGGGCGGTTGCCGCAGTGATTTTCCCTCAGCTCTCAGGCAGAGCCACCCAGGGGACGGTTGCCACACTGATCTTTAGCTCTGGCTCTGGCCTCAGAAGCAGTGGATGCCTAGTGGCCACGCTGTTCCGTATAGAGTCAGCAGAGTCCTTGCCTGCGGTACCCAAGGGCCCCGATTGAGCTGAGGGCTCCAGATTTATAGGCAGTTCTCATGATTATTTATGAGGTAATTACCATATTCATGATTTGTGTCACAGTCTTCAATCAGGTCCCCCTCTCAGCCGAAGGTTCTGGAAGCTTGCTGAAGCTGTCTCCCTTCGGCCAATCAGAGGACTCCGTTTGAATCCTAGCTTCATGGATTCAGGTTACCGGGGAAACTAACTGCCTCAAAATGGCCGTTGGTGGGGCCGCAAAATGGTGGCCTATGAGCTTTTAGTTTTTCCATGTCCTTGCATTGATTTTACCTCAGCCAGAGGCTCGTTTCCCCTGACACACGGGGGCGATTATGTCCTAGAGATAAAAATCCCCGACACTGCCCAGGGCTGAAGCTGAAGCCCGAGCCCTGCTGCATGGGGCTGAAGCCCTCAGGCTTTGTCTTGGGTCATGAACAGTGAGATTTGGGATGGGCTTTGGTCCTGGGCCCCAGGAAGTCTAACACCAGCCCTGGCAAATTCATTAAAATTGGGATGTGGCCCAACCCACAGTTTGAAAACCCCTGACCTAGGATAAAAAATATTAGATGTACATGTTAGGTTTCAGGACGTGAGCAAACCACTTTCTGACTGGAATTAGACTAACTTCTTCTCTGGGTGGCTTCTTCCATAATATTACATTATTGTGATTCCTGTACTTTACTTGTTCAGCATGTGGTACTAGCCATTTTTTCCATGAAGGGTACGGCTAGATGGACCCCTGGACTGGACTGATCTAATAGGGCAGTTCCTGCATTCTTACACAACTGAACCTAAAGTCTCTCACAAATATATAATGTAGTCAGGGCTGTTGAAAGGGTGAGGGAAGGGGACAGCTGCAGCAGGGCACAGCTGCCCTTGTTACCTTAGCAGCAGCAGCAATGCCTGGAGCTCCAGATCCTTTAAATTGCTGCTTGATCTCTGGGTGTTGCACGCCTAGCAACACTGAAGAGCTGGCTGGGGGGAGGCTAGCCTCTAGCCCTGCCCCTTCCACCCAAGGCCTTGCCCTTTGCACTGACCTGGTGAAGTCTGTTCTCAATCCTGATTATAATTTAAACATTGTGGTGGTTTGCCCAATCTGTGCCAGACATGAAGGGGTTAACATGGCTAGGTGGTTCAATTACCCATCAAGGCTGCACCTGAGGGAAGAGCCAGGTAACAAGAATGACTAATTAGAGATGAAGCTGAGCTGAAGAGAAACAGAAGTGGGCCTCTGTAAAGCCCAATGGCCAGTGGAAGGAGGATGTAGACAGAAAGGCTGCAATTACTCTTAGGCTTACCTTGAAGGTCAATGGCTGTTATGCAATGTTTGGTATGCTAATTGCATACCACAAATTGACTTTGCAGCTTTCAACTTCTGTGCCTGTCTTCACAGCAGAAGGTCAACGGCAGTGCTCCTCCTGTCGACCTTCCTTACTACCACATGGCTCAGGAGGAGTTCCGGGGTGCAAGTTGACTCTGCAATGCACCAGTTCATGCATGCAGGAAACAGCACCCTGGAAGATCAACCTGGAGCGGTTGATCTTCCTCGGTAAGCGAAGATGCAGTCCCCGAGGTAGAGGGAAGGCAAAATAGGAAATAGTCCAGAGATACAGTAGTAAGATTATGCAGACCTTGACCACTTACTATAGGGTTCCTGGACTGGAAACTAGTGTAGAGGGTGGCTCTTGGTTCCCTTGTCAGTCACTGAGGAATTGTCATCACTTGAACTAGCACCATTGAGGGGCAATTAATTGAAAAATAGTGAGAGAATTTGGTGCACCTTTCCCTGGAAAGAGAAAGCTACAGTGATCTGGCCAGAGTGTCAAGCCATGAAGATGGAGCAGTAAAGTGCTGACAGAGGAGGCGGGGGAGAGTGAACACTCACAGGATGGGGCATCTCTCTGGCAGAGCTTATCCCCAGATGCCAGGAAGAGGCATTTTAACATCTCAGAACAAATTATTTGATTACTTCAGGCTACGCATATTCTGCCAAAACTGTACTGACAGAGTTTAATGCTGTATTTTTTGCTTGCATGTTCAACATAGAAGAACTTGTATAATACCTTATTATCTTGGAAGCTAAATTAATTATTCTATTTTTATTTTATGAACATATCAATTTATGAATACCTACTAATATCATGAGTACAGACAGAGTGAAAGCTGTTATGATTTTTGAGAAAGGGATGTATTTAATCTCCCAACATCTGCAGGCTATATATTTTCAGGCTAAGACAAGCATATTTAAAATTTGTTGTGAGCAGTTGCAAATTCAGCATTAAATTGTTAAAAGATAAAGTCCAAAATGATCATGTTCAACTCTAAGGCTGTGTCTACACTAAGATCTAGTGCCGACAGCCTCGTGCATATAAGCAGCCTTGAAAATGCAAAATTGGCACTCATTTGCATATTAATGAAGGTGATGTACAGAGTCATGAGACTAATTGGCATATTCACAACAAACCTTAAGCTGTGTAGACATGGTTCTGCCGTCAACAAAACCCTTTGTCGGCACCCCCTTATGCCTGGAAAAAGTGAGGCATAATGGGCTGCCCACAAAGACAGTTTTTGCTGGCAAAACCACATCTATGAATCTTGAGTTCTTCTGCAAATATGCAAATTAGCATAGTGAATATGCACATTAGCTGTGCGAATATGCAAACAATCTTTTGATTGCACTTTTGAGACTGCTCGTTTGCATCAAACTGTCGGCACTAGGACTCAGTGTAGACACAGCCTAAATAGCTAGCTAATGTGCCCTCAGACCTGATATCACAGGTGCATGTGGATCTGCAACATTGAGCTGGACAAAGCGAGCGATTAGATGCAAAACTCAGCATATGTGAATCTTAGGTTTGGATTGGTCTACATTAACAATAAGAGTCAGCCACAGCATTCAGGAGTTTGGATCTGAAGCTTTGGTGCAGGACTATTTCTAGTAAATGTTATAAAAATGTAAAAATTTATTTTAAAAGGGGAATTTTATTGTTAGCATATATTGCATATTCTAACTAATCTGTTGGCTTTACTATCGGGTGTGAAAATGCAACTTAGAATTTTGTTTCCTGGGGGAAGTCTGCAGTGACTAGCTTCATGTTATTTTCGTGTCCTTGTATGCCTGAAGGAGCTAGTTTCAACCCGATTTATAATATAGAATATTGCCAAAGCCAAGCATAATTCTGCTGAAGCCAGAACTCCAATTTACACTATCTCAAGAGCTGTCCCAGTTGCTCTCAGACTTACAAGTAAAATAGCCAATATTCTGTTCAACCTATACCTTTCTTCCCACTTTGTATTTTAAAATCTGCTGAAACCTGATTTACAGCATTTTGTAATTTACCCCTTTGTTTAGATAAAGTGGCCATGTTCGCACAACTTGTTGTAGTATTCAGTGCCTCTTTAGTCATGGATGTTTGATGTATCAGAGTGAATATTCTCTACGATAAATTAATACAAGGAAAATCAGGTAGAATAATATCTAGGAAAATTTGCCTAATGAAAGGTGTCACTGTCCAGCACAATACATTCAGCTACATCAGTAATTCTTAACTACTGTAGATAACAAAGTAAGTTGTGAAAAATTTTGTATCTAGGAGTTGTATCCAGGTTTACATTAACAACAAAAAGTTCTGTGTCACTTTATAGACTTAACAGATTTATTGGAAAGTATTAGAGGTAGTCGCTTCATCAGATGCATGAGTCCTTCCCCTTTACTGGGACCCCCTCTTTAAATCCTCCTCTGGAACCTCCCCCTCCCCCTTGCATCTGATGAAACAGGTGTTTGCCCACTAAAGCTTATGCTCCAAAATATGTTGGATTTTATTGGAGCATAAGTATCCGATGAAGTGGGTCTTTGACCACAAAACCTTATGCTCCTATATGCTGGTAGCCTATAAGGTGCCACAGGACTTCTCATTGGTTTTGTGGACACACACTAACACAGCTACTCCTCTGATATGGGTTTACATTACTTTTTTTGCCCTAACAATATTTCCTGTTAACCAGTGAAGCTTGTATTTACTTCTGTATATGTGAAACTAAAAGGACTCTTTGATATCATTTATTTTTCTTTGTGGTTATTTTAATTTCCATTTATCTCCACTGGATTGATTGTAAGTTTAGATTTTTAATTTGTTTTTCTAATTCATTGCATGCACCATTACTATAAACTACCCTTAGATTACCTCCCAAGAAAGTTTAAAATCTTCTTTGCCAAAGAAAGCAAGCATCCTGCCGCTCAGTGTAAGAACACATGTACTTTTCGTTACAGCATGTTGATAGAGCAATCTGAGCAAAACCAAACCAACACTGTGTTAAATGGAAGAGACTGAACATAATTGTCAGTGGTGACCTTCCATTTTTCCATCTGTCTGTTGTAAGTAACAAAGATGCAACAAATTGAAGGATTGTAGTTATATGTTTTCAGAGAGGGATGGGACTTAACAGATAGCTTTCATATTAGCCCAGGTATTTTGTATCGTTAGAAATCTGAATATCTTTGATGTGAGAGGTAATGTTTACACCAAAGGGCATCAGGAACAGTAATAATTTGTTCTTACTGTTTCCAGTTTTAGTATTTAAATACTGAGACAAACCAAAACCTAGAATAGTGGCAGAGAGGGAACTGTGCTAGTGTATGGCTGTGGTCTGAAGAAGTGGGTCTCTTCCACGAAAGCTCACCTAATAAATTATTTTGCTAGTCTTTAACGTGCTACTTGACTGCTTTTTGTTTCAAAACCTAGAAGGAGCTCTAGTTTGAACTTTTAATTGGGTGATCTCTTACTTAATATGTGATGTTTGGGCAAGACATTTAAACTCTTTTGGTTTTGGTCAACTCTGCTGGAAAAAATTGGTAAAACAACAGGACTTCACTGCAAAGCAGATGTTACCACATCCAAGCTAAGCTTTTTTGGGTAAATAAATACTCCTGAGCATTTCAAATGGTCCATGCTTTGCTTAAAAAAATTAACTCATGTAATACAGATTTATCAGATTGCAGAGTACAAATCAAAGAAAATAGAGGACAGATCTTACAAGAGGGAATTATGAAATTTATATTAACCAAGGGATAAAAAAACATGGAAAGCAAAAGAGAGGTGAGAAACCAAAACCAGGATAATGATTATGAAACTGTTGAACATGACTCATTTAAATGAGTCAGTAAAGAGCAAATAGAAGCCCTTCTCCAATAGCTAAGAGTCAAATTCTGCTCAGAATAACTATATGACTGCATTGGAATTACTCCATATTGATATTTCCCTAACAGTCAGGAGACTTTGTTCAAAAGCCCTTATCATATGGTGCCTTTAGACCAAAAGAGAGAATTTTGAACTATACAGATGAACTATCATCTCTGCTATCTAATATGGGCTTACATGCAAAGGTTTGTTCCTCAGGTGCCAAAAGAACAATCAACTGTCATTTGATAAGACAAAATTCTCTTTTAGTAGCAGGTATATAGAGGACAAGTATGAGAGAGGATGAGGGCAGTTTTGACATTAATAGTTTTGGCACTTTTAGTTCTATGAGAGCTGTCGATTAATGGCTGTTGCTTCACATGACTAACTCAAAATTAATTGTGATTAATTGCACTATTAAACAATAGAATACCATTTGAAATGTATTTAATATTTTGGATGGTTTTCTACATTTTCAAATATATTGATTTCTATTATAACAGAATACAGAATGTACAGTGTTCACTTTATATTATTTTGCCTTAGAAATATTTGTACTGTAAAATTATAATTGAAAGAAATAATATTTTTCAATTAACCTCATAGAAGTACTGTTGTGCAGTCTCTTTATCGTGAAAGTGGAACTTAGTTTTTTTTGTTACAAAACTGCATTCAAAAACAGTGTAAAACATTATAGTCTTAAATCTAGTCAGTCCCACTTCTTGTTCAGCCAATTACTAAGACAAACAAATTTGTTAACATTTACAGGAGCTACTTCTGCCTGCTTCCTATTTATCATGTCACCTGAAAGTGAGAAGAGATACTTTCCTGTGGCACTCCTATGGCAGTTCTGTAGCCAAAGTTGCAAGGTATTTATATGCCAGCTATGCCAGCCCCTTCATGCTTCAGCCACCATTCCAGAGAACATGCTACCATGATGATGGTGCTCATTAGAAAAAATATGTTGAGTTTGTGACTGAACTCTGTGGGGAAGAACGGTCTGTCTTCTGGTCTGTTCTACCTGCATTCTGTCATATGCTTTACATTATAGCAGTCTCAAATGATGACTCGGCACATGTTTAAGAACACTTTAGCTGTGTCTACACGTGCACGCTACTTCGAAGTAGCGGCACTAACTTCGAAATAGCGCCCATCGCGGCTACACGCGTCGGGTGCTATTTCGAAGTTAACTTCGACGTTAGGCGGCGAGACGTCGAAGTCGCTAACCTCATGAGGGGATCGGAATAGCGCCCTACTTCGACGTTCAACGTCGAAGTAGGGACCGTGTAGACGATCCGCGTCCCGCAACGTCGAAATTGCCGGGTCCTCCATGGCAGCCATCAGCTGGGGGGTTGAGAGATGCTCTCTCTCCAGCCCCTGCGGGGCTCTATGGTCACCGTGGGCAGCAGCCCTTAGCCCAGGGCTTCTGGCTGCTGCTGCGGCAGCTGGGGATCCATGCTGCAGGCACAGGGTCTGCAACCAGTTGTCAGCTCTGTGTGTCTTGTGTTGTTTAGTGCAACTGTGTCTGGGAGGGGCCCTTTAAGGGGGCGGCTTGCTGTTGAGTCCGCCCTGTGACCCTGTCTGCAGCTGTGCCTGGCACCCTTATTTCGATGTGTGCTACTTTGGCGTGTAGACGTACCCTCGCAGTGCCTATTTCGATGTGGTGCCGTGCAATGTCGAAGTTGAACATCGACGTTGCCAGCCCTGGAGGACGTATAGACGTTATTCATCGTTGCTACATCGAAATAAGCTATTTCGATGTTGGCTTCACGTGTAGACGTAGCCTTTGATAGTAATGATGCCAAACTGAAAGGTACCAATGTGAGATTTATAAAGAGGGCTATAAGAATCTGAAGTGCCATCCAAAATCTGTGAGGGGTGAGATGTGGAGGGAGCATGCTTTCAGAAATCTTAAAAGAGCAGCACTCCATTGTTATACCCAAACCACGTAGGGACTGGTTGGTGAGGGAGAAGGAAATGGCAGCTGGAATCTGAGGTGAAGACTAACAAGGCAAGGACATGGATGTTAATATTTGTGAAGCACTCAGATACTATAGTGATGAGTGCCATATAAAAACCTGTGAGAAAACTAATTTTATCTTCAGAATAACATTTGAATAGTGTGTAGTAAATAAGGCTTTGGACCTCACATTGAACAATGAGGATAAAACAAAATATTGAACAGCTGCTAATTAAGTGAGCATCACCACTCTGTGTACTCAGCAAGGTGGGGAGTCTTTGGAAAATATAGTGTGTGATCTTGGAATTAAAGACAGTATTATAATGTATAAGCACAACTGGATTGAATTAATTCTGATATTTCCTAATGTTAAGTGCTTGACTTTGTAACCTTAATATTCTTTTCATGTATTTTGTGTGTATGTGTGCGTAATACAAATTGTATCAAACTGATGCCAATACCATGATATGCAATGTTCAACATTCAGTGTTACTATGGAAGAAGCAGCAAGATGTGAACACTGCCTAAATGTGTAGGACAAGAGGGAAGGAGTATTAAATTAATCCCAGATTTAAGTAACAGGGAAGAACCATGGTATTAAAGGGGAAGTGAAATTGTCCAAAGGATCAAAGGAGACTATTCACATTATTTAAAAATAATTTTAAAAGAAGAAAAGGAGGAGGAAAATCTTAACTATTTGTCCCGGTTTCCTAGTTTTGTAGCTTGAATGCACTCCTGTTTGTGGAGCAGAGACTAGAAATGTTTTAGGATTTGGTTCAAGTAGGGGAGCTGACTACTTACCCCTTCTATTAATTAATATTGGTGTGTCTATCAAATATTATTTTCTTTGGGAGATTAACTTATTGTTAACTTCAGATTTTATGATGGATGTTCTCCACAGAAAGACAAGGGAAATGCCCACTTCAGCATATTGTGAAGTTTGTGGGAAAGAAAATTGCATGGATATGCCATGTGGTTTATCAAGAGACTGCAGGTTTGACCCATATATATTGCTAATTTTGAGAATCCAAACAGCAGATGGTAGTGGGTGACAGTCAGCAAAGGTAAATCAAGATGCTTATAATGGTACAAGGTTAGGTTGGTGACATTAAAAGTGAAGCAGTTGTAAGTGCAGAATATAGTTAAGATGGTAATAATGCCGCTTCCTTCCAGAGGCAATGTCTTTTTTTTTTTTTATGATGTCTGATTGCAAATTAATGTGAAAAGAAAATTAACCTCAGGCATAAAAGCATATCCAGTTGGCCTCGCTAGTTTCCAGAACAAAAAATCCAAGTCTTTGATTTTAGATTTGATTTTTTTCCCCTGCTGGTTGCCATACAAAGAGATATAGCTCAATAAAATGAAATATCCAGTGCATTGTGGTTCATATTATTAGCCTGAAGGAATTCTTAGTCAGGTTAATGGATCTGATGGCTTTCCCTTCATTGATTTTTAAGATGATTATATTTTATTTATAGATGAGAAAAATAGTTAATCTTAGATTTACTGAAAACTTATTGCAAGACTGCATTAGTTGATAACAATAACAATACATTTAAGGAAGCAAAACTAGTCTGGTCTTCAATCCCTTAAGTGCTGATGTGCAGCAAACCTATTGACATGAAATTAAATATGCTCTTGCCGACAACTGTATCCAGAATGGAAAGAGTTATATATATTTTTGCTGTTTTGAAATATTTCATTACAAGAAGTCTTGATACACCTTAGGTGTTTCTTTTGTAAAAATTGTATGTGAAATGTCCAAGAGCTGAAAGAGCATGTTGTCCTCTGGAGGCTATAAGATCTGATTTTTAAGTCAGCTAAGTCATTTGTCAGATAAAAAGCCTACTGGTCAACCGTAATTGTGTCCAGAGGTTTGAATCTTAAACCATTGCATGTGGGTTGCAAATTTACAGTGGAATTCAGAGAACAGCATGAACAGTAGCTTTCAGTAACACAGTGCTGTAAGACCGCTATAATTTGTTTTTATGCTATAAATGAGTTCACAGACCCTTTGTGTTTTGAGGAAGCTGATAGATGTTGATAAAACTCTTGTAATTTTACACTCTAAGAGATATAACAGGGAGGCATCAGTCTCTTAATAGTATTGAATTATAACATTCCACTCCTCTCGCAGGAGTGTAGTGAACTGGGGCTCAAGGTGGGGAAGTTATGCCTTGGGCAGCCAGTCACCCTTGTTACAGAGGTCTAATGCATGGTGAAATTCTAGAGTGATGTTACATTTTATAAAAAAAATAAAAAACTCACCCCCCGCCAACATCATCTCAGCAATTTAATTAGTCTTAAAGATCCAGATCCAGTACATTACTGTGGGGTAATCCTGTAGAAAACCAAGTTGCAAATATGCAGCAGATGCTGTAGAAAACAAAGCAAGGCAAGAAAAAAGGAGGGAAATCAGAGCACAACAATTACTGTTAAATTTTTCATGCTTATAATGCATTAGCTCAAGCTGGGCCTACCATTAATGGCTATGTATGGCCTTTGACTGGACACCTACATTAATTTTAGAGTGCCTCTATTGTTTTGCTTGAAGCAAAATTTGATATAAACATGATGTTTCACCTTAGGTTGAACTTAGTGGGGAAGCAACATGAAAGTAAATTAAAATCCCTCCTCACTTCCCACCACTTCTGCAGTAACATCTTTTTTATTTCACACCAAAAAGCTGTTATAAAAACCTTTAGAAAGGAGCTCCAGAAGGAGAAGGCTCTCTTTTCCACATCTTTTCCCTGACTTAGAGATGTTCCAGAGCAAGGCTGCAGGAGTTAAAGTAAAACCAAAAAGTCCAATGCACAAGCATTATGCGTCCTGATTGTTTATGTAGGGGAGTGTGGTGGTGATGTATATGATTGAAAAAGGAAACAAGATGAAAATCTGAGTAGTCAGTTCTTCTGCTATTGTAGGCAGTACAAGCACATATGTATGAATGAGAGGAATATTAGTACATGTGAAGCAGTTGCATTAACCGACTTCATAATTTGCAAAATAAATATGCAGTATTTATCCACCTGGAATTGAGAGCTGTATAAATAGGGTCACAGGCTATGTGGTAAATCACAGACACAAGGCAGGAAGGAAGGACAGAGGTTGAACAAAAGTTGGAGTTGCTTGGCCTCTTAAGGAGGCATTGGAGAACCAGCTCAGATAAAAATAAGAGATGATCTGGCAGGAGACAGGATATTGGGCTAGATGGATCTTTGGTCTGATCCAGCGTGGCCATTCTTAAGTTCTTTGTGAGTATGTTCTCACAAAACTAGTAGGCTATTTTTGTAGATGTAAGACAGTTGAATAGTTTAGATAATATTTAGAAAATTCATACAAATCAAATCTCTGGATTGTTTGAGGTTTTCCCATAACTACTCATGAGACAGTTCCTTATATTCTCTTCAAGCAATCACACAATTTACAATGACTGACATAACCTGAAACTGGCAGTTTTAAATCAGTGCGGATACCATAGATCCAAATATAAGTCTGTCTACTTTTTCTTGGTCACTCATCCCCCCATCTTTTTCCTGAAGTTACCTCTTAATGGTAAAATTCTGCTGCATGAGTGCCTACAATATAAACAAAGGCTCCATTTTTCTCACATTGCATATATTTATGCACATGTAAGTCTTGCAAGATTGGGGCCAAAGTGAGATACATATGGAGCCATAAAAAACTATGTTTGGACTGCAGTTGCTATTTCATTAGACGTATCCCAAAATAGCAACTTTGTGGCTCTTTCCCATGCTTGAAATAGTGCATGTTTTTTGAGCATAGTATGACACTTCTACTACCCCACATCGTCAGAGGGGTAATGGAACTTTCGAACTTTGGTACTGTTGGGATGGTACCAGGTTTGAAATAAGGTATTTCAAGATAATTTATGCAATTTGTATATGCCGTGTAAGAGTACAGCATAGAATCCAATAAGGAATGGCACACAAGTTATCAGTATTATTTGTTTGTACCATGCCTGGTATAATGGGTTCCTTATTTCTGACAGAAGTACTTAGGCATTATTGCAGTAGATAGGATAATAATAGATCATAGTACTATGCAACCAC
Source organism: Carettochelys insculpta (assembly GCF_033958435.1). Classification (NCBI taxonomy): domain Eukaryota; kingdom Metazoa; phylum Chordata; order Testudines; family Carettochelyidae; genus Carettochelys; species Carettochelys insculpta. The sequence continues at coordinate 55,570,121 of NC_134142.1, read as the reverse complement.
CCTACCAATGCTTATAGTTTAAGCAGAGAAGTCAGAATAGGGAAAACTAAGTTTAAAATAAAATAGTTTTTACTTCTTTCAACATCTTTCAAAATTCCATCCTTATCCTATATTTAGTTCTTAATAACAACTGTTCGTACATTGTACTTTGGCTTCTGTTGCTCACTGAAACTGAGTAGCAGAAAGCTCCCCAAAGAATGGTTTCTGTTGCTAAGCAAGTGATGGAAAGTATTTTGCAAATATTTAAAAACTCTTACTTAGTACCATCTAAAAACAGGTAGAAACACTGAAATGTTGCATTGGGTTCTGCTAGCTACTAAAGTTCCAGCTTTTGTTGGTTGTTAGTTTCTATTATATCCAAAGTCAAATTTATTAAACTGTTTTTCCATATGGACATGTTTTTTCTTATGGTATAATCTTTCCTTTTCCTTTCCGATTCATCATGAATTGGTACATGGTTATGTCTTCCTGGAAAACAAGGGCAAAAGGAGTAATAAAATCAATGTACTATGTTCAAGTTAAGTGTAGTCATCAGTCTTTTGGTCAAGTTGTGTAGGAGAGTAATACAATTTGGTGTATGAGACTTTTACAAAATGTGCCATAGAGTGTCGCTATGAATCTGGCTGCACTTACCTACGTTGTTGAGCTGGCTACCCATTGTCTAGGTAGGTCAAAAGCGAATAGCTAAAAAGTCTGTGTTGCCTGAGATTTCTTCTGGAAACCACATTCTAATTGAAATGACCTGTGCCCCTACTTCTGAATGTAGTGGTAGAATATATCTTCTTGTTGGGGCAAAGTTCAGAGACCAGACAATGTCAGAAAATTACTGTGGGTTAGTAGAATGGAACTTGCACAGGAGTTACACATTCAGGTAGGCCTCCTCCCACATTCCAACTAAAATACCTATTCCTGTGCTCTGTGTGATAGATTGCTTGGGTTACACTGTGGGAGGTAGTACATCCTTATGTACTTTGCCCAAGGCTCCAAACAGCTGGCCCATAATAGGAATGATATTTTAGGAGTAGAATGGGGGTGGGGGCTGGAAAAAATATTAGTTAAAATGAAATATCTATTGTTTTAATACTACGCAATACTTATCTGTCCATGCAAAGAAAATGCGTATATGAAAAGCAGGAACCTTCTTCAATAATTTCAACTCAGAGATCCTCTCCAGTGCAACAGACTGTCAATTTAATATTCTTGTTATTAAACAGCATTTTATGTTTGATAGTGAAGGGTGAGGAGCATTGTTTGCTTTGTCACTGAGTAAGAAAAGCTACTTTAAACAACACCTTCACTTTTTTTCCCCTTTGATGTGCTTCTTCTCCATTTAAAAGTATTTTCATTCCTTTAGAACTGAGTTCCTGATACAATAATGAATTGAGTCTCACAAAACCCTTATGCAGTAGAAATTAACTGTCAAAATGTGTCTTTTACAAGTGGTGAGAATGAGGCACACAGAGAAGATACTGCCTGAAACACAAAAGTCACATTCACCCTGGATATGGTATTTCAGACATGATCTTTGCATTCTGACAAACTCAGGAGAAACATTGTGAGCAGAGTTGTTGTCCATCTTAACAAGTCCTTTGTCTTTGTAATTTGAGACAGTCCTTCACAGGTTTGGTTTTCTTGCTAATTTTGTCAATGGTATTAATCTTTTCATTCAGCAAAGCAGTTACACGCTTGATCAACACTGGTTCTCAGCTCAGTTTGTTGTCACTAATGGCATTCTTGCATTCAGAGATATAGGTGCATTCACAGATATTGATTGTGCCATTTGTGTTCAGTATCGTATGAATGGAAGTGTCTTGAATCTCCATCACTTATTCACAAAGGCAAAAGTTATGAACACAAATCTTTAGAAAGTGCTCTTCCATAATTGCAGACTGGTAGCCATGTTAGTCTGTATCTTCACAAAATAAAAAAGCAGTACTGTAGCACTTTAAAGACTCACAAAATAATTTATTAGGTTGTGAGCTTTCGTGGGACAGACCCATGAAAGAATCTACAGATCTAAAAAAGTGGGTCTGTCCCATGAAAGCTTATTACCTAATAAATTATTTTGTGAGTCTTTAAAGTGCTACAGGACTACTTTTTTGTTTTCTTCAGTAATTGTGCTTTGTTGGCACATAACCTCAGGGACAGTGACTAATTTGCTCATCAATACGACAAAATACACTTGGGTGGGGAGGAAGCAGGCAGCACCGGCAGGTAACGCTGGGAGAGGGGCTCGGCAGGAGCAGCCTTGCGGGGTGGCTGCTGGAAGGGGAGGGGGGGCCAGGAGGTGGGCAACATTGGCCGCATGCTCCTGGAGGTCATGCCAATGCCCTCCAAGGTGTTTGGCAGCCTCTCCCATGCTGTCCTTCGCCACTCCAACTCATACTCCGTGAGCTGCAAGTGACGCTCAGCCACCTCAGCCTGTCTGCATCCTCCTCGGCCTGTTGGGGGTTCCTCCATCTGTGGTCCTGATGGTGCATGGTGTGGGGTGGGGCCTGGCTGCTCTTGACATCTGCCGGTGGGCTCTTGGGGACCAGGATGGTGTCGAGCTCTCCCAGCCCAAGGATGATGCAGCTGTATGGAGACAGGAATGGGTCCCTCAGCGACATCCAGGGATGCCCAGCTCCTGGTTGCCTGGCTGGACGAGCGGGAGGGGACGTAGATGGTCAGGTCCCCCTCTTTGCTTGACCACTCAGTGGTCACATCAGCCTCCTGGGTCCCTGGTCTGGGATGCTCCTCCACCTCCGGCTGCAGCTCATCCTCTATGTACAGGACTGCCAGTGGTGGGGAGCTCTCCCAGGGCCCCAGGATGCCCCAGAGCTCCCAGAAGTAGGGGGAGGTAATTGGGGCTGCCCTGGAGCAACCAGCCTGGTCCCAGACCTGGACGTAGCCCTGCCACAGTGCCTTCACTTTACTCCATACCTGTTCTGTGGTACACTCAGGGTGGCTCCTTGTGAGGAGACCCTGGTCCAGGTGGGAAAATTTTATGGTGTTTCACCACTTGACACCCATCTCATGGAGGGCCTTCTTCTCTTTCTTGAGGCCCAGGATATCCTGCAGTGCCTGTTCTGTCCAGGAATGGGCCCTTTCATTCCCCCCCGCCCCCAGAACACTTGGAGCCTTGCAAGGACTCACGGGGGGGGGGCGGTCCTGGGGCTCATGTGGGGGCTGTGTGGTGGCCATTGTCATATCGCTCAGAGAGTGCAGCTGGAGCTCGTGCTGGAGCTCCTCCTAGCATGCTCTCAGCTTCCTACCACGGGGTTCCTGTGTCCATGCTGCTTTAAGGCAGCCGGACACAGGAATCATAGAGCCCTGCTTCTGCCGGCCAGAGTGGCCTCATGCTCCAGCTGACCAGCGCCATGGTGGACTCCTCTTTCGAAAACCCAGGATGTGTAGTGTCTACACATATACTCGTTCGATTTAGTGTTTTGAAAGGGGACAGTCTTCCTGATATGGGATTGGAGTTTGCATTTCGATGTTTGTACCCCGTTCCTTTGATTTTCTTTGCAAAGAAGGCATTGCTTGTGTAGATGCTCCTCCTGCTCTTTTGAAAGAGGGCTACATATTTCAACATTTTGTGCATGTGTAGACACAGCAAAAGGGAGCCCAGATGAACTAGATATAAATCTGAAGGATTGGGTCCATTCAGTTCCAAATTCTGATTTCATCATCCATTTTTCTTTTTTTGAAGCCATTCCAACCCCACTTTAATTATGCCAATTTTTTTTCATGTTTAACTTCAGTTTTCTTTCTTAAAATGTGTGTTGCCCTTCACAGCAGGAATGCTTCAAGTTTCCTTTTCCATTTCAAAATCTAGACTTTGTTAGCAACATAATCAAAACGCAGATACGGTATCATATCCCACAATACACTGCACATATTGAAGGGGAATTTATTCAAAGTTTTGAGGTCACGTATCATGAGTTGTTTATTTTGGGGCTTTTAGAGGTTCACCATTTGTCTAAAACAATCAGAACTTTTTTTAACTTTCCAATTATAGCATCCAGAGCCACAGGTTGTAGAACCCTGGCTTAGGCCATACCAAGATTCAATGGTGGCAGTCCTTCCATCTCAGATTGCAAGATTTCAAGATTTCAGGGGATCACAGTTTGCAGCAATCAAAGAGAGAAGTGTAATCTGTAAAGCTGAAAACAGCACACGTTCATGTACAGTTTTCTCCACCTACGGATTTGCAGGCAAGGCAGCAAGTCAAAAATTGTTTTTTGGTCTTATCTCGAGATCCATAAGTGATTGTGCCTTATGCATTGAATTCAGTACAAGACTCCATCTTGTAATCTTTGTGAATAACATTATAAAATGGTAGCATCAGAGGACACAGGGAAAGGTGGATGAAGGGATCAATCCCACACTTTCCATATTACTCAGACAATTTGGCACCAAAATATACAACATACGAGATGGAATCTAATGGGAGTTCATGGACAGTTTGTAATTCACAATGTCCTTCATTACTGACAAAATTGTAACTCAGAATTTTGAACCCAGTTTTTAAATATATATAAAATACACACACAGACAGAGAGAGAGAGAGAATACGCAAAATGCTAATCAGTTTAATAAAGTACATGCAGATTGTTTTTTCTATTAGTCTTAAGTAGGCAGCATGGCTAGGCAAATTAGTTGGTGAAAGTAATCAATGTAGGGAAAAAAGCTGAGGGAGATGAATGCAAGCAAGGCACTGAAGATAGAATCATTAGTGGAATAAATTGGTTAAAGGTGAACAAGGAGAAATTGCATAACCATTCTGTACATCTGACTTACTAAGTAGTGTAAAACATAGTTTTATGGCTGGTGGCACCGTTATACATAGCTTTACAATTTTTTCCTTAGTACACAAGCAACTGTTCAATCTTCAGAAGAAATGCTGTGTTGTTAGTTTTGTTATTCAGGGCTGTCTGTAGAGAGTGTTGTGGGAGTAGCAGGAGTTTGCTCTTTATCTTTGTGTCTGAAAACAAAAGTTCTTGAGGTAGAGTTGATGGCTGGGAACTGGACATTCTCATTGGGCTGAAATTACTGAAAGAAGGAGTTGCCTCATGAGGTTTGACTGTGTCACCATCTCTGTTCCAGGACTGGCTTATACGTGCAAATAAAATGCATTAGTCTAAGAATATTTCCAGATATACTTCATTACTGATTTTTAATCACTGGGAAGCCAAACAGCAGGGGCTCAAACATCTGCTGGTGCTCAGCAGAGGAGGAACAATGGATATCTGTTTGCAGGTGCAAAAAGTGTGCACTCATATTCATATACACAAAGGAGGTAATAATTCATGCACACGGATATTTGTCTTCATATACTGTTACATGTTCAATTGTCTTATTTGTATGGCCATATAATTACAGTAATTGAATGTACAAATTATTTTTAAAATGTGAGCGGCAGACTACAGCTCATAATATGTTTAAACTTACTATAGTAAACCTACAAATTATGATTATTTTTGGTGGTAGAAGAGAATTTTCCACTTTGTACATGTGAATTGTCTACAATCTCTCTTTTTTTTGACAGTGCTATAGCCTAAGGTACAGTTTGGATTTCTTTTTACTCATAAATTCTGCTTTTCAGAAAAGTTCCTGCACAGATATTTTTACAAGAAACAGAGATTAATTAAATCATATGAATTGTAAAGGCTTTTTTTGCCTTTGATTTGTCATGTTAAAAGTGAATAATGTTGACTGATAGAATCTGAGGTTATATTAAATCACAACCCTTCCTTAGTCCTTTCCTCTTTCTTTGAAATGCAATATAAACAAACTGTTCTATAGTGTTCAGTCAGACAGGTGTTCATAATCTGCTCTCAACAAGGCTGAAAAGATGTGCACTGCTATAGAAAATTGCAGCAGCAACAACAACAAAAAGTCCCCATCCTAACAAGCCAAACCAGATTGTTGGGTTAATGTTTAGGTTCAGATGCCAAAATATTTGGTGGTTTATAGTCTTTCTTCCCCATATTTGGCACAACTTCTTGTTTCTGTATTGTTCTAATAAGATATGAAATGAGCATTTGTTACATGTAGTTTCGTCTGTAGCACAAGCACTATTTAGTCTTTTCACACGTGCTACTGACAAAGACAAAGACCAAAAGAGTCACTGGAGAGATTCCAGATGAAGATGGAGATTCCAAATGTCACTGGGAAAGGGAAGCAGGAAAGAGAGAGGAGACAGTACTTAGTTATGTTGCTTTGTTTTGGCTTTATGGCAATTTATTTTTATTTTATATTGCCTGATCCATGTTTTGAGTGTTCATTATTATATATTTATCTGTGGTGCACTCCAAACGTGTGTGTAGGCAAGCGCTAAGCTTGTGCAAGAAGATTATAGAGACTCTATGTTGCAAAAGGAGCCACATTAAAAGACCTTTTCACTGATGTTAATTAAGTCCTTGTGAAATTAAGGAACAAGATGCAGAATATATTCCTCTCCAGATCAGCCAGTGTACATTTGGCTCATGACAGTAGCAATAACCTAAATTATCTCCCAGCCAATACGTATAATTAAAGTTCATTATCTCCATTTAACCCATGCAAGAAGATACATTTTGCACTAACTCGCAGCTGACTTGTTTTCCATCATGGTATACAGAATTAAAGATAAATAAGCAGAGCTTCTGATAAGGCAGAACCCCTATTCCCCCACAAAGGAAGGGAGAGTCATCAGTAGATAACCCACCCAATGTGAGGGGGCCTGGTATGGGCCTTGAAAAGGACTTTCTCTGCCATGAGTGAGTGCATCAGGAGTCAGTCGGCTCTTCTAAGGGTAATGTCTCAAACTTCTGATCCCTCATCTTTTGGAATGAACTTTTACCTAGTAAAATATTGGAATATTGAATTTTCACATCGAATTTTTAGAATGTTTTGTTGGTTTTCCAGCTGTTCCCTGACCTGTTAGAATGAACCTTACTGGACTAATAGGTCACATTGGAAGGATCAGGTTCTTTGTACATGAGGTAAGGACATATAAGACCACCTGGAATTGGACTTTCTCTCTAAATAATACTTGATGTGCCTGAACTGACCAATATCTCTGAGTTTTTTTTCAGTCACAGTTTTGCTTGAATCTCCTGTCTCATGTGATTTGTGGTAATTTAGAGAGTTTTTGACAGACTTACTAATGGATTCTCTGGGTGAGATCTAATTATACCAGTGCGCTCTCAGGCTGATATAATTCAGTAGCTGTTTTCATGTCCATGCTAAACTCTTATTTTCAGTAACTTAAAAGGTACACAGTAACTCCTGGTTAAGATTTTTCCAAGTTAGATTTATAAAAATTATATTTGCCTGGGCTAGGTTCTCCCCTTGGTTTATTTCTTGAATCATTCCTGTGATTTCAGTGGGATGACCCAATGTGCAGAAGTATTCACGGGCATTAATAATGGCAATGAAATATAGCTCTAAAATAGTAGTTTTGTAAATTTAGAAGCGTGTGTGTGTGTGTGTTATTCTTTGTTTTTGCCTTTTTGATAGGGTTACCATATTTGAACATCCAAAAAGAGAACATCCCTGAAAGGACATGTATCTGTATAAGAATCTACCAACTCACATTGTATTAATTTGTTATAGTATACATAGAACATGAAAACAATGTGAGTTGGTAGATACTAATACAGATAAACTCCCTCTCAAGGGTGTCCTCTTTCTTGAAAGTTCAAATATGGTAACCCTACTTATTGATTTTATTATTTTAGTTAGGTTGTGAGGGAGGAGGACAATAATCCATATCATGTAATAATTGTTTTTACTATATGAATGAAAAGCTAAAATATGAAGTTATTTAATTTAAATCATAGAGATAATGCATGCAGAACCAAAAGCTTTTAATAAAAAATCAAGAGGGCTCTTCAATGTCATTAAGTGTTCCAAGACACAAGTGCATCTGCGGGCAATCTGTGAGCTCTCATAAGCCTCAGTATACCATAAATTGGATAATTTCTAGATAAGTTACATGTGATAACTCTTTTAGCAAATGTGCAGGTTCAGAAATACTTGCCTTTAATTTTTGATTACCCAGTCAGAGGGTATTACAAAAAATGGTGTAGTTTTCTCAAGTGTTCTGTGTTCTACTGTTTCTGAACAAAGAGAGAAAAATACATAAAGGCTGTGGCATTCACAGATGTTACACCTACAGGTAATGGGCTGTATCTGCCAGCATGTGTAATTGGTGTTGCACCCTTTCAGTTAAATAGAGCTATGCTAATTTACACCAACTGAGAGAATCTGACCTAATGATTCTTTTCCTTCTGACCTTTCTTCATTCAAGGATAAATTATTAGTAATGGTTTGACAAAAACATCAAACCTAGTGATCACTGCATGAAGCTATAACGAATTATCTCCATAGTGTCCAAGCTATGGGCATATTTCTTCTCTCAGATTTACATTCTCCTTTATGTATATTGTGCAAATCTCTTTAAAAATGGCCTTATCTACCTATCAAATGAAAATGGCGAGAAATGTTTTAACTTTAGAAGTAAAGAAACAATTTGTAAGCTCACCTAATAAATTATTTTGTTAGTCTGTAAAGTGCTACTTGACTGCTTTTTTTGTTTTAATTTGTAACACAAAGTATGTTGTGTATATTAGTTAAAGAACATATCACTCTGTCAAACTTATAAAAAGAGGAAAAGGAAATATCTTGTTTCTTTCTCTGTCACTAAAATGTCTTCATTCCTACTACTGAAGACTTGATCATGTCTCTTCCATCTCATCTCCTGTTTCTCTGGCCTCCCTCCTTAGAAGTTTCAATTCCATCCAAAATGCTACTTCTATTTCCCTATTTCCCTGTTGCCACTCCTAGCTTGTCCCCTGCCTTCTGAAATTCCTGCAAGGGCTCTTTTCTCCAATTCTGTTTCACATTCCTTATCCTCACTTTAGAGACTTCACATGAGTCTGTCCCTGCCTCTCTCTACAATTCCCTTCTGACCCATTGAGTATGTTCATCCCACCACTTTTACATTTTAAGAGATCAGTCAGAACTCTGGTCTGGCTATGGTCTGAAGAAGTGGGTCTGTCCCACGAAAGCTCACCTAATAAACTATTTTGCTAGTCTTTAAAGTGCTACTTGACTGCTTTTTGTTTTCACTGAACAAACGATTACCTTGTCCCTGTAGCCCAACTTCTCAAATCTTAAGCATGCCTTTTAATTTATAAGTAACATTAAAATTAATATTTGATTGCATCATCATTCTAAATCACTAGTAGTGCTTTAAAGAAAAAGGATTAAATCACTCTAAATATCTTTATCATCGCCCATTTAGTTTCTTAATTCAAACATTTTATTATGTTGCTTTTCAAGCAGGTTCTAGAAAGTGGACTCTTCAGCAGAAAGACAAATTATATATTCTCTAAATTTTTGATGCATTTATGTAGACAGTCATCTTATTGGTCAATTTCTCTGGTAGCATCTGTGAAGTGTTTACCTAAAGAGTTGAGAAGCAGCAGAAATGCCTTCCGAAATCCCTCATACAGCTCATAAAATCATAATTGGACCCAAATTGTTTTAAAAAAAAAAAATCAAGTCAGTAAGAAGCAAGAAAAAAGCATTCTTATTTGCTTAGGAGGCTGCCACTGAAATCATGTCAGTACCACTATTGACCTGAGTGGGCCCTTCAGTGGCAGTAGCAACAGGATCTTCTAGCTTTTGTTTGAGATTAAATGTGCCCTCTCTGGAAATTCTGCAGCTGAGCATGTAGTGGTGCCCCCTCTTATGTGTGTCCCTGTCTTGGTTAAATCCCTCTAGGAAGCAACAGACCAGTCAGTGCAGGCATTTACAATTTGTACCACTCTTCACAAACAAGCTAAGCATGGGCCTTAGCTAAAGCCCTACATCTAAATAGCTCTGAACCTTGTGGGTGTTCAAAATAATGTAGAGGAAACCGATACTAACCCAGCAGTGTCACTTTTCCCAAGTGCAGTCCTATGGTGGTACCTCTCTCATGGCCACAGCTCATGTGGAGTAACCCAGTTGCCACTCCCAATCAATGAAACATGTTCAGGAAAGATGAGGCACTGTTACATTGGCAATGGAGGGATCAAGACCTTTTCACAGAGACATGGGTCATAGGGACACAATTTGATATCTTTACTGAAAACATTGTGTAACAACATTAGAGATCATTAATTTCCTGGTCTGAAGTGGAGCTCTGCTGTCTTTTAACCATTCACAACCTCACCATTCGTAGTCTGTAGTGTAAACAGGATCTAATAGCAATGAAAACTCAAATATACAGTATTATTTAATAAATACCTTTAGCAAAAACTGACATAAAACACATTCAACTGTTGTACAATGGAGTAGAGTACAGCACTAGGAATTGTCACACAAACACAGAATTGAGCTAGTTTGATTAAAGCCGTGTATCATTAATGCTATGATTTGACACTTGTGGAGTAAACTGAGGTTAATATAACACATTAGTAAAAATTCACCTCCTGAGAGCAAATCTAGCTTAGCAAAGTGATATTTAATGTTTTCTATTATATTTATTTAACTAAAAAGGCTGATTAGATGTTAAACAGAACAGAGGTTAATGATCTTAGTTATTGGTATTATAAAAATTAAGAAAGAATAAAATAGGGTTAATGATGTATGTCATTATTGTTGTTCTGGGGATTTAAAACATGCAATTGTTGGCTGCACAGAAAAAATGGACCTCAAGTTATGAATAATTAGCAAAATTATATTATCTTCTAACCTTATGCAATAATTGATTACTTGACTTGGCTTTCGTACCCTTTCAGAGTAGGGTATGAATGACTCCATATAGGTATATAGGTTTTTACAACATTTTAAAACAAAAACTGGTGGAAACAACACTTGTGTTTCATGCCAATCCATTTATAAAACTCTCTACATTCTATACATATCAGTGAAATATAGGAGAGAGAAAAAGAATAAAAAGTGTCCACTGGGAATAGAAAAGCAGACTATGAAACTAAGGAGATTAAAAGTGATGTGGCTGGGAGTCCTCTCCAGCCTATAGTCTATATTTGTTCAACAACTTCTCCATAGTCAAAGGAACAGCTTCATGGCTGAAGTGTCACCTCCTGTCTTGTTTTCTGTTCTGAACTTTTATGAGATTAGAATAAAAAATTTTAATGCAACAATATCAATATTCATCATGAAACCACAGCTGTTGCTTTTTCTGCCCATTAGTACATTAAGAACAAGGAATGGAGAGATGCTATGGTTGCTCAGTGAGGCCAAATGTACAGTGGAGGAGAAAATCAATGCAAGATATGTGACTCCAGCTATATACCTTATATTGATTATCTATGCCATCCCTACAGTGGGAGGTCCATATTAAAAAACAACAACCCTTCATTCAGAATCCAGTACAGACCTGTGTCGGTGATGACAGATGTTCTTTATCAATAGTTTGTGAAGCTCAGAAATTTCACTGTTGCCAGATGGGAATCTTGTGTCCAACTACTGTACCACTTTTCTGGCTGCTACACTTTTTCGCATTTAAACCTCCTCTGAAGTCAAAGGAACTTTTGAAAACAGGAGAAATCACTATAGTTATTCATGTACATTGTGCTACATAACCCCCATGCTTATTGAAACTTGGGTGGACATTAGTTTTATTGCACACATGCAAAGCAACCATAGTTAATATAAGAAGGCTTCATTCCAGTGCAAGGGTCATCCTTTCTCCAAAAAATTCTTAATATATCTGTTTCTTATTCTTGGGTAAAAAGTATCTAAAGAGGTGTGCCTTTTTTTTTTTAACCAGAAAGAGGGAATCATATTCAGCTAGCTCCCCTCCCACTGCCCAGCAAATTCCATGGCTGGGGCTGCACAGGTGCCGGTACTCAGTACCAGCAAGTACCAGCACAGAAAAAGTGCTGCTAAAGGGTAAAAAGGAAATTGTAAAAGTGCATAGGCATTTCTTAATTGTCGAAAAGTAGTGTAATTTAGTAGGTATCTGACAGACCTCAATTCCATCTTTACTGTTGGGTAGTAAACAAGAGAAATTGAAACTGTTCACTTATGATCATAAACTCAATTTAGTTGGTATTGCTGAAAGATAGTGGGATAAGTCACAACAGGACTGTTAAATGCAGTGGTTATAACCTATTTAGGAAAGATCAAGTGGACAAAAGGGATGGGAAATAGCATTCTCACAGAAGTGACATTTCCTGTTTGAGTCACTGATAACTCAAAAGAAAATGGTCTTGAATGTTTAAGGATGAGTGTTCTAACAAATAAAGCACAAAGTATGGTACTACAGGTTGAACCTCTCTAGTCTGGCACCCTTGGGACCTGAATGCATGAATAGAAAACATGCCTTTTAGTGATAAACTTGAATACTACTTATCAAAAAAGAAAGTTAAGGGCAGGGCTGCGGTTAGGATTTATGAGTCCTTATGCAGTGCTATTAAACTGGTTCTACAATTCCCAATGGCAGCTGGGGATGGGAGGTGAGATTGGGAGTGATTTTATTAGATATGTGATCTTATAATCTTTAGCAATACACTAATGAAATATTTTTAAAACAAATTTTAAACTGAGGTCTTGTAGCCTAACACACTAAATTCAGAAACTGATGGGGTTAGCAAATGCCTGTTAAATGGTTTTATTACAACTTAAACATATCTTTCTCCTAAGATCTGTCAGTCTTTTTCACCTTTAAGGTAACTAGATCCTCTCTAGAGGAAGCAGAGCCACAGAACAGGGATAGGAAGTGGCAGGTAAGTACAAAGACCAAGAAGGGCCCCAAATTTCTTGGTGCCCTATACAACTACAAAGTCTGTATATGGGTAAGCACAGCTCAGGTTAAGGGGTTACTTGAGTATAATCTGAGTACCTGTATGGAGAATAAATATTTAATAATGGGATCCTCAGTGTAATAAAGAAAGGCATAAAAGGATGCAAGGATCTAGCCTAGATGTTGAAGCTGGAAAAATTAACATAGGAAATAAGGCATATGTTTTAACTGTGATACTAATTAACCACTGGAACAATTTACAAATGATTGTAAATGAAGTCTCCATCCCTGACAATTTTAAAATTAAGACTGGAGGCTCTAGGAATTATTATGGGGAAGTTCTATGGCCTGTGTTATGCAGGAGGTCAGGCTGTGATCACAGTGATCCCTTCTAGCCTTAGAATTTGTGAAGCAATAAAGTATAAACATATCTTAGAACTCTAGCCACAAGTACTTTATGCTAATTCCTTTAGTAGGTAATTAAAACAGGAGACAACTGAATTATACAGAACAAAATACAAAACAGCTGATGAACAATAGTGCTCTTGCTTAGAGTACTTTGCTCCAGCTTAAACGGGTATATTCACAGCAAGTTAACAGCAGGAACTGTGTTGATCTTTCACATATGACAAAGGCAAAAAAAGACTGCACTCTACTATACCTGTACAGATACCACCCTGATTCAGTCAAGCATAAACAAAGATTGCCTATCTTGTAGGTTATTCCAGTCAATGTACAAAAGTGTATCAACATAGCTGGAGGCAGTCATCATGCTGCTGAGCCTATAGAGTGCAGACAAGCATAAGAGTCAACCAGTGATTTCCTGCGTAAAGGTCAATCAGCTGCAGTGGTGTTTTCAGTCCACCTGGGAAGGCTTCCCCAGCATGCTCAGCTCAATAATTTGATGTCATCATGTGTATAATATATGGTGACACCCAAATACTTCACCAAGCTTATAGACTGTGGGGTTTTTTCATTAAGCTTATTTTGTCTCATATTGATAGGATCTTGATATACAAATGAGTGTAGTAAAATGCAGAGGAAATCCCATTTTCAAATGTTTATTAAATGCAACTGTTCTGGTTACAAGTGGAATGAATTCCATGGTTCCATAAAAACTCCCTGAAAATGAGCAGGGGGTGGTCATGCAGTGGGACAAAGGAAGTGTTCTAGTATTTTACTATTGTTAGTCCATCCTATGCCCTTAAAAAAATTGGTGGAATTTTGCCTAGAGTTTAGAAGACAGAACTTTATCTCAATGGGTTACCATGTGGCATTTTTATGCAAAAGAGACACGCTATTTATACGTATACATGTATAAAATATAAAACCTAATGATAATACACATTAAGGCCTCATCTACATGGGCATGTTCTGTCAACAGAACAGCCCTTTTGTCCACAAAACTCACTGAGTGTCTACACAGATAAAGTGCTCTGTCGAGAATTTGTCCACAAAACTCAACTGTTCAGTTGGCAGTGTTATCCTTGTTCCTAGCTAGGAATAGCACCTCTGTCGACAGTATTTTATCGACAGAGTGCCCATGTAGACAGTTCTGTTGACAGAGAGGTCTTCTGGTTCCATGGGCAGCCCTGTTTGTAGAGCTTCTGGTCAGCCATTCTATCAAGAGAGGGCCAGGTAGTGGGCTGCTCTCTGTCAACAGAGTAGATTGCCCTTTCAGTCTGCTTTTATGTGTAGATGCAGTCTATCAACTGAGGTACTGCCAAAGTCTCTCTGTCAACAGTGACTTCTCTCGACAGAGGCTGCCCACGTAGATGTAGCCTAGGATTTAAAGTCTGGTACACAAGTTAAAGAAATTCAAAAATGTGGAGGTTAAATTAATCAAATCTCACTGCTACCATTGTGTTGTATCGGAGGGGTAGCCATGTTAGTCTGGATCTGTAACAGCAACGAAGGGTCCTGTGGCACCTTATAGACTAACAGAAAAGTTTTGAGCATGAGCTTTCGTGAGCACAGACTCACTTCATCAGATGCTGGTCTTGGAAATCTGCAGGGCCAGGTATAAATAAGCCAGAGCAAGGGTGGGGATAACAAGGTTAGCTCAGTCAGCAAGGGTGAGGCTTACTACCAGCAGTTGATCTGGAGGTGTGAAGACCAAGGGAGGGGAAGCTGCTTTTGTATTTAGCCAGCCATTCACACTCTTTGTTTAAGCCTGAGCTGAGGGCGTCGAATTTGCAGATGAATTGTAGCTCAGAAATTTCTCTTTGGAGTCTGGTCCTGAAATTTCTTTGCTGTAGGATAGCTACTTTTAAGTCTGCCACTGTGTGGCCTGGGAGACTGAAGTGCTCTCCTACGGGTTCTTGTATATTGCCATTTCTGATATCTGATTTGTGTGCGTTTATTCTTTTACGTAGAGACTGTCCAGTTTGTCTGATGTATATAGCAGAGGGGCATTGCTGGCAAATGACGGCATAAATTATATTGGTAGATGTGCAGCTGAATGAACCCACGATGGTGTGGCTGATCTGGTTAGGTCCTGTAATGGTGTTGCTGGTGTAGATATGTGGGCAGAGCTGGCAACGAGGTTTGTTGCATGCTCTGCCCACATATCTACACCAGCAACACCATCGTGGGTTCATTCAGCTTCACATCTACCGATATAATTTGTGCCATCATGTGCCAGCAGTGCCCCTCTGCTGTATACATTGGACAAACTGGACAGTCTCTACGTAAAAGAATAAATGCACACAAATCAGATATCAGAAATGGCGATATACAAAAACCCGTAGGAGAGCACTTCAATCTCTCAGGCCACACAGTAGCAGATTTAAAAGTAGTTATCCTACAGCAAAGAAATTTCAGGACCAGACTCCAAAGAGAAATTTCTGAGCTACAATTCATCTGCAAATTCGACGCCCTCAGCTCAGGCTTAAACAAAGACTGTGAATGGCTGGCTAAATACAGAAGCAGCTTCCCCTCCCTTGGTCTTCACACCTCCAGATCAACTGCTGGTAGTAAGCCTCACCCTTGCTGACTGAGCTAACCTTGTTTTCCCCACCCTTGCTCTGGCTTATTTATACCTGGCCCTGAAGATTTCCAAGACCAGCATCTGATGAAGTGAGTCTGTGCTCACGAAAGCTCATGCTCAAAACTTTTCTGTTAGTCTGTAAGGTGCTACAGGACCCTTCGTTGCTGTTACTGCTACCATTGTAAAGACTTGGTTCAATTGCTGTTCAAAATTGGTAGTTAAAGCAAAGCCTATTTTAGACTAACTCAGTTTAAGTGAACCATTTTCACATAGTGCAGATGAAACTAGATTCAAGTTCAACTTTGGAAAGAATGTTAATTGTACATCTTGCATATTTTAACACATTAATGTATACATTTAATGAGGAAAACAGGAGTAGAAAATACTGTAGATATACAAGGTCTTATTTTCAAAACCTTAATTTCAGAATTTTTTTGTTCTCAACCTTAGAATTGATATTATTTTTTACATTTACCTTATACACTTTCCAAGAAAAATCTGCGAATAAATTTGGAAAGGGGGAAAGGCACTGCTGATATACTTTAAAGACTCATAAGAGCTGCTCATGCACACCAGCGATGTGTCAGTGCTCAGTAACCACTTTAACAGCTCACCTTAGGTTAGTGTAGATTTCATGGTGGTGTCTTCAACTAATCTGGTCATAATTCATTACTGATAGTTACACAGAGATTTCTTACAAAGCTGTCCTGTCCATAGGATAAGGTCTTTTGGGGGCCCTGCAGCAGCGGCCCCATCTGCCCTATGGAGGGGCTGGGGTTGGGGCTGGGTGATTACCTTGAGCTGGGGGTTGTGCTTGGTAGTGACTGAAGCAGCAGCAGCAGCAGGTGGTCACTCCTGCTGCTGGCATGTTGAGTGGGGAGGAGGAAGTAATGCCCCCACAGCTGCTGCAGCTTTCGCGTGCAACCCCCATCCCCAGGTAAGATCCCAGCACTGCAGCTGGGGAGCAGGTGGTCGGGGCAGAACAGGGGAGAGGAGGGACTGGGAGCATTTGAAGCAGGGGTTGAGCTGTGCCCTGGGCCACCAGTGGGGGACTACCCAGGCCCCACCTCCACCTTTGGATGGCCTCTTTAACTAATGTGTCCTGAGTGGGTATGGTCTTAAATATGACAGGGCTTCAGCAAGCATCATCTCCAATAAGTGTGTTGTATGAATCTGATTCTGGAAGGCCGAACACCTTTACATTGTAATCCTTTTTATCACAATGAATTACAGAGTGTTCCCTTATACGACGGAGGATGGCTATTTATGAACATAGTAGACCCTCACTTTGCACGGACTCGACTTACACGTTTTTCTATTAATGTGAGTCGAGTCTGGGGGGACCCTACTTTCTTGTACCCCGCCTTGCTGCTTACCCCACACTGCCGGCTGGCTCAGGGGCTACTTAGGAGGCAGCTCCTGCCCTGCAGCTGTCCAATGTTGCAATGCTGGGGACAGAGAGGGACAAGAATGGCTGGAGCTGCCTGGGGCCAAGCCATGTTGTGGCTGGAGCTGCCCAGGGCTCCAGTGCCACAGCTGGAGCTGTCACTGCCCAAGCAGTCCCAGTGCCAAGCTGAACAGCAGCTGGAGCTGCCCACGGCTTCAGCGTCATGGCTGGAGCTGCTGCCACCCAAGCAGCCCTGGGGCCAAGCTGTTCTATGGCTGAGGGTGGCAGGGGTTCCAAGGCTGCTCCACGTGGCCAGCGGCTGGAACTGGAGGCACCCGGTCCTGCCCCTAACCCAGCCCCCTCCCATCTGCAGGGGGAGCTGGAGCCACCAGCTGGAATGGAAGCTCCAGCCATCCACTTCCCCCAGCCAGGGGAATTCTAAGGATCTCCCCAAGCCCTCCCAATTTACAAGAAATTTGATTTATAGGAAGGTTGCCCAGGGAGCAACCTCCACATAAATTGAGGGTTTACGGTATACATATATTAACTCTTGGCGCTAACAGAGTTGCTGAGCCCCTGAGCTAGTCAGAGGAGGGCTCCATGCTCGTGGAAGGAGTGGGGCAGGGGCCAACTCCCACCACTCCAGCCAACTTTCAGAGCTGCCCAGAGTGCTCTGTGTGCAGCTCCAGCAGTAATTTAAAGGGCCTGGGGCTCTGGCCGCTGCTACTGTTACAGTGGAAGCTGGGGCATCTGGGCCTTTTGCATCACCAGGCCCTGGTGTATTTGGTTCCTTTGTCCCCTTCTCCCCTCCCTGGCCATCGGCAGGCCTGTACTAAATAAAAGTTTTGAGAGTTTTTAGTTGAGGAAGCCATGAGAAAATTGGCTGTGGTTTGGAAGCCCATGGGAAAGCTGAAGATGTCCTTCAAATTTTCTTCAGGCTTGATTTGTTTTCCCTTCATTCATGAGGGTCATAAACATAGTGAATCTTGACATGTCCAGCATCTACCATCTGTGAGAACCCTTCAGTCCAATACCCTTCACCCTGTACCCACACTGCAATCTAACCTTCTGCCCCAGCCCACTGAAAATGATCAAGTGAGTGAGGTCGGGGAGAGCAAGTGATGGAAGGAGGGGGAGATGGGTGGGTGGAAGGTGGGACCTTATCAAAGGGGCAGAGGTGAGGCTTCCAAGGACAGCTAGGGCAGGGGAGTGGAGCAAGGATGTTCAGTTTTGCCTGAGAAGAAAGTTGGCAACCCTACTGCTGTCCTGAAAATTTAGGAATGGAAGGAAACCGAAATTGGGTGAGCAATGAAAAAAATCAGTGAATAGAGCCAGGAAGGGAAAGAGAAAAGGTTCCATTTTCCATAAAGTATGTAAATTATTTTGGCTTTGTGTGCTGGTGTGTCATTGTAATGAAGCCCCCTCTGGCCAGACAGAACCCTGCACCTGAGCCAGTTAGTCAGTTCCTGTCTGAAGCTCTCTCCTTTCTTCAGTCTCTTGGGTCCATAAGGGAATCCAGGCACATTCTTTCTGCTTAGTTCTAACTCAGTGCCCTTAAACTAGACAAGTCAAACCAGGATTCAGTGTCTCCAACTGTACACTGAGCTCCTTCCTATGTCACCTGTGTTTCTCTGGGATTGTCAATTTACTGTCGGACTACTTTGGTGCTTGTTTCTCATCACCCTTGTCTTTCTTCATATGTTTGGATTACAATAGTTACGGGACAGGTACTGTCACTTAGTATTCCATACTGTACCCATTCTATACTGTGGTTTCTGGGCACTACAATGTAATCAATAATAAAAGAGCTTGGTAAGATAGCAGCTAAAGGTATGTCTACCACATAAGGCTGGAAAGGAATGTCAGATTTATGCCCATTAACTGTTCCTTTGGGTATGAAATAATCTATTCAAGAGAATTGTACAGTTGTAGGATAAAGACCTAACAAGCACAAAGTCATTTATGGGGGACCATATTGCGTCACTCCTACTTGCACTTGCTTCCTTCAGTAGTCTCAGTAGCGTCTGTGGGCTACATACAAACCAAGTTGCCACTCAACATAAATAAAGGGCACCACCATCTTCTCAGTAATTACTTTGGGTGGGTGGGGGGTTTGTTCTGTGTCCGAACAATCATCTGCCAGCCCTGTGGGGAGGAAGGGGGGCTGCATGGGCTTCTTAAACCAGCACCTGGATTTTAAAGCAGGCAGGCTGCTCCACAGATTAAAAAAGTCATTAAAAGTCATTGCAAGTGTGCACATGAACTAGGGCAGGGTCCGATCTGCACTGGGTGGGTCACAGGCAAAAAATCATTAATGACTCACAAAACTTCCCGTGTATTCTAGGTTGCCAAGTTTGAAATTCATATGAGAACTTCTCATGGTGTCCTTGGACTTCCTTGGGTTATTTCCCAAGGTCAGTCACCCGGTAATTTACAGGGGGAAAAAGTTGGAGTGCACTTTTTGATAATCCATTCTGCAACCCTCTTACCAGCGCTTTTGTCACTTTTACAGAATTGTTTTAAAAACCTTAACTTTCTGATTTTTCTTTATGCATTTTTGAGTATATTATAATTTATTTAAATACTTGGGGATAGATACACAGAGCAGCCTAGACTTGGTGATGCTCAATATCACTTCACATAACTGTTAGGTGCCTAGAAAATCACTGGAAGTTATAAACCCTAAGTTAGACAGAGTACCTCAGAAGGGTATTCATAAAACTCAGCATGCAAGGCAGCTCCCCATTTAAGCAAACCAGTGGGAGATACCAAAGTGTGTTCTGAACTCCACCTTTCTCAGGGAGTTCGGTGCCTGAGTCTGAACTGGTGGGAGGCAAGTCCCTCAGCGTGGGATATTCAACTGCAAACCCTCTATTGGTATTAGGCACTTACACCATTTTGCAAAAACCTGTGAGCAGGACTTCCCTGATAACTGTTAACCCAATTGTTACTGTACTCACCTGGAGCAGGAGAGTTCCCTTGTTCAAATCAAAGTCATTGGAGCAGTGCAACTGGATCCCCACACCACCCATGAATGCAGTAAGCCTCAGGCTATCAAGTCATTCTCATCTTTGTGCACTCTTTCTCTTCTTCTCCAATGATTTTTATATTGTTTATGTTCAGCGGAAAAGTTTAATCAGGAGAAACTGAGGCAGCCATGTTTCAGAATGTTCTGTAGCCCACTGATTATGGAACTCACTTGAGATGGCAGATCCTTGTTCAAATCCCTTCTCCCCAGCAATCTGAGGAGGGAACTTGAACTGGGTGTCTCTCACGTCCCAGGTGAGTATGCATACCATTGAGCTAACATTTATGAGTGAGGTGAGCAACTACTGTGGCAGTGACTTGTGTTTGCCTATGTGGACAAGAACAGAACCAGTAGGTGAGCTCTGAGAATGCTTACTGCAGGCCTATCTTTGCCCACTTCTTGGGCTTCAGTTTTCAGGTGTAGAGAATGAGGCAGGAGTGTGCACATGCATGCAGGAGTAGATTATGTTTTGTGGAGCCTCTGGTTAGAGCAAATGCCTGCAGTCCCTCCTCCCCTGCATTGGTGCTCCTGTTGGGAAGATGAGGGGTGGGGAAGAATGGGCCCATGCCTTGATCCCACCCCCCAGCTGCATTGCCAGGTATGCAGAGAGGAGCAAGGTGTGGAGTGGATGGAGGGTGTGTGGGGTTGCCCATTTTTCTGGCTCCCCCAATTTACCAGGACCCCTGGCACAGGCCCCATTGGCCTAGTGGTAATCTTCCACTGTATGTACAGTCAGAAATATAGCTTCATAGAGTATTATTACCACAAAAATGTAAGTTCTTAGTTTAGTTATGTATAAGATTGGAGACATGTGACCAGGGATTATGTGAATACTATTGAGATACGATTCTGTAATGTAGACTGGCACATAAATATCTAAGTGTGTGTGGCTTTGTTATTTTTTCCTGTGAGTCTAGCCCTTGGCCCTTTGCTCCTTATTCTGTTACTGGCTTGCTGTGTGTGGCATTGGCAGAGTCACTTTACTTCACTGTGTCTTTGTTATTCCTCACACTCTTCCCCGTCTTGTCTATTTAGATTGAAAGCTCTTTGGGGCAGTTCTGTCTCTCTCTGTGTTGGTATGATACATAATACAATGGTTTCTCAGTCTCTCTTGGCATTTCTAGGTACCATTATAATACCAATAACAAAAAACAATGCAACAAAAGTTTTCTCTGCACATTTGTTTGTTACAGCATGACATTAAAATGGAAAAACGTTCACTTCAGACATCCCTTTTCAGAAGAGCATTTTTTAATTCTGAGGATGTGTTAAAGTCCCATGTAAGTTAATGTCCTCAGTAGAGATTACCTTAAATACATGTTAAAATTCTTTTTTGAGTTGGAACGTTAATTGTTTGTTCCTGAAAATATGCAAGTTTACTCCTTATCTATCTGTCTGTCTGTCTGTCAAGCCATGTTGGCTGTTCTGAGGTCAGTTGAAATATTTCTTCCATAGACAACGCATTCAGCTGGTTTATATGAGAAAACATTTAAGGAGTGAAGGAAGAACAGTAACTCAGATTATTAAAAAGAGAAAATGTTCTATGGTTCTTATTTACAGGTGTTTTATCTCCTTGCACAAGGTCAATTTTTTTTTGGTTTTCTTATTGTTTCTTTAAAGACTTTTCTTTGTGGAATTTACTGTACTTTTGGAATATTCAACATTATCATATTTTGCAATTACATTGTACAATTCTTCTTTAGCTATTTTCAGTACAATAGGTTATTAACTCACACAGATAAAGAAAAAAGTTTGAAGCAGAGGACGCCTAGGTTATTTTTGACTTAATTTCAATTTTTCAAAACTTGTGGCATATTCTAGGCTATTGTATATGAGATATGACTTTGTTCAACAGATTTCCACTGTGTATCCAATGGGAGTGACATAAAGAATTACATAATTTATGTAGGAAATTATAAGTTGCATTAACAGAAGTTTTTCTTTTCATGTATGTGACTAAATAAGAATCTTAAAAACAAATATTTAACATTCAAGCACAGACAAGCATCCTTATAGTTCATAGTAAATCTCAGACAGCAGATGCATATTTCTGAATCCATTGAATGTCAGCATATTGAACAGCTCAGTGAAGATTTGAAAAGTCCAATAATAAGCACCTCATTCTTTACAAGATATAAAGGGGTTAGAGATTAAACCTTTCAAGTATGAGATTTATATTTTCTATCATATGTTTAAAAGCTATGGCTCATAGGCTATTCCTTTTGTTTTCTAGTCTCCCATTATCAGCAATAATCTTAACAATTGTTAACCTTTCACTCTACGGGTTCAGCATTAAATGTCAGATAACTTGTTTCATAGGCTAATTTTTCTTTTTCGTTTTCACACTTATGTCAACAGCCATGACATTATAGCTCTTTAATTTCTTTAGTGAAATATGGTGTCTGCCAGAAACATTTCTAGTCTAGAATTATGTATGCCACTGCTATACCCACTACAACTGAATCTCACAGGTCATCTCTCGGTCTCTCTTTTGTAAACAGTTTTGAGTAATTTAGCATCCATGAGTCTAACTTTTTTTCGGGGGAGTGGGGAAAAGAAACTGAGAGACTGTTATATTTTATCATCTTTTTTCCAGAACAAACACCTTATTTGATTTTTAAGGAATTCTTATAATTGTGTTGCTTTGTTGGAAGATTAAAGGCACAAATGAGATCTTTACAAACTTCCAAGTAATTTTTTTTCAGATAGGCAACAGGAAAAAAAGTTGCGACAACAGGGAGCAATTTTGCCTTGTACATGCAAACTCTGTTGTGACACCAGTAACACCTATTTTTTTCTACATCAGTTGATTTAAACACATTCAATGATATTTTCACAACTCCCTCAGAAAATCCACTCACTGCACTCTGGAGTACTGTCTGTATGAGGTGCAAACAACCGTGGTTTAGAACACCTGTTTGTAAAGCCTGATTATATCTCCTGTCCACACACAACAGCAGTCCCGGGCATTTTAGTGCTTCTTGTGGTGAAGTCAAGTGACAAACTTTTATCAGGAAGAGGTGTATTTCAGATATACTTTATCAGCTAAATGATAGGAATAGTCTTCATCAAGGCCTTTTGTGCCATTGTAAAATATGTGGAACAGTCTGAATAAATGGATGGAGAAATGATGGTGCATTAAGAAAGAACAGGCTGTTAATTCATTGTCATCTTAAATTGAAAACCTTGTTGTTAACGTATACATTGCATTAATACATACAAGACTCAACCAGGCAGGGACTCTATTGTCCTAGGCATTGAACAAAGGTAATGACAGACCCTACCCTAAAGTCCTTACAAGCTAAAGAAGCATGATATAACAGGTGGCACAAATGAAGAATCTGGGAGGAAGGGCAGAAAGAAGAGATTAACAAAAATTAGAACTTTTAATATAGATTATATGTGTGCATTTTGTAGCCAGTCAGTAACAGCAATCACTTCTCACTGCTTTCCTTTGAGCAGATGACAATTTTCTTTATGCATTGTCACAGATGAGTTTTAATGGTGAGGCTGAAGGAAAATAAGGTGATAGCTGTTCAGAGTTTGACTGAGACCTTTTGCAATATGTAAAGTGTAGCATAGGAGAAAATATGAAGGTGTGGGAAAGTTGAGTAAGTAGGTTATTAAGGCTGATGTGCTTGTTGGAGTGAAAGCTGAGTCCTCTCAGTACTATAATAAAATGAATATATAGGTGGGGTTGAGTTTTATGGATCTTTGAGGATTAGTTTGTTTGCTTCAGATGGAAAGAAAGAGGGCTGATGCACCCATTGAAAAAGGGGCATGAGAGAGCTGAAGTGATGAGCCAAGAAGAGAATTTTAGAAGTAGCATTTTGAGTGGACAGTGGACTGGAGGACAAAGAGGGATGGTCTAACCTTGGATGTGTGTTGAGGGAGAAGCAGCAATCTGGCTCCAAAATAGGTCCTAACATTTAAAATACATGTTTATTGAGAATTTCTAAGTGCTTTACAATTCTACATAAGCCTCAACAGCTTGATGAGCTACACATTTACTTTGTCCATTTCACAAATAGGGAGAATCAGCTAATCACTAGATATGAAGCCTCATATTTCCTTTTGTATGTGTTTAGGGGTGTGGCACAATACTTTGAAAGATTTCTGATAATGTATTACTCATACATTCAGATATTTTATAGGGGTGTCCCATTGTCATGGGGTTTTAGATAATCAATAAAACACAACTATTTTAAAATAATAGTAGAGCGTTAACAAATAATAGTACACTGGGTGGAGCCTTTCTTTTGAACTAAGCATTAAAAATGAACAGAAGCATATATTAATTGAGAATGTTTATATCTGAATTGGTAAGTCACAGTCTAAATTTTTGAATATATATAACAAATGTATATTTCCCAGATTTTCCTAGTAAATTAGCTTGCCTTCATTAGCTCCATTTGTGATGAAGTTTTGCAAATAACAGAACATTCCTTAAGGTGTATTTTTAAAGCCGGGGTCGCTACAAGGTGAAGACAGGCGGTAATACACTAGTTGACCCTTCACAGGAATTCCAGATAAAACCCGAGAGTTGAGTCAGAGATAATAACAAGACCTGGAATTTACAATAACAAACTCTCCATATATCTACCTGTCAGCCCTCTTCCTCTTAGGGAGGGACACAAGGTCATGGAAATGGCCACTTTCCATCTTCTATGTTGTTGTTATTGCAGTACAATGAGGTGTATGTAGAATCAAATATGGATGTGAAAATGCTTGGTCTTTAACAATAGTTATGTTAATTAAGATGTTTGTTCATTTGTTTTACCCACCCATATCTTCCTTTTCAGAAATATAGCAAATGACTCAAAATTATGTAGCTCTGTCAAGTTCCAGAGAACCAGTGACTCTTCTAACGTTAATTCATTTAAGAGACTTCGTAGAGTTAAAATTCAAAATTAACATTTTATCTGGGATGTGGGGAAGTAAATACAGGAATGGTAGAAGAGTTGGACACTGTATCAGTTATTGGATTTTGTTAATAAATATACTGAATTGTGCAATACAATTAATCAAATTAAACCCTGACCTTCCTTGTCCTGCTCCATTATAAGTTTTTTTGAAAATATTTTAAATCCCTAGAGTTCAAAAAGACTTTGATTTAAGAGCTTCTAACAGAGTCAAGCAAACTTCCAAAAATATTGGAAGTCACGGTTCTGCCTAAGTAATATAAGAGCACTGCCATTTATTGTCTAATAACAATACTGAAATTGTTGAGGAATTTGAGGGCCCGCCATGAAAAATTCAGACTCTGGGACTTCATTCTTTTGGTGTTTCTAAATGGAAATTCAATCAAAATCCTTCTGTGAATGGAAGTTCAGCCTGTGTGAGGAGATTGAGACTGGACCTTCTGTTTGGTCTATGATTTTTTCAATTACTAAAAGACTATTTAAGGTGTGATAGTGGCTCCATTTACAAAATGCAAAACTTATCAAGTTCCAGAGCTTGGCATTGTCATAACATAAATCCAAGTTCACCTGCAGTCCAGTTTGGGAGCTGTTAAAGGTGGTGCTCTTTTTGTTATCTGAGAGTTTAATGGGAGTTTTGCCTGAGTTAAAAAAAGGAGGATAATTAGGGTGAATGAGTTGGTATGTGAAGGGAGAAAATAAAATTCAGGTGCAGCTATTCCTTGGAACTATCCCCTGTGGCAGAGAGTCTGGCCCTAGCATGAACAGAGATCCCTGAGGAAGAGAGAATTCCTGAGAGCTGTTGGCAAATCCTGTTCTTGCTGTATCATCGCAGGCCAACAGGTTTGATAAAGAATGATGCCAGGAATGATGCATTCGTATTCCTGCCTATGGTGCAGTTATAGGTCCCCAGAGACACAGAGAGGGGGTAGGTGTTGCTTATACCCAAACAGAGAAAATTTGATGATACAGAAGAGAACATATGTTTAAATACTTCAGAAATAAGGTGGATAAGCCACCTGTGAAATACTAGTCTATGTGTAATCACACTAAAAAACTGCATCAATTAATTTTTCTAATGTAAAATGGGAGCTAATAACTTATCATAGGTCAACCCTCATCTGTATTTACTAACATGTAACATTTTTTAAAATGCATTTACTGCTTTATTATGTTTATAATTAAAGCCACCAGGAATAGCAAATGTTTGAGTGTGTTACGAAAACAGGTCAGGACATTTTTGCTTTTTCTTTTGAGAAAATTGGGGGTTTTTTTGTTTGCTGTTATGAATCTCAATTCAAAAAAGACATCTACAAATGTTTCTTAGTTAAAAGGAAGATCCATTGTTCTGAATGACTCAATGATCATGCTATTAATAAGTCTGAATTTGTTTTCCTGATTTGCTGTAAAAGTTGCCTTCCTGTTTAGGTTAATTTTATGTGTATGTAATAGAATGGTGTTGTGCAAAAACAAGGTACGGTAGTAATATTTTATCTTTGCTATCAGTGACAGTAACTTTTTTTGCTAGCTCTATTTAAGTAATCCTGACATTTTTAGTTCTGGTTTTCATAAAAACTGTGCTCTTCTATTTGTTCATTGGACAAATCATTGGGAAAAAAGATTTTGTTGCTGTCTGAGTCACGAGACTGCATTGTTTAGGTGGGACAAACTGACGACAATGTATCAAATAACTAAGTTTAAAAAAATCTGATTATTTGTCTTTAACAAGTGAATCATACAAATCTTTCTTGACAATACCACAAATAGTAGGGACATTAGTTTTGCCAAAATAAAGTATGATGTCAGCTACTACATAAATTCACCATCCCTTGCTGTTTACACCACAAACTGATAACGTGTTTGGATGTGCAGATAGATAAAGATCTATGTTTGCTTTTGTGTTGTGAGTAGCAAGGAGGAGTGAATTTGCATTACAGTTGATAGCATGCCTCAGAATGGCAAAACTGACATAACAGCAAGAATTATTTGCCTGGATATGTTCGTCAGTTTTACAATGAGCAAAAAAGCAGTCCTGCAAGAAAACAATTCTGTTGCTCTTTTTTGGAATGACATTGCGTGTATCACAGTGGGAGGGGAACTAAAGGGCCAAATTGCCCTCGATCTCATAGTATCAGAGAAGTAGCCAAGTTAGTCTATCTTCAAAAACAACAAGAAGTCCTGTGGCAGTCATAGAGTCATCGAAATGAAGGCCAGAAGGGACCACCAGGCTGGTCTACTGCATTTCACAGGTCATCACTGCCACCTATTCACTAAACCAGACAACTGAAATTCAGCAAAGTATTACAGACCACAGGAAACTTAGGCTGTGTCTACACTATGAGATAAAATCAAATTTAAAACAGTTAACTTGACATTAAAATGTCACTGTCTTCACTGTAAATGTCATTAGCTCAACTTTGTCTGCCCTAATATTGATAACACAATGTCGATATTAATGGACAATTATAGCGTCAGTCTCAAGTTTAAAATGTCAAATAAAGGCTAATGCGCAAGTGCCATGTCTTTCATTTGAATTTATTAGCCTCCACAAGTGTCCCATGTGTATCCTACAAAGCTACATGCTGCACCTGGCTCCCAGCTCCCTGCTACTAGCGGGAGCCATAAAACTGACCATGGCTGCTGTGCTGTCATTTTCCCAGGTCCTGCAGCTTGGGGAAGCCAGGAAATTGACCAGAGCTGCTGTACTGTCCATTTCCCAGGTCTCCCAAGCTGCAGGGACCTGGGAGATGGACAGCGCTGCTGCACCTGGCTCCTGGCTCAAAATGCAGTGCTGAGGGATCTGTCGGATATGTTCCCACAATGCACTGGTGCAACAGTCGATGTTTGGTGATTTCAGTGTCAAAGCAATATGTCAAATTTGTTGGGAGCCTGTGGGAAGTGAGGCTACTCAAAATCGAATTAGAAAAACTGGCATTATAAAATTGATTTTAAGAAATTCAGATTTATCTTGTAGTGTAGACATAGCCTTAGATATTATGTCCCACAGGCAGAGACTAGGGGGACTGATGTACGCCAATCAGAGAAGCCCCTGCAGTGGCAAGGAATTGACTGAAATATAACAAAGAGTGCTAAACTGTGACTCTTCAACTGCATATGTCTCTTTTACAATTAAAGTGCGGTGTGCAAAGCCCTTCTACCCTGACCCCTGTTTCAGGAAGATGGAACTTCAGGAAGGAGGATTTCCTTCCAGGAGAGCCCCGGGGGGCTGTGCTTTTACACAGCTATTTTGGAGTCTAGAAGAGCTTCTTCCAGACTCCGGATCATGTGAGCGTATGCTAATGAGGTGCTGGAAATTTACATCCACACCTCTTAGCATTTTCTGGGCTGTTCATTAGCATGACGCTTTTGGAACAAGTGGCATGTGTAGAAACGGCCCTCGTGTTCCATTCGCTCTTCTCAAGCCATAGAGGTTCTGCTTTCCAAAATCCTGAATGACCTGTTGGATACAAAAGTTGCAACAGTATCCCTGGAAGCAGGGAAAATGATGTAATGCTTGGCAAAAGTATGATTAGAAGTCCAAATTGACATCCTACTGATTTTTTTATATGGGAACATCTTTCAGTAGACTTATAGATCTGGATTGAACTCTAGGGGAGAATGCTGTGACTCTGCTGTTAGGAATCCCTGTGGATTCATAACAGGTTTAAATGCAGCTCCAAACCCACTGTCCACCTCTCCCTCAAGACTTCATTCCTCATACCCATCACTTCAGCTAGACGAATGGGAGAACTTGAGCCTGACCTGCCATGTACCATCTTTTGTAAAGACATGTTTGCATTTTGTCCCCATCCTAAATTCCTCACAAAGGTATCTTTGGAATACTACGTTAATCAAGAGATTTGCCTTCCAATGTTCTACGCAAACATCATGCCTCCAAAAAGGAGAGCAGCTTACATTCAATAAGTCCGACAAAGGCCTCTCCTTGGTTATTTGTACGATTTGCAGAGTAGATGAAGAGGCAATCTGTTTCCTCAAAAACTGTCACAGTGGGTTTTGGGTTGCTTCCAGGGATATCATCATCTCTGGTGATGTGGTCCTCTGAACCATTTTGGCCTTTTCTCTTCAGAAATGTATCTTCTTGCTTACAGTTTAGGAGTCTCCTATGCTGGAGTACCTAGGTGGACATGCACTTGAAGTCTGTGTCTACTCTAGTGAATTTTGTAGACAAAACTCGTGGAGTGCCTATACACAAAATGTGTTTGGTTGAGTTTCAGCTGTGTAGATGCTCCGTGGGTTCTTTTTTCAACAGAGGGGATCAAAAGATAGATCTGCTTTTATGTGTAGAGGCAATCTGTCAACAGAATTTTTGTTGGAATATTTCTTCCAACAGTAACTTCTGTAAACAGATGCTTCTTGTGTAGAAGTAGCCAAAGAGAAAAGAGAGATTATCTGCAATATTTTGTCCTTATGTTTTTCCATTCCTGCCCCTCATCTGTGGAGACTCGCCTTTGTGGTCAAGAAGGAAATGAGTGGCAGTAATATATATATGCACACTCTCAATTAGAGGCATGAGGTACTCAGCCGAGTTGTGGGGCTGCAAACATTGCTTTGCACTCTCCAGTTGAGAACACATGGCTGTGAGCATATTCTACAGTAGAGCACCCACAGGGACAAAATGGTAAAAGAACTCAAATTATTCTAAGATAAGTAATCTCTGTATTATAGCAACAACTCAACAGAACCAAGTCACAAGTAAACCTCAGGCAATAAAATCTGCATGAGACTGGTTCAGAATAATTGAGGGCAATATTCTGCAGAACTGGAGGTTAGAACTTGTTATTTTATGCATTAATTTAATTTCTTCTGGGGTTGTTTGCCTGGAACAGAGGGACATCAATGCAAGCTGCTCTCGTCCCCGTACTTAGCTGAGGGACTGAAGCCAGGCCCAGTGGAGGCTGGAGATGTGCATCAATTCAGTGCTTCAGCCTCTAGGGCTAGTCATGTATGTTAAACACTAAAAAGAGCTGAAAAGACTGTGCAAATCCCTTCAAAAGCCCAGTGTCCTGTTAACCATTGTTGACAGAATGTTTTACATTTGTTTTACAATCAGAAGCAATAAACACAAGTGGGAAATTAACAAAGGCATCAGCCTCCCAGTGAACCTGTTTTGTGTTTTCACTAGCAGATTCATCAGTGGGTGGAACTTTTCACAGCTGTTGGTAAATGATATTGGCCAGTTAAAATGTTGTATAATTTCTTGTTTGCATTGTGAGTACTCAGAGAAGTGAAGGCCATCACTTTTACACAGTACTATTAGATACCATCTTACATATATCATTAACATTTCATTCAGTCCACTTCAGAAGAAAGACTCCATTATAATGTTAGCAAAAAGTATGTGGCCAAGTCAGTATTTTCTTTGCTGAGAGCCCTTACTACCATTTATAATTTTCTGCTTGCTTCTTAAGGTTCTGCCAAAAATAAATATTCTAATAAAGATATCCGTTTACAGTCAACCATTATCATGAAACCAAGATTCACTACTCATCCATTGCACCACAAAGAATTTTGTGAGAAGACACTTCAGGTTCTCTGACAGCTGAAACAAAGAATAAAGAAACAGGGCAAAATCCTTCAGGAGCTTTGCAATGGAATTTATAATGGAATTTGATTCAAGTATTCTGTTCTTCCATTATCTATAGAACTCTCACTGTAACATATTAGTTTGTATCTAAATGACCCCTCCTTTTCAGAAGGGGCATGCAAATGAGCAACATAGGAAATGCAAATGCAGCATGGATTTAAATATCTCATGCCTTATTTGCATAGTCCCATGTATCTGGCTTCTGGAAGAGCCATTTCTGGAACCCAAAACAGCTGTGTGGATAGGGTTCCTTCAAAAGGAAACCCCCCTTTCAAAAGCACTCTTCTTCCTATTTTGTTTCAAGAGGAAGGGTTTTTTTCAGAAAGGAGGTTTCCTTTCAAAGGAACTGTATCCACATGGCTGCTTTGGCTTCCAGAAGCCAGTTCATGTGGAAATATGCAAATGAGGGGTGAGATATTTAAATCTGTACCTCATTTGCATTTCTGATCTCACTCATTTGCATGCCTCTTCCAAAAGGGAGCAGAAGCTTTAGAACCAGCTATTCAGTTCTGTGCATGCACTGGAAAATTGAATGTCAGTACAGCTATAAAGATCTAAGTAGCAAAACTTGGAAAAATTTTGAGTGGGAAGTTGTGGGAGAGAAAGTACCTTTTACTCATTACAAATGCATATAAATTTTTTTAGATCTTAGCCCTGCTGTCTTGTTATCCTCCAATTTTATTTATAATGTCATCAATATTCACATTAGAATACGGTTGCTATCTTTGAAGAGGAAAGAAAGAATATTGCAAAGACATTTTAAAAACCACAGATTTTCTAATCTTTCTTTCTCCTGCTACAAGTTACATGCAATGGAAGTCCCAGAGGCTGCTCAGACAAATACACAATACTTCCAGTTATTCAAGTCAGTGATGTGGTAGAGAAGCCTTTCCCTACAGTGAGAAAAATCAGAAAAATACTTATCATGCTGGTTTTGGCACAGCAACCACTGCTCAACATCTAGATGTACAGTAACTAGGTTCAGAATTTAGAAACACAAAATAATAATTAGTTCTTGTAATGTCCAAGTTAATTAAAGGTTTGGGCCATGGACTGAATTTGAAGATTTCTGATCCGCAGCAATTTTAAAATTGGGGAAGGGAGATTAATATGTTTACAGCAGCTGTTGTGAAACCTAATATGATTACTTTATAGCTTTGATGTAATATAGGAACATAAATGTTTTAAGAAGAAAAGACTATCCATTGTTTCATAAACATGTTATGAGCTCTGGATCATGAAAAATTAGAGGAAGAGAGACTCCTTATTTATATACTGGTTTGACCTCTATGGTCTGGACTTCTATAGTCAGGCACCATCTGTGGTTTGGCATCCCCGTGGTTGCTCCCAGGCTGGAGCAGTCATGGTGAAAAGCATGCCAAGAGTTGCCTACCTTGCTGAGGGATAGCTAGCTACTGCACAGCTTTCAGGCTTGCTGTGAGAGTTTGCACTTTCCAGATAGCCATGGTACCAGAGCAGCCCCTGGACTATTTTTTTCCAGGAAGAAGAGTGCTTTCGAAAGCGGAGTTTACTTTCGAATGAACCATGTCTACACGGCTGTTTTGGCTTTTAAAATCAGCTCTTCCAGAATCAAGATCCCACGTGAATAAGCAAATCAAGTGTGAGATATTTAAATCCATGCCTCACTTGAATTTGTGATTGGCCACAGTTGCATGCCTCTTCTGAAACAGTGGGGTGGTGTAGCTACAATCAGAATGAGGTTTACAAATTCAGAATAAGGTGTCTGCTATTTTGAAATAGTAGTTGCATTGTGTAGATGCTCACAAAGTTATTTCAGAATAGCAGCTGTTATTTTGAAATAACTTTGCTGTGTAAACACACCCTAAGTGTACAAAAGAACATGTTGTATACTGTTGAAAAAGCATCCACATGATGTTTCCTCCATCCATGTACTGGGGACTTTTCTTGACATCAGAGAACTGGTGGCTAGCCCTGATCTCTCTGAGAGATGGTAGTCCACTTGCACAGTGTTTTCCAGGAGAAAGTGTGTGCTCACTACATCCATCAAGTTTTTTCAAAGGTTGCAAGCTGAGTTCTACTGCTCCTCCAAATCCACTGTGGTTTTCATGAAGTTAGCTATCGTACAGTACAGTAAAAGCACACTGGCTAATGCCACAACTGTTGACAACAACCATTAATAACTATTCTGTGGCTGTGTCCACATTAGCACCCCCCTTTTGAAAGGGGGATGCTAACGAGACACTTCAGGATATGCTAATGAGGAGGTGCAATGAATATGCAGTGCCTCATTAGCATAAGGGTGGCCGCAGCACTTTGAAAGCGCCGCTTTCAATTGCGCGCAGCTTGTCTACATGGGGTCCTTTTCTAAAGGACCCCACACACTTCGAAATCCCTTTATTCCTATGGCCAGATAGCTTGATGGAAGGAAGTATTCTTCAACAAATCATTTTTCCAAATTGTCTTGAGCTATTACAAAGAAACAGGATAATTTTCCACATAATACATAGCGATGTTTCTAGTCAACTCATGCAACTGGCTTGTGACTCTCATAGTTCAAGGCAACTGCTTGTATATTTCTGCTCTGAGGTCCCTGTGGACTCTCATCCTCCTCAGGTGTTACCTCTCCTGGGGAGAAACCCAATGCCGTTCTCCTTCCTAAATGGGTTTTTACCAGGTTTCACAGTTCACTGCCTGTACTGATATCACTAGCAAACCAGACTGCCTTAACAGGCTAATCTGTGCTTTGCTTTCTCTCCAAAGGCTATGAACAGCAGTAGTGGCCAACAGTTAAAATTTATCACACAGCTCTTTCTAGGCAAGCACATTTATTCTTGAGGTAAAAGCATTGCAGAGAAAACATTAAAAACTATAAAGGAATCTACAGGTTGACTCCCTCGAGTCCAGCACTTTCTCATCCAGCCACATCCATAGTCTGGCATGATTTCAGTTATCCAGATGTTCACTTATCATGGGTATGGCCAAGTTTACTGTGGTCAAGTAAAGCTTTACAGTGACCTGTCCTGGTTCTGAGAGTTCTGTGCTGTTGTTTAGCTGTAATTTACCTTTAAATGTCTTCTAAGAGCCCAGTAAGCAGAGGAAGTGTTGGTAAAACACTTCAAAACAATATTGACCTCCTGTGGTTCAGCAAATTCTCTCATTTGGCACCAGTCAGGTCCTGAGGGTGCCCAACTGGAGAGGTCCAACCTGTACATTCATTTGCTATAATAATAATAAGCTTATCAGAGATCTCACCCCAACTCCAGCAAAGTAGGAATCAGTCCTTCAAAGCTCAGAAGGGAGGTTGTCTGTGGTTACAGTTTCATAACAGCCGGAGAATTAGTACGCCCATATATAATTCAGTCTTTCCTTTATACATCTTGGACCTTTGATTTTGAGACTATGGGAACAGGTAATCCACAGACAATGGTTTCCTCCTTGGCTCATACCTTCAGAAGGCTGGATTTTTGCATAACTGGAAATGAAGAATTTGCATTTGCTTCCACCTGGAGATTCCTTTGACAAACCACTTGGTGCTCTGAAAGTCCATTCTTATCTGGCACTTTGTTCAATACAATTGTTCGAAGTTCCTAACACTTTACAGGTTCACATAATGTCTCTGTTCTAAAGACATAACCTATAATCCCAGCCCACAATAATAAATAACCTTTGCATTTAATACAATGGACTTTAATTCAATATGTTTTTGAAGGATATTATAGGAAAATGCCACATTAATTACAGTGACCACATTATTAAGTGCACACTGCGAACTTTCTTTTATCGAGTCAAATTATAGCTCTAATTCTGGCTCTGCCATTAATATTCTGAATGACGCTTCACTTTCTGTGCCTGTTTCCCCTCTCACCCTTTGTCTGAAATTTCTCTTTAGATTGTAAATTCTGTTCTAGGGATTCTCTTTTATGATGCGTGTACAATGCCTAGCACAAGGAGCCCTAATCTTGATTAGGTGCTTCTTTACACTTCTGTAAAACAAACAATAAATGAATAAAAGCAATATAATATAAAGGTAGAGGAGAGCAGCATTTCACCTCTTTTTAACTATTCAAAGAATAGTTTGTAATATATATTATTTTGTGATGTTGATGCCTGTTTGCTTCCAGGGTGATGGAAGTACTGCTGATCAGATGGGTAAAATACCATTAAGATCTTAATTTATATGCCCAGGGAAGTCAATAGAAAGTTTTGCAATTTTCTGTGAAAGAAGGTTGGTATCGTGATTTAAGGAAGGCAGAAGACCAAATTTCATGTCTGCCTGTCACTTCCTTCACATTCCATTAAAGCAAAACTTTTGGCTTTACTGAGCGAAAAACCAGTTTTTTCTCCAGCCTGGGGAAAATTGGAGAAAACTGTATGTATATATAGGTGTGTGCATGTGTACGGGGAAGACGTAGATGAGTGAATACTTCAAAATAAATAATTTATTTAATGAATTTTTCTTTTTATTATGACTTGTCAGCAACTTGCCCATGCACTAAAAGCTATTTTCTTCAAATGGTTCTTGTTCAAAATAATAACCAAACATTTCTTATCTCTTGTTTATTGATGAGCCGTTTCTATTTGATATTTAAAATTAAAAATTTAAGCTGCGTTGAGTGAATGCACGAGTCGCTTGTATATTTTTTTGCTTGATTAGATGACCTTAACTTCTAG
This sequence comes from Carettochelys insculpta, assembly GCF_033958435.1. Taxonomy (NCBI): domain Eukaryota; kingdom Metazoa; phylum Chordata; order Testudines; family Carettochelyidae; genus Carettochelys; species Carettochelys insculpta. The sequence continues at coordinate 55,534,813 of NC_134142.1, read as the reverse complement.
AATCAGATTTTGTGTAAATAATTTCAACCGTAAATTTCAAATTCTCTTCACACAAATAATCTACACTAGTTGCTCATAGTTCACTGAATATTTATTAGAACTATTTGAAAACTTGAAAATTTCAATAAAAAATAAATTGAACATTTTTACACAATAGTCTCATTATTCAACTATCTCTATTATTTATAAATACTTCCTTAAAAATTTGTGCCAATAAACTCATTTACCGGAATGTTCTCAGAATATGAAGACAAAAGAAATTTAAATACGTATCAGTGAATTTGTTTAAAAGTCAAGATGAAAACCAACAGAAATGCTTTTCTTGTATTTGCCACACTATAGTGTGTAAAGGCTATCTGAGAATATTAATTCTTAATTCTGCAAATCCTTATGAGTATTTAATTTGACACGTGAGTAGTCATACTGAAATCAGTAAAAGTACTCAGATGCATAAAGTAATGCATAAAGTTGCAATTCTGCAAACGCTCATGCCTGGCCCTAACATTACCGTGAATAGTTGTATTGATTCCAATGGAAGTATTCACAGTAGTAAAATAAACACAGGCATGTGCATTTCATAGTACTTTCTCCTTAAACCTGAAGTGTTCCTATGCACCTGAGTCACACAAGCCCCAACTTATAATGCTGGTGGATCCAGATCATTGGAAGAAGGGGATGAACATGTGACCTCAGGGGCTAAAGCCATGTGCCCTACAGCATGAGTTAAAAATCAGCTGCCTCTCAGATAAGGCTGTAGAGCAGAGACTTCACTCTCCCTCATCAGTGATCTCAGTGCCCAGGCAGCTACATATGACTATTAAGACAGAGAGAAATTTCTTAACTCACACTGCCTAGGTAGAACAATGTTATTGCTACAAGGATTATATTTTCCCTTTTTACAATATTACTTTTAATTTCAGTAGCCCTTAAACTTGCCATGCATATAAGCCCCAACAGTTTCTTGTTGATTGTTATTTGAGAGACAGGTTATGTCTACACTACAGTGATCTGTCTACAGAAGTCACTATCGGAAGAGATTTCCTGCCAAAACTTCTGTCAACAGTGTGTGGCCGCAAATAAAAGCCAATTGAGAGAGTACTCAACTCTGTTAAGAGAGAGGCTGGACTTTCTGACCACTCTCTCAACAAAACAGGAGCCCAGAAACACAGTAGACAGGGCTGTCCATTGTCCAGGACCTGTTGACAAAACGCGCTCTTCCTCATCTGAGAGAGGCAGAGGGTTGTCATTGAAAGTGCCAACTTTTGTCGACATACTGTTGACAAAACGCATTTTGTGTGTGGACTTTCCACCAGTTTTGTCAACAAAGCCGGACTTTGTTGACAAAACTCTGTAGTGTAGATGTAGCCCAGCTGGGTGAAGTAATATCTTTTATTGGATCATCTTCTGTTGGTGAAAAAGACAAGGTTCTGAGCAACACAGAATTCTTCTTCAGGTCTGGACAATGTACTGAAATTGTTGTAGCTAAATATAGCACAAAACAGATTGTGTAGTATAAGCAGTTGGGCCATGATTTTTAGCGTCTAGCAAAGTTATGGATTTGAGCTCCCATGCACATCTTTGGAGAGTGTGCAGAATTCTTTTGAGAATGAGGACTGAGAAGCCAGATACAGAGTGATCATTTTGTGATGTGTGCACCATTTATCTTTTATCATTTTCTCTCATGATTTCAGTTGAGAATGTAATGATTAACTGTTTTCACCCACTTAGTTGTCATTGGGGCATTTAGTGCACTGAATGAGGAATCACATGTTGTGATAGGATGTATAGGATCTATGGATTTGGAAAGGTGTGTTGCAGGAGGTGTTGATCAAGTAGCAGCAAATAGCTGTCTGTGGGTGCTGTATGCATTGTTCTGGCAGGGTCTAGTGTTGTTTTGAGTTGGTGTTTCCTGCTTTATGAGGAGCTTACTTCTGACTATGAGCTTAAAAGAACCTGCAAGTGGGTTTGAAGGACAGAAGAGAAAATACAAGAAAGATTTCTTGCAGAATATGGTCCTTATCAAGTATGGGTTGTAATTGTTTAATGATAACTTGTATGGGTTCCTGCTTGAAGGGGTAGGTGACAGCTGAGGGTTTGTGGTCAAAAGGGGGTTCATTTTTGTAATAAAGCAGGGGTATTTGACCCATTCCAGGATATTAACTATGTCTCTGGTGGGGTGTCCTTGTATGAAAGTATATGAAGGTGGTTTTAAGTGTGTCTGTGTATCCCTATCCTAGGTATCCCAGAATTTGACGTCAGAGCATGTTCTGCGGTACCTGAGTGCCTGGTTATAGGTAACAGATGTCATGGTGTGTTTGGGGTGACTACTAGATCTGTGAATATAGGTGTGGGGATCTTTGAATATCTGCAGAACTCTATGAAGGAGATTAGTTCATGTGTCCAAGGATAAAAACATCACTGATACACATCCCCATCCTTCATTTTGTAATCTTGGAAGGGCTTTTTTTCCCGTCTTTGCTTCCATGTATTGACAGAATTTAGGAGACAGAATATTTAAGTATGCTGGTTAATTTTGTATCAGATTTCACCCAGCCAGCTGTTACTCTCTACTTTTACAAACTGCTTTCTCTGTCACTAAGTATTAGATGTATTATCCACAAAGCAGTAATTACCTTTGACACATAATTATTATGGTTTTGATGACAAGAAGGCCTTTTCTTTTCTTGCTTTCATAACATATATTCCTGAAAGTGCTGGCTTGTTTAATGCAGCTAAAGTTTAAAAGCACTTGGGTTTAGATTGAACTCTGGGATAAGAAGTGAAATGTTTAGAGAGAGAGAGAGAGAGAGAGAGAGACCATTTGAAAGTTCCACAGATGATCTCACACAAGTAGACCGCTCAACAGGAAAGAAAGCCTCCAAGTGTTGTTAATGCAAAAAGAGAGAGAGCTGCCTTACTGTGGCAAAGCCAGATCTCCAACAGGAAAGGAGTGCTTTTAAAGTTAATAAACTGAAGGAGGCTTGGAAAAAAGGGAGGCTCCTGGCAAGGCTGCATAAACTACAAAAATTAGTCCCTAATCTTGCCACATGGGCATATTTCCAGCTCTGCAGTCAGAGTCAACCCCAGCTGGAGGCTGGGATGAGCATTTTAACAATCCTTTAACTCACCCCCCCCCACCTTTCTGACACACACACACACACACACACACACACACACACACACACACACACACACACACACACACACACACACACACACACACACACACACACACGATCAGAATCAGCAGTATCATATTTCTGGAGCCTTGGGGCTATGGGGTATTACACACACACACACACACACAATCAGAATCAGCAGTATCATATTTCTGGAGCCTTGGGGCTATGGGTATTTAAACAAGGCGAGTGCCTGGCATTCCTCCAACTATACCTGCAGCTGTGTTTCTGGTAATGTTAGAAAACGTGCTCGGCTCCAGAGTTTCTGCTGTTCTCCCCCCATGCACTCCTCTTCTTCCCTCTCTCCTGAATTTCTGTGAACACAGTGGCAAGGGGGAGAGGAAGGGTTGGAAAAGAAACTTTCTTTAAACTCTTCACCCCCATAAAAGGTTATCAGAAATGGGAGCAAGAACTTAATTCTAGGAGCTGATCTTAGCCAGGATTTGATTAGCTTTAAAGTAAACATGAAGTGGGGAGGGCTGTGCCAAGAGAAAAGCCTGTTTTCTATGTCCTAATCTGAGAGTTAAATGTGGGGTATCATGGAATCAGTGTTTGTTGCCCATGGGGTATTTCCTTTCAGTGTGAACCTCTCAGTCAGAACTAAAACAATGGTTATCAAATGAAGGTACTAGAATGCAGCTCTAATTTTAGCCTGTCTCATTACTGTAAGGATTGGTGTGGAAGGGTGAAGAAAAGAGCTGGGGGTGGCTATGAACGACTAATGTTGTGTTTCAGGCTCTTAAGCCATATTTAGTAATGTGGGGTATAAAAATAAGCTTTCTGTCCAATTTTTTTCTGCTTGACTTCTGTTTCCTTTTTTCTATTCCCGCTCCTAAAGACGGATTTAACTAATTACTCTTTCAGCTGAATGCTGATAGATATGTGTTTATTATTGGTGCTGTACATCCTGAATTTTTTTTCCAGTGAGTCCGTAGACTTGCACATTAAACTCCAATTCTCTGGGGCTGTCAGAGTAACAGTCCAGCCTGGGGCATCGCAGGATGATAAAGTTTTCAGGCCCTGTTTAGTTAAGGCTGAAAACCTGGGACTGAGCCAATCTTTACCACTCAGGGCTCTTTTCACAGTCCAAAATGATTTGGCTTAAACATTTCCAACTGTGATGAGGTCCCATTTCAGTGATTATGCAGTCATTCACTTTTCCACATCAACATCAAAGTCATTAACAACTGAGTATTATTGCATTGGCTGGAATTCAGTTAAGGACTAGAGGGATGTTGCTCTTTATTAAGATAAATCATTGCCTTGGTTATGTCACCCATGAAATAATCAATTTACTGTGTTGGTTAATTTCCTCTGTCTTTGATCTCTGAACGAAATTCAACAGATCATTGTTTCACACAACTACCATGCAAAGGATACTTTAAAAGAAATGTGCCTATAGTCTTGTGTGTCCATAGTCAAGACACACGTAAGTGACTTGAGAGCTTTGATTTCTTCATCTTTCAGCAGTTTTCTTCAAAAGCTTCAGGGGAAGTGAAACAGCATTACTTATGTAGTAGATCCTCCCTCAAAATTCCTGAAGACTCAGCCTTAGGATGGGGAAAAACTGGCAGATTTGACCTTGAAACCTTTCAGAAGCATAGGCTTATGTCAAAACCAATGAAAATGTTTCCATCTGGAATACATGACAATTTACTGATAGTCTTTATGAGACTAACTCACTAAAATGCTATATATAAGAATGTTTGAGACATCTGGTGATCTCCGTGCATGTAAAATATAGGAAAGTAAAACAGAATCTCTATCGCCCAGTGTATTACATCATATTCTGATCTTTATTCCTTTTTACACCATTTTAATGTATTATGAAATGACCATATGATTTTGTATTTATGGGTAATAAGGTCCACATCAGCTAACCATTAATTGTCCAAGTTTCCCTCACATTCTGAAATCGTCTTATGTAGGTAACAATTTCTTTGTGTCATTCTCAGGATAAACTGGGATTTCCTCATCGAATAAAAGTGTTGTTAGCGTGCTAGACTGTACTTGTTTGCTGTATATGGCTTTGGCTCTTCTCATACATACCACTCACAATGAAACATCCTTAAGGCCTGGACAAGGAAGACTTACATATTGTGGTAAGCCCGGTGGTAGACCCTTACCTGGAAGCTTCCGGAGCCTTCTAGAAGGACAGTATACTGGGTCTATTTGGAGACCAGGGAGTGGGTGGGCACAGCCCGCCCACGACTAAAAGGCCCCTCTTAATAGAAGAGGGATCCCTTTAAAAAAAAAAAAAAACATGGCCCCAACAGAGTGCGGGGGACAACTGAAGAAAAAACAGGGACAGGAGTGGAGGTCAAAGGTTTAAAATGAGGGAACCAGAAGGGGACACCGAGCAGAGAACCCCAGACAGCCCCCACTGCCCCTCAAAGGTGTCGAGAGAGCCAGTGGATGCTGCCCAAAGGAACTCTGCCCGGATTCGTGAGCGGAGAGCAGAGCGGAAATAGGCCCCACAGTCACAGGCTTCCCTCCCACCAGCCTCCTCTCCCGAGTGTTATAAATGGCTACCTTGGCCATAGTCAGGAGGAGGCTGATGAGGAGGTCCTGCGACTTAGTGGGGCCACAGATGGGGTGTGCTAGAATGAGGAGGTGTGGGGAGAAGTGCAGCCAGAACCTCAGCAGGAGGTTCTGGAGGAGCCAGAAGAGGGGCTGCAACCTGACACACTCGATGTAAATGTGTGCCAGGGTCTCCCTCGTGCCACAAAAGAAACAGGTATCTGGGAGGGGGGTGAACTGCGCCAGGTACACGCCCATGCTCACCGCCCCGTGCAGGATTCTCCAGCTGATGTCCCCGGCAGGCTGCGGGACCAGGGAAGAATAAAGGCTGGCCCACCAGGGCTCCCCACCCTTCGAAGGTGGTAGAAGGTCCTGCCACTTGTGGTCTGGGTGGGACATGAGGGTGGGATAGTGGAGCATGTGAAGCACAAGCGTGTACAGATGTCTGGGCGCGGTTTGAAAGGGGACCGGCTGCAAGGCGTGCAGCCGGCTGGGATGATGCAGAGGAGGGGGGCAGGAAGGCTCACGGAGCCGGGGGCCCACAGAGAGATCCGGAGGGGCAGAAGTGAGAGGGGAGCGAGGTGCACCCTCTCACAAGACCCGGTGCAGGTAGACATGAGCAGCAGGCGGCAAGGCGGCCTTCACCTCCTTGAGTATGCGCCGGGGAGAATGTAGGGTGGAGAGCCCCATGCACTGGGCGAGCGCCGGGGCCTCCATCCAGTCTCCCCGGCCGTAGTCCAGGAGGTCTCCGACCCTGGTGATTCCACCGAGGACCAGCCTCCAGCACACGGCAGGGGACTCTGCCACCTGCACACGGAGGTATGGGTTGTGTAGCAGGGGCTCTGCGAGGAGGTCTTTCCCCGTGGCGGCCCCTAAAGACCTGGAGACTGAGAGCAGCTGCCGGGTGCGGAAGAGATCCTGGTGGAAGGCCGGCAGCTCCGAGAGGTCTCGCGGATGGCCTCTCAAAGGCAAATAAAGGAGCTGCCGGTCGTATCGGAGCCCTCGGAAGTGACGGAGAAAAGCGTGCGCCAGCGTGCTCCATGCTGGACTATCTGTACTATTGCTGTTAAGGAGTCCCTGCAGGGCCCGGAGGCGGAAGACATGGACCTGAGTGCGTAGGCAGGTCAGGCCCTGCCCTCCCTCCTCCAGGGGGAGATTAAGAACCCCTGCAGGAACCCAGTGCAGTCCTGGCCAAAAGAACTCCAGAACTACCTTCTGGAAGGCGTCCAGGAAACCGGGGTGGGGGGGTGGGACAAGGGTGTTGAGACGGTGCCAGAGCATGGACAGGACTAGTTGGTTTAGCACCAGTGCCCTCGCTCGTAGGGAGAGGCACTGGAGCAGCCCCGCCCACTTCCGCAATTGCTCAGCCACCCTGCCCTCTAAACCCTGCCAGTTTTCCGGTGGAGAGGGATGCGTGGCAGATGAAAGATGCCTAGATAGGATAACAGACCCGCGCTCCACCGTATGGCCTGAAGCGCAGGTGGGAGGTGGCCCGCCTGCCACCCAGCCCCAACCACCAGGCCAGAGCTCTTGACCCACTTGACCCGGGCAGAGGAGGCTGCCGAGTAAATGGCTTGGCAGGCCTCCAACCGCACCAGGTCTCCCGGGTCCTGGACCACAAGAAGTACGTGGTCGGCGTATGGTGACAGAACCAGCCACAGCTCTGGCTCAAAGAGCACCAACCCCGTCAACCTTCATTGAAGGAGATGGAGGAAGGGCTCGATGGCCAAAGCATAGAACTGGCCCGACAACAGGCAGCCTTGACGCACCCCTCATCCAAAGCTGACCGGAGCGGTCAGGATCCAGTTGAGCTTGACCAAACACTCTGAGGCCGTGTACAGCACCTGGAGAAACCCGATGAAACGGGGTCCGAAGCCGAAAGCCCGCAGAGTGCCCAGGAGATACCCGTGGTCCACCCTGTTGAACGCCTTCTCCTGATCCAGGGACAGGAGGGCGAATGACAGACCATCCCTACACCCGAGCTCTAAGAGATCCCGGACCAGATAGAGGTTGTCAAAGATGGTGCGGCCCGGGATGGTGTAGGTCTGGTCGGGGTGGACCACATCCTGCAGCACGGACCCCAAGTGACGGGAGATGGCTTTAGCGATAATCTTGTAGTCCGTGCTGAGGAGCGAGATGGGACGCCAGTTCCGAAGGTCGTGGGGGTCCCCCTTTTTGGGCAGCAGGGTGAGGACGGCCCGCCTGCACGACAGGGGGAGGACCCCACTTTGCAAGGACTTGGCCCAGACGCTGAGCAGGTCTGGACCAAGGACGTCCCAAAACACACGGTAGAACTCCATGGTCAGCCCGTCCATGCCCGGGGACTTGTTGGTGGGCATGAGACGGAGGGCTTCCGAGAGCTCAGCCAGAGTGAGAGGGAGTTCTAGCCAGTCCTAGTCGCCCGTGCTGACCAAAGGGAGTTGGTCCCAAAGCACTCTGCAGGCATCGGCATCGGTCAGATCTGGGGAGAAAAGGGTGGCGTAGAAGGCGTGAGCCCTCTCGCGCATGTCCGCCGGATCCGTAAGAGGGGTGCCATCCTCCGCAAGGAGGCAGAGGATACGTTTCTTGGTACCCCTCTTTTTCTCCAGGGCATAGAAGAAGCGGGAGCTGTGGTCCATCTCCTGAAGGAGCTGGATCCGCTATCTCACAAAGGCCCCCTGTGCCCGAAGGGCATTGAGGGCCCTGAGCTCGTCCCACTTCGCCCGGTACATGCCACACAGGGATGGATCTCCGGGGCTGGTGGCCAGGCACCTCTCCAGCTCAAGAACCTCCCGCTCCAGCTGTCCTATCAACACATCCCGCTGCCGGCTGGCCCCCTGGGTATAGTCGCGGCAGAAGGGCCGTGCGTGCACCTTTCCCAGATCCCACCACCGCCACGCCGAGGTAAAGGCACACTGTTGCCCACGCCAGGCTAGCCAGAACTCCCGGATGGATGCCACGAAGCCCACATCCTCCAGCAGCTTGTTATTAAAATGCCAGTAGGCCGACCCCCGCTTCCCCGGTGAGAGGGAAGCCTTCACAGCCACTAAGTGGTGGTCCAAGAAGGGGGCCGGCCGCACGCTGGAGGAGTGGGCCCGTGAGAGATGGTGGTGAGAGATGTAGATGCAGTCCAACCGGGAGTGCATGGATTTGTGGCCCACCACCTGGATGTAGGTAAAGATGGTGTCCTCATCCGGATGGTGGCTGCGCGATGATTGATAAGCTCCCTGAGGACGTCTGCGGCGGCCGGGCACTGCTCCGTCCCCGTGCGGTCCCGTTCCTCGAGGGTGCAGTTGAAATTCCCGCCGAGGACCAGGCACTTCTGAGGATCGATGGAGTCAAGGAAGGCTGCCACCTGTCGGAAGAAGGATGTTCTCTCCGGGCCGGATGTTGGGGCGTAGACATTGACGAGGTGGAGGGGCAGCCCCTCCACCCATACCCGGAGATACAGCAGGCGGCCTGGCACGACCTCGACACTCCCCAGCACCTCGGGCTGCAGGTCTGGGAAGAACAGGGTCGCCACCCCGGCCCGATGCGCCGAGAGGTGATTAAGGTGGACCCCGTCTCCCCACTCCAGCCGCCAGCTGGCTTTGGTGGCCGGAGTAGTGTGGGTCTCCTGTAGGAAGGTGACCGAGTACCCCCCCTCTCAGAGGAAGGAGAGCACTTGGCACCTGCGGAGACCCGACCCACAGCCCCTGGTGATCAAGGTGGCAAAGATGATCGGCGGCATTTAGAGGGCTGGGGAGGATGGAATCCGCCGGAGGGAATGCCAGCGGTCCCCGTGGGGCCACGCACCAAGCCATGGCCGATGCCATAGATGATTAGGGCATCACGGAAGTCGCAAGCCCGTTGGTAGGCCGTGGCGTCCCTCCTCCCGGTCCCCTTGCCCTCCTTCAGAAGGGCCCTCATGGACTCAAGGATGAGATGGAAGTCACCCCAGCGCTGGAGGGTGAGAGCTACTTTGTTCTTGGAGCCGCGAATGTCCTCCAAGAACTTGCGCATCTCGTCCGCCAGTGCGTGGGGTGCCGAGGCCTTGGGGTCCTGAGTGCCCCTTAGCCTTGTATCCTTTTGGGCTCTGTGGGTGGCAGGGAAGATCATGCAGTGGCTGGGGCTTGGTTTTGGGAGGACTAGGGGTGGCGGAGGGAGAGCAGCCCCAGAGGTGCTGGGAGAGGGTGAGACAAAGGGGTCCTCTCAAGGAATTGCGGCCTCGGGAGCAGTTATGAGCAGACGAGGGTCAAGGGGAGGTGCAGGAAGAATGGGGATGGGGGCAAAGGTGATGAATGTATTGGGGGGAGGGTGAGTGTTGTGGAGAGAAGGGGAAGGCAGAGGGAAAGGGGTTGGGGGAGAGAGAGGAGGAGGAAGAGGAGGAGGAGGAGAGTCTGGAGGGGGTTGGGGCACAGTTTCTGGGACGGGACTTTGACTGGAAGAGGGGGTGGAAGTGGGGGTATGAGTAAGAGGGGTGTGGGAGGGGGGGCTTTTCCAGGTGGCAAGAGGGGAAGGGGGAATAAGGGCGAAGTGCCATTGTATCTAACAGCAGGCGGCAGTGAGGTGGAGGGGTCGGCGTTGGGGTTTTTGATACTGGGGAGGGGCAGGGTACAAGGGGAACACAAATCCCTCCAGGATATCCGGGGGCAGGACAGCTACAGCTGGGAGGTGATCCTCAGCTGGTGGGGTGGTCGCACCCTGTGACGTCCCAGAACAAGGGAGGATAATGGTTGGGGGATCGCTGGCAGGTGGGGAGAGAGAAGGTGAGGGGGGGCGGCTGGGTGTGGGTGGGTGGGTGGCTGGCCCATAGGCCTCTAGCGGCAGACCCCCTACGTCCAGAGCAGCCGGCGTAAGGCCTAGGGCCTCGACCTCCTGCGAGAGGAGGGCGAGGCCGAGGCTCATCTCCTCCGGGCACCCCACGACAGTGGTCTGGGCAGCGGCTGGAGGGGTGTCAGAGGAGGGCATGGGCTCAGGACAAGCCCCCTCTGCCCCTTTGGGCTCGGGCTCTGGGACAGGAGGGGCGATATTTTCCATTGCCGCCGCCGCGGCCTCAGTCACCCCCGGCAGATGGTCAGTAGCCAGGGGTTTAGCAGATGGATCAGGGCCGGCGGCTCTTTTTAATGCTTTGCGTGGCACATCCAGCCCGTCCTCTGACAGGGTGGAGTGCCGGGTGCATGCACTTCTTTTCTTATGCTTCCCCCTTACCAATACCCAGTCCTCCAGAGAGGTGGGCTCAGTGGTAGAGGAGGAAGGACCAGGGGACAGAGGCAATGAGGAGGGAGGGAAGGAGAAGGAGGAGGGGACAGTGAGGGAGAGGGACGGCCTGCTCTGGGGTGGGCCCTGTCTGGCTCCTGCCGCCGGCCCTGCCTCCCTCTCCTCCACAGACCTGGCTTGAATGCCCGCTCGGGCGCCAGCGCCTGCTTCTTCTTGCCCTTCACCATGTGCCTGGGCATCCTCTGACACCCAAGCGGTGATGGTTCCATCGGGGGTGGGAAGAGGAGGGGTGGTCCCAGGGCCTGTCATAGTCGGGGTGTCACCGGTCGTGTGGCTGGCACCCCCCAGGTCGGAGGAGGTCTCAGGCTCTTCTCTTTCGTGCTGGGCCAGGGGGCAATCCCTCCGGACATGCCCCACCACCTGACACATGAAGCACTGGGCCTCCCCCAAGGTGTAAAAGACCTGGTACTGGGCCCCTTGATGAGGCACCAGTATAACCCCCTCCTGGGCCACCCCGCCCTGTGTTGCCGCCTGCGGCAGTTGGATTCACACCTGCTGGCAGAAGGAGAGCACATGCCGTAGGGCAGGGTCTTTGCAGCCAAGAGGGAGGGGACTCATGACTCATGACCGACAAGGGTCGGCCCAGGGAGGTGAGGAAAGGCAGAAGGGTGGAATTGGGAAGGAAGGGAGGGACAGAGGACAGAGGAGAAAACCACCCGTACGCCCAGGTCCTCAAGTGGCTCATAGATGCCCCTGACCACCAAGCCCCTCTCCACCGCCTCCTGCACGGCAGCCTCCGATGCCAGGAAGAAGATGATCTTCCCAAACATTTGAGAGGCCGCCACCACGGCCACGGGCCCCACCACCCAACCAACGCCCTCCTGGTGAGGGTGGGGAAGGGGCCACGACTGTCAGGGATGGTATTCCGAGCGGAGGTGGAAGGTGCAGAGTGCAAGGCAGCCGCCACCACCTGGGCGTACGACCTGGGAGCCGGGGGATCCGAGCCCTCAGGATCAGTGGTGGGAGCAGGGGGAGGGAAAGAGGGGCTGCAGCAGGTGCATCAGCAGCTAGGGTGGAGGGCCCATCTATGGGAAGTTTGGCCTTCCGGTCAGGGCTCTTTCCCTTTTTGGTCCCCTGGCCCTTCCTGCCCTTTTGGGGGGGTGGATTAGGGTCGGGGTCACTGGAGGAGGATGCCGCGGTGGGGGTAGCAGGAGCCCCGGAGCCCACGCCTGCGCCCTCAACCGTTACAGAGTTCCCAGCAGCCTGGACAAGTCGGCCGCTGCTGCAGAGGTGGAAGGAGTAACAGTGGAGGGGAAGGGGGGGAGGGGGGCATCTATGGACAACCCCCCAGTGGGTGGGGAGGCCATTTTATAAGGTATGAGGATTAATGAAAAAATGGGAGTGGGGCCTTTAACTAGTGGGGGAGGGGAAAAAGAAAGAGAAAATGAAATTTGCTGCCCCTCCCCTACCAGCCAGGCTGAGGACCTGGACACGCAGGGGTGGGGCAGGAGGGTAAAATAAAAAAAACAAAGGAAAGGGAACACAAAGAGGCCACAACTCCCAACACAAGATGGTAAGATGGCTCCTGCTTCTGCACTGGGATGTGGGGGGAATTCAAGATGTGTGTGTGGGGAGGTGAGTGCAAGGAAGGGGAAGGGGCTCAGGCACCTAACAAAAGAAGGGGGGGATTCGCGGGCACAAAGGGGAGGGGGAAGAAAGGAGGTGGCAGAGCCAACCAAAAAGGTGGGGGGCGGGGTATAAAGGGAGGGATGTGCCCACAGGTGCCTGAGGGGTGGGCCCACAGCAGCTGCTGCAGAGCCTCACAGAAACAGAGGAAGGAGGAAGGGGCAGATGGTTAGAGTGGGGCCCAGATGGAGAGGGCCCCAGTGGCAGCTGGGTATGGGGAGGGGGGCGGCAAAGGAGGCAGTGGCTGCAGGGGTGGGGCAGGGACCACACCCTAACACTCCACCCCCAACTATGTAGCCACCCCTGTGGAGCCCTGATGAAGAGGGACCCCACCTAAACTCACCCCCCCTCAGCCTCTCCACAGCAAGCTGTGGAGCGAAAGCCCGGCCACTGCCCAAGAAAGCCCCTTACCTCCTCCAAAGCAGCAAGGACGCAGCAGCCAGTAGATGGAAAGAGTGGGCCCAAAGGGAAGGGCCAGAAAATTCCCCCCCAGAAGATGGGAAAAAGGGGGGGGGAGGGTACCCCCTTCCCTGCCAAGAGGCAGGACAGCAAGAGTCCCCACACACACCACCCACCCAGCAGCTCCAGAGGAAACTAGCCAGGAAGGGTGGCGTGGGGGGAGGAAAGAAGCAACCTGCCCAAGGCAGGGAAAGGGAGGCTGGCCCAAGAAAGGGGCCAAAAGACAGTCCCAGATGGGGTCAAAGCAGCCAAAGGCTGCCTGTCCCCCAATACTCACCTCCCAACTGTGGGGCTCCCCAGGTGGGATCCCTGCAGCCTGGAGGACAGAGCATTTCTGTTCCCTGTCTAGGTCCAGACCTTCATTGGTCAGGTAGGCCCTGTGTTCCCTATAAAAGGCTCCCCATCTGGTAGCAGGGGGGAAGGTTTTGGGAGGTGCACGAGCAGGAGCACAGCAAAAAGGTACCATGGGCAAGTGGCCCAGGGTGAGGCTACTACTTTGGGGCAGGTCCTGCTGGTTGCCTCTTGTTCTCATAGGGACCCTGCGCTGGAGTCCAGGGTAGGGGGTGGGTCTGGACTCCCCCCACCCTTCCCCCAAGGGATCACTTTACTGGAGCAGGCGCGGGCCTGCAAGGGGACTTGTATTATTCTCCCTGTACTGGTCCTGCCTATGATGAGGATGGCTTGCTAGACGGAGACCCTTGCCTTTGGAAGGGCCTGGGCAAAAGGGGGGCTGCCGTGAGTCTCTGAGGCAGCACAGATCCGCCAGGAAGTGCAGGGACCCACAGAGGCTGACAAGGGACTTTGTCACAACATGTACTTACCATACTATGCTGCTTCAAGAGACACTCTTAAATACATGAAGTTGAGAACATGCATAAATCTTCACAGGATTGGAGTTTTATAATGTAATGCATGACTAATTATATGTATATTTCTAAGATCGTAAGGATAATAACAAACATGCTTTGCATAATTTATTTTCAAGTTTGAAGCATATAAACACATTGGCTGATGAAGTGATATCATGACACTCTAGTGAGCAGTGTTCCACAAAATGCAAAAAGTCAGCAGACTCTAACAGGGCTCAAATTGAAGGAAGTAGATTGTCCTTTGTTAAAGCAATGAAGAAAAGTAATTTAATTATTGAAAAGGTAGAAAGAAGTGACATCTTATTACCTTTAGATATTTCAGTGAAAACTATTCAATATTCTCTGATTTCCTCTTCCTTGTACTGGTTGGCCGTGTGCTCTAACTTTCCACTAATCTGTTTTCCTTCCCTTTCCTTTCCATTTAGTGGACCCACTTCTAACAAATAACCATAGAACTAACTTGTTACTTGCAACCAACACACACTCTGCTTGTGTGTTCTACCCCTTTCTCCACCCTGGGTCTGCCCTTTCTATTTAGATAGCACGGTCTTGTTTCTTTGTTCCCTCCCTTTGGTCCATATTCATCTGCTGTATTTTGTTTTACAAATAGAGTACAAACGCTTGGGACAAGAATTGCATTTTTAGTTCTGTATTGCCTAACCCAATTGGGTCTACTCTGGAACTGTGGCTCCTATGCACTATGGTAATACAAATAACCCCTGAATTGAAGGCAGAGAGATTTTGGAATTTCAGCTAAGAAATACTCAGTGTATATACTCCCAAACATTTACAGCCAGATTTTAAGGGTATTTAGGGGCCTAGAGATATTTTAAATGGAAGATACATACCCAGGCCCTTTTTAAAATCTCACGAGGTTGCTCTTGTATCTTTAGGTACTTAAATACTTTTTTAAAATCTGGCCCTTGTTTTATGTCTTTGAAATTTCACTGCACAGTGTATTTTTAAGTCCCTTCGAAAGGATTATGGTTCAAACAGGATTTTTCAGTTAAACATGTAATTTACAATCATTGATGCCATTTACAGACTTCACAATAGGCCTAATCCAATCCATCTGACATCAGTGAAAGACTCCAGTGACTTTAGTGGGTTTTGGGTAAGGTCCTACATTTAACAAACATATCTGCTTTTTTCTAGTTTCCATATTTAATGAAATGTTACAAATTAGGCTCTGACCCTCCTGTGAGCTCTGTGCAGCTGCAGAGGTCTTCTTGTGGGGAGCTCCTTGCAGGATATGGTCCAGAGTTCATCCAATTTTTCTTGACTTCCAGAGCCTAATTCAAGAACACAGATGAACAATAAGTAGTAGTGTAAATACATATGTCTTTAATGAGAGATGCCATTAAAATATTGTCATTACAATTAAAAAAACACAGATTAAAAATAAATGATTTTGCTAATCAAAACCTCATTTAGTATTAAAGTGTAATTTGTTACCTGGAGTCAGTTATATAGATTGAAATGATAAATAAAGAGAGAAGTTTAACCATATTTACTTTAAATGTAGAATTGTAACATCTGTTTCAGAATTTACCAATGTTGGACAGAGAGGCACTGGCTATTTGTACACTACAAGGTAAATTTGAATTTATTAAAATCAATTTTATAATGCCGTTTTTTCTAAATTCAATTTTGAGTATCCTCACTGCCCACAGGCTCCCAAACAATTCGACACGTTGCTTCCATGCTGAAATCACCAAACATCGACTTTTGCAGCAGTGCATTGTGTGAAACCTTTCCCACAGTTCCCTCAGCCCCACATTCTGAGCCAGGAGCAACAGCGATGTCAATTTTCTGGGTCCAGCAGCCTGGGGGAAATGGAAACTGATAGCACAGCAGCCTGGTCAATTTCCCCACTCCCACTAGTACAGTAAACCACCCATTTAATGGACTAATAGGGCTGTTCATTCTTCCCCATAGTCCTTTAAATGCGAGGGTTTACTCCCCCTCCCCACAGGCTCCCCCAACCCCAGTCCCACCCCAGCTTCCCCCCCAAAAAACACCTCCTGAAAACAACTCCCTCAAAAAACCACCCAAAAACCCTCCTGCCTGCCCCGCCGCAAAAAAAAAAAAAAAAAAAAAAAAAAACAAGAGCTCTCTTTAAAAAAAAAAAAAAATCAAACCTTTGCCACTCACCAGCTCTGGTGGAAAAGCTGCTAGAGCCCACTGGCTTGGGACGCCTGGTTGCAGGTGGCCAAGGGTGACTGCAGGATGGGTGCCTGACCATTGGCGCCTGGCCCTGTGCCAGCTTGAGTAGCCTGATGGTGGGGTGCACGGCCCCGTGTGTGGCTCCAGCAGCCCAGTGCCGGGATGCCTGACCCCGCACAGCTTGAGCTGCCCGGTGGGCAGGGTGCCTGGCCCTGCACGGCTCGAGCCACCTACCCGCGGTGTGCCGCAGCTGCTGCTCATAGTCGGGAGCTGGGAGCTAGGTGCAGCACGCACAGCTTTGTGGGATAGATAGAGGACACCTGTGGAGGCTAATAAATTTGATTTTAAGACATGGCATTTCCACACTGCCTTTTAATTGAATTTCTGAATTTGAGCTTGACGCTGTACCTGTCAGGTAACTGTGATTTTTAATCTCGAGATTAGTGGACCCTAAATCAAGCTAATGGTATTTTCCATGAAGACAGTCACCTGGTAATATCGCGCTAACTGCCTCAAATTTGAATTTATCTTGTAGTGTAGACACAGCCTATGTTGACCCTACAGTTATTTTGAAATAAAAGCCAATATTTCAAAATAACTTTCTGAGCATCTACATTACACACACATTTCCAAATAAATTCAAAATAGCACATTCATCATTCCAAAATCAGTAAACCTCATTGCAGGAGCAATAACCCTTATTTTGAAATAACTATTTCAAAATAGGTGCTGTTAAGACAGGGAATAGCACTATTTTGAAATGAGCCACAATGGGCTTCAATGGCACTATTTCAAAATAGGCATTATGGCCGCACCTATACTACAGTGGTCCTCTGGAAGACAGTCTTCCAGAAGACTGAGTTTTGGAAGATCACATCGACACTTAAAAAGTGGCCCAAAGGAGCTACCCATCCCTTTGGAAGAGCGCTCCCTCACAGCTGTGCACCATCTTTCAAAAGAATGGGGCAGGAAGCACCGTGGACAGGGTTATGTGACCGGAAAGCACTTCCAGGTGCACTGGCCACGCAGGGCCTTAAAGGGCCCTTCTCAAACACTCACTCCCTGCACACGTGGCTGAGCCTGCCGAGCTGTTTACAGTGAAGCAGAATCTGTGCCCAGTTGTGACACTCACTTGTGAGAGACTTGGACCCACAGCAGCTGCAGACCCCTAGGACCATCCAGCTATGCCTGCTGCCTGACATTCTGGCACTCCTCCTCCTGCTCCTGCAGGGCTGGAAGATCAAGTACAATGCTATGAAGTAATTCATCATACTTTGGTCAAAAGATTCAGAAGAAGAGAGGAAATTAAATATTGGACAGCTAATTCCAAGAACAGTAAATCTGGTTAATCTAACCTATGAAAAAATATAACCTTGTATGACCTAGGAAATGTCTCAGTGGGAAATCAACCTAACATTTTTTTTTTAAATTCACTTCACTGAAAAATTGTTAGACTTATTTTATTTCCACTGACTGTTGCTAAACATTTATTGCTTTTTGATCAATTAGTTCTTATTTCTTAATTGAGGCATTTTAGAAGCTGAATGTACAAATATTGTTATCCCTCATGCATAGTTACTTCAAGCTGTTGATGACTATTCCTCGTTAGAAGTTCCATGAGGTCATAGATTTAAAGATCTCTAAGCAGATGATAGTGACTCCAGGCTGAGTTTTGAACACACATTTAGCTTTTCTAATTCACCTTCAGGCAGTAGCAAGCAAGTTAAACAATCACTTGACTGACTTTTATTAACTCTGATTTGTAAGACTGTTAGGTTCAGGCATGCAACCAATAGACAGTTTTTTGTCAGGTAGCCAAGTTTAAAAAAAAAAAACAAAACTATAGCTGTGCTAAAGTTGTTCCTGCAATTCATTGTTCTTTGAATATATTGTTTATTTTTAATTGTGTTGTTTTTATTTTAATATACATATCATATGCCTGATCTGAAATGTCTAGCAATTATTTTGTGATTCCTCATGATAAATACTTTTAGTTACATGCAAATAGATTGATCCCATGCTTTGTGCTATATTTTATATGACAAAAATGGATTTCCTCCCATAAAGATAGTTGAAGAATTTAAATTGAAGTAAGAGCCAATGTAAAAATAATGTAATGGTTTCCTTGTCCTAGTGTGTGCCTTTCCCACAATCCATGAGCAAAGGTGGGCAGCATTTAGTTGTTCTCTCCTGGAAACAGTGCACAAGCTCAATTGTGACCATGTGGTCCCCCAGGCTATGTCTACATGGCCTGTGTTTATTTCAGGATGCAAAGACATCCTGAAATAGCAACTTTGTGGTTTTTCACAGTGCCCAATAGTGCTGCTATTTCAGGCGCACAACTTCAGTTCAGGTACCTCCTGTTGTATGAAGAGTAATGGAACTTTCAGAATAGCCCCCTTATTCTGAAATTTGATGCCATTTTGATAGCACCAAGTTTGGAATAAGGTATTTTGAAATAATTTATGCAAATTATTTCAAAAAAATCTTACCGTGTAGACAGAGCCCAGTTGCCTCCTTGCTCCAGGAGAAATATAATAACTGCCAGCTCTGTACCTGGCATAAATTACTTCACTGGCTGCACCTGTTCAGCTGCATAGGCAGCACATTTTGTGGGGTGGTTTGGAAAGACTTAGGCTGCATCAACAATACAAGGTAAAATTGATTTTATTAAAATTGATTTATTACTGCTGGGTTTTATCAATTTGATTTTGAGCATCCTCACCTTCCCACATGGTCCCCACAAAATTGACTTATTGCTGCCACGCACAAGTCACCAAAATCAACTGTTGCAGCAGTGTATTGTGGGAACCTTATTCCACAGTCCCCTGATCCACATATCATTCTGGCTATTTTGACTGATGCAGCATGAGAAAAAAATGTCCCACAAGCGGCTGTGGGTATTGCACAACATCTTCCCACATTTGATTTCACTCATTCACCTGCCATGTTAAACAAACCAACCTTTTTCCAGGCAGAATCTGGCTTGCCTGTTTAAGAGATGTGCTTTTTCTAAGGAAGGCTAAGGGTAGTAAAGCGCTAAGGAAAGGTTAGTAAAAAGATTTCAGGTTTCCCAGATGACAGATTTTCAAAACAGGATGTAAAAGCACTGTATCTTTGGAGGATTGGATCTGGATTTAGACCT
This sequence comes from Carettochelys insculpta, assembly GCF_033958435.1. Lineage (NCBI taxonomy): Eukaryota > Metazoa > Chordata > Testudines > Carettochelyidae > Carettochelys > Carettochelys insculpta. The sequence goes on along the minus strand of NC_134142.1, from coordinate 55,515,611 downwards.
CCTGGCAAAGATCCTCAGATCAATCATTTTATCTCAAAGGTCCAAGAGCTAGCCTGGGGCACCAAGAGAAGGGTCCCTCCTGGAATAAGTGAAAGGTGCAGACCCTGCTGGACCTGTGGGGCAAGGACAAGCTACTCCAAGACCCCAAGGTGAAGTGCCATAATGCCCAAGCCTGTGCTGGATGGCCACCACCCTGGAGGAATGAGGCCATCCCCCGCTGTAGCATGGAAGAAGTCCAGGAAAAGGTGAAGGAGCTCTAGCAGGGCTACATCAGGCCCAATATGCTGTCTGATACTCTAGGACACGACCTACCACCTACACCTTTTACCACCAGTCCTGGGCTTGGATCTAGGTTTAGACGTGGCAAAGAAGACCCTCAGAACAAGAATTTTTTTTAAGTAGATGCAGGCGCTACACCAAAAATGCAATGGATCATTGAATCAGTATGACTGCTTTGATTGCTCACCATCACCCCACGCCAGGACCCACCACCTGCCCCTATTGCCAGTGGAACCAGGCTTGGATCTTGGTTTAGATCTGGCAAAGGAGACCCTCACAACAAGAATTTTCATCCTTGCAACGACTGCACAACCTGGAAATGCATGTGTAAGTAGTAGACATGAGCACAACACTGAAAATGCAATGTATCATAAAATCTGTTATGGCTCGGTTGGTCAATTCAAGCCTTACTTGGAGAACTGTGATAACCGTAGAGCTACTACATTGCCTTCAGCAGCCTTTGGATAAAGCCCATACAAAAATTTGCTCTGACTATAGCCAGCCCCACAAGTCTTGACCACCCACGGAGACTTCCCCTGGGTTGCTAGAAGACCCTGACGACACGCAGCCCCCAAAAATCATGTCCCCTGAGGGAAACTTCCCCTGGGCACTTAAAAGACCCCTGAATAGCAGCCAGCCCCATAATATCCTAGCCATGGAGGGAGACTTCCCCCAGCCAGCTACAGGACCCTCACCATGTGCAAGCAGCCTGGCACCCTGTGCAGCACGTCCTTTTATTGGCTTGGGGACAAGCCCCCATGATGCAGCTGGGTGCAGAAAAGTTCCAGACTACATGGTGCCTGTGGGGAAAGGGGTGGGAGGGGATGTGAGGGTCAGGACAAAATGTAAACGGCTGAAAAATACGTTTCTTATCCTATCATGCAAGTACAACCCCCATCCACAACCTAGCTGCCACATGGTGCAAGAACGGGGAGCAGCTTGCACCAGGCAGTGAAGGAAAAAAAGATAGCTAGCAGAGGTAGACACAGAACCACAGACCCCACAGACACTAATAGCAAAAAGAAAAAAAGTTTTTCAGCCTCTCATACGAGCATGACCCTACAGCCATGGGCTTGAAGGTGCTGAATTGAAACAGTCTTCCTGTTGCCTAATACCTCTGCACCTGAGAACAATTGAGATAATAGAGGCCAGAGCGGAGAACTGTGGGGCATTGTGAGATGCATATGGGACACCTCTGGAGGCTAATGAAGTCAATTTAAAGACATGGCGCTTCCTCCCTACCCTTCATTCAGAATTTTAAATTCGACCAAACGCTACACCTATCGGCTTACTATGATATTATGAGCAACGTAGGGTCCTGTGGCACCTTATAGACTAACAGAAAAAGGTTATAAGGTGCCACAGGACCCTTCGTTGCTCTACAGATCCAGACTAACATGGCTACCCCTCTGATATATGATATTATGATATCAGTATTATGTCAATTTTAGTACACCATAAATCGAGCTCACGTAATTTACAGTGGAGACAGGCACTTGGTAAAATCAGGCTAAATGCTTTAAAATCAATATTATCTGGTAGTGTAGACATAGCAGTGGTTCCCAACCTTTTTCACTCGTGTGGACACCCAATCACTCCCCTCCAAACCATTTGTGGACCCCCATCAAAGCCAGTTCTAGCTACTATGTACACTTCATTAAATGAAAATGGAAACCACAACACAGATTTTGGGACAGCAATTCATAACATTATTGAAAGATATTTAGTTTAAAAATAATTGATTATAACTTTGCGATTTATTTAAAAATTATTTTCTGTGACCATTTTTATCTTCCCCCGCTTCCCCCGGCAGATCACCTGAATTCTCTCACAAACTCCCAGGGGTCTGTGAACCCCAGGTTGGGAACCACTGACTTCCACTGCAAACTGGGGGCAAGGATTGTCTTTTTGTTCTGTGCTCGTATAGCGTCTAATACAGTGAGCTCCCGTTTCGTGACTGGAGCTCTTGAGTTCTATGGTAACATAAAGAATATGTGATAATAAAAGTCCCTCCTTTTTCTTGACCACCCACACACTCATTCGGGTGTGCAGGATGGGAAGAGCAGCTGTGCAGAAGGTTCGCCCTTTCCCATGCTGCTATTTGTCATAATCCTTGTACCCTCTGCTTTACCCAGGGTCAGTATAATGAAAATCTAGGGTCTGATCTGACATAATCACATGATTAAATGTTTGCAGGGAGTCTCATCCTTTTAAGGCTTGTTGTGTTTGTAATTGTTATTGAAGGTTTGGGAAAACATTACAACTTTACATAAAACCAATTTCCATTATGAACATTTAGTTATCATTAAGCCTGCTCTTGGGAAGGATTGTGATTTGGATTTCATTACTTATTTTACTTAGCTGCCTTTTTGTACCTGACTATGTCATAAAACTTCATCCTGCAATCCCCTTTGCACATAAGACTTTGGGGAATGGGCCCAGAGATGCACTTATTTACATAAAACCACATTGTCCTGGTCAACATTTTTTTCTCCAAAACAGAACCATGAAATCTGCTTAATTATCTCCATTTTTTAATCCTTTCTTTTCCTAAAGGCTGCCAATCATGGCATGTCTACACTTCCAGGAAGATCAACCCAGTCAGGGTCAATCTTCTGGAGTTTGATTTTGCACGTCATGTAAAGACGCGGCAAAATCAATCTCTCTGATGTTGGTAGTCGACTCCTGTACTCCACACTATCATGTGGAGTAAGTGAGGTTGATGGCATAATCTCGAGGCTTGGTCTGCGCGAGGGGAAAAATGTTGATTCCAATACATCTATTTTAGCTATGCAAATGCCATAGGTAGAATTGTGTATCTGAAATTGACTTATTTCCTTGTATAGACCTAGCCTCTGGCACCTTATTTTCAGTGAAGGAAAGCTGATTCTGCCCAATAGAGGAGCTTTTCATTGCAGTTTGCACCCTCCCATGGAAAGCTGAAATCACTATCTTTGTTAACCCAGCATCTGAGATTGCATTGTAAATCTACTGACTTTTTATCCAAATCCTGGTCTCTCTTGGCAGGCCATACTTCTGATTCCATACTCTTCTAGGCTACATCTACACAACAGCCCTATTTCAAAATAAGATGTGAAATTATGTATTTTGAAATATCTCATTTCAGAATAACACAAACACATGCAAAATGTGTGCAGCAAACAACACGCACATGATCATCATCATTAATAACCATGGGCTTAGTGCCTGTTGGTGTCTGCCTCTCTCACTATTCCTTTCCATCGTTCCCTGTCCAGTGCGGAGTGGCTTAGTTTCTGTACACTAGCTCCACACCAATCTATGATATCATCTGTCCATTCTCTTTGGGGTCTGACTGTCTTATTTGAACCATCCATTATGCCGAATACCAGGGTCTTGATTGTTTTTTTGTTCGTCGTTCATCCTGAAAATATGCCCAGATAGTTGTAGCTTCCATTTTATAACTTCTGTAGCAGATTCTCTTTTGGCAGTATCTTTCTATACAATTCCTTGTTGGTGACCTTCTGGGTCCCTCCAATTCTCAGAATCTTTCTATAACAACTCCTTTCCAACACCAATGTTCTTTTCGAATCTTCCGTTATCACCCATGTCTCACATTTGTACATGCTGCTGAATACACGTTTTCAAGACACTCGGCTTCATTCCTAAGCTAATCACTTTGCTTTTCCAGATCTTATCCATCGCCTTCAAACTTGCTCTTGCTTTCGCTATTCTAGTTGCTATTTCCTTCTTACAGTCTAGATCATACATTAAGTTGCTCTCCAGTTACATGAACATTTCAAAATAGCACCCAGCTATTTTGAAATAGTGCCATTGGAGCCCATTATGGCCTGTTGCAAAATAGGCATTATATTCCTCAGTGAAGGAGGTTTACCTCAATCAAAATAATGCAGCCATTATTTCAAATGTATTTTGAAATAGTGTGTGCCTCATTTAGACAATGCCAAAGTTCTTTCAAAATAACTGCTGTTATTTCCAGATAACTTGGCTGTGTAAACATAGCCCTAAAGGGCAACCAAACACTGAAAGCTCTTTATCACCAGGCAAATAGGCAAATTAAAATGTAACCCAGATTTAAGAGGTGTATTCTTCTCTACAACTTCTGTGGGGGGCAGAGTGATAATGAAATCAGACAAAGACATTTCTTTACATTCCTGTCAGACAACATTACTTCTGTTAAACAGGTTAAAGTATATTCTATAGCAATGTTTAGCATGCTGGTTTCTCTGTCCCTAAGAAGTGGTACTACTTATGTCAGTGGGACTCTATGAAGGCACAGCATGTATTTTCAGTTCTGGTGCATAAAGTGTTGCAGCCAAAGAGCATGGGGTAAGCTTTTCCAGTTGATACCAACACAAACGAAAACACACAGTTTTTTTCCATTTTTTGGGGTGGGTTTAATGTTACCCTTTACTTTGTAGTTTGAAATCCTTATTGCTAGGGGGGAAAATAACAGGCATAAATTATAGGTAATCTCATCAGACTTCCAATAAAAAGTGCAAGTAGTTGGAAGCACAGACACTGTGCCTATGTAGTTTTTATGTGTACTAATTGCCTGAAAAAAAATGAGAAACTGAGATGACTTCTAGAAATTGTCTATTCCTGCCCATTGTTTGGTGGAGCCAGTGCAGAGTGGAGAGAATGTTGTATCCTGTCCCAGGGTTATGTAGCTTCCACAGTAAGGTATACTGCTTCAGACATACAGGTGGAGTTTCAGCCGAGTCATCTAGAAGTCTTCCTTGGGTTTTTGGAGGCAACACAAACCATCTGCCTGGTGCCCAGTACATCTAGGTATTTCACAGACACAATCTTCTCATCATTTTCCTAATGAAAATCTGAATTCTCAGTCTAAAATCTTTGGAAGGCACCATTCCATTAAAATTTATATAAGTGTTTGTATACATTATGATTGTCAATCAATCACAGTTACTCTTGGGATTAACTGAAAAAATAATCGTGATTAAAAATTAATCACCGATCGTTGAAGATTTAATTTTACTGTTAAGTAATAGAATACTAATGGAAATGTATTAAATTTTTTTGATTTTCTTTCTACATTTTCAAATATGTTGATTTCAACACAGAATATAAAGTAAGCACCGCTCACTTTATGCTTCAAAATTAATAAAAAATATTCTTCTTCAATTCACCTCTCACACATACTGCAGTTCATTATCTTTGTCACGAAAATGCAACTTACAGGTCATGCCAACACTAGCCCAAATCTTCGAAATGGCCATGCAAATAGATTACTAATGAAGCGCTGAAATACATATTCAGCGCCTCATTAGCATGCCATCGGCTGCGGCACTTTGAAATTGCTGCAGCTGGCTACCGCATTGCTCGTCCAGACGGGTCCTTTTCAAAAGGACCCTGGGAACTTCAAAATCCCCTTATTCCTGTCAGCAGATAGGAATAAGGGGATTTTGAAGTTGGTGGGGTCCTTTAGAAAAGGAGCCCCATCTGGATGAGCCGCAGCAATTTCAAAGTTCCATGACCACCAGCATGCTAATGAGGTGCTAAATATATATTTCAGTGCCTCATTAGTAATCTTCGAAATGGCCATTTGCATGGTCATTTTGAAGATTTGGGCTAGAGTAGATGTAGCCACAGTTATACATCTTTTTGTAATATAACTGCCAGTCAGTCCTACTTTTTGTTCATCCAATCTTTAAGAAAGAAAAGTTTGTTTAGATTTATGGGAGATAGTGCTGCCCACTTCTTATTTACAATGTTACCAGTCAGTGAGAACGCGTGTTTGCCTGGGACTTTGGTAGCTAGCTTTGCAAAGTGTTTACACACCAGATATGCAAAGTGTTCATATGACCCTTGTTGCTTCAGTCATCTTTCCAAAGAACATGCTTTCAAGCTGATGATGTTCATTAAAATTCATTTAATTAAATTTGTGCCTGAAATCTGCGGGGGAATAACAATATGCCATTCCCTCTGTTTTACTGCATTTTGCATGTTTCATGTTATAGTAGTCTCAAGTGATAATTCAGCATACTATTAATGATAAGAACACTTTTGCTGCATATTTGACACAATGAAAAGAAGGTACCAGTGAAGGACTTCTAAAAATAGCTATAGCACTTGACCCAAGTTTTAAGAATCTGAAGTGCCTTCCAAAATTTTAGAGGGATGAGATGTGGAACATGCTTTCAAAAGTTTTCAGAGAACAACACTCTGATGCGGAAATGGCAGAATACAAACCACAAGAGAAGAAAATCAACCTTCTGCAGTGGCATCTGACTCAAAAGATGAAAATGAACATGCATCAGTGTACACTGCTTTGGACTGTTATCAAGCAAAACCCATCATCAGCATGGGCATGCCCTCTGTCTATGGAATGATGGCTGAAGCATACAAGGACGTTTGAATCTTTAGTGAATCTGGCATGTAAATATCTTGAAATGCCAGCTCCAACAGTGTGATGCAAATGCCTGTTCCCACTTTCAGGTGACATCGTGAATAAGAAGTGGGCCGCATTATTTCCTGCATATGTAAACAAACTTACTTGTCTCAGCGATTGACTGAACAAGAAATAGGCCTGACTGGACTTTTAGGCTCTAAAGTGTTATGGTGTTTTATTTTTGAATGCAGGTTTTTGCTACATAATTCTACATTTGTCAGTTCAACTTCCATGATAAGGAGCATGCACTACATTATTTGTATTAAGTAAATTGAAACATACAATTTTTTTGGTTTACTTTACATTATGACTATTTGTAACCAAAATAAACATGAAGTGAGCACTGTACACTTTATATTCTGTTGAAATCAAAATCAATATATTTGAAAATGTTGAAGAAAGCCATAATATTTAAATAAATGCTATTCTATTATTGTTTAACAGTATGATTAATCGCATGCTTAATCACAATTATTTTTAATTGCTTGACAGACATAATATAAATTAAGACCTGAAGTTACAACTGAAGAGTCTAATCAATTTTAATAGACAGCTTTTAATCCCACTGTCCCTTGTGTTGATATGTGCTATAACGTCTGGCATTGTTTTCCTGTACTGTCACTAAAAGCAGCTCAATTACAACATATCCTTTTAACAAGTTTGAAAAAAAATATGCTAATGATACTAAAAACTGTGCCAGATATGTTGTTTCCACTGCCAATTTCAGTACCAGTAAATTATCCGCTGTTGTGCAAGTCATTGCCTGTTGCTGTTCACAGATTATATGAATAAACACTCAGCTTTCATTCATTACCTTCTCTTTTTTTTGTGATGGAATTTGAAGGAACTTTTAATGCATATAAATGAGTAGATAATAGATTTTGCCTTTTTCTTATTTTCTTATCTATTTCTCACATTTTCCTCTGTTTATTTTAATTTGTATCATAAAAAAACCCAGAGATTTCAATGTCCAGCAATAACATCCCTTGTCTGCATGTTGAAATATCACATTTCATTTGACTGCACACTGGTGAGTTCTGTTTGTTGTTTTGGGTTTTGTTGTTCTTATTGGGAAGGATGGTGCATAAGTTATTTTCATGTTAAAGTTTTCAGCTCAGTTATTCAGGATTTATTTCAGGGAAATTTTCAAACCAATCAACCATCAAAGTTGAGTGCAGTATTATTGGCTCTTAATTTTGATACTGGGAAATGTGAGATTATGCATCTTCTAGATCATTGAAAGTCACTGGAAGACTGGGATGAGAGTTAGCCTGGGATGACTCGCTTGCTTTATAATAGTGAAAACATCAGTGGCTTGGGATAGAAGACAGCTAAGAAGTCTGGGCATTGATTGGGGTGATTGCCTATTTATAACTGAATCAATGAATTATTAGTGGTCAGGAAATGAAATGCTTTCATCTCTTTTGATAGTAAGCATTTTTGTTTCACTTATTATGGATAATTGTCTTGTTGTTTTACCTGGGATTATGTATTTTTAGTACCTTTTTAGTTAAGCATTGATTGTTTTTAGAGCTATATGCCCTTTTGGATAAGGTCCAGGTTCTGGCTATAGATGTCTAAAAAGGAATTCACTTGGCACAGGGGGTCTTTCTGCTATTGTAAAACTTAGAGGGGAGGTTCCTGTGTCAGCCACTACCAACCATCCATTACTACATAGAAGGCATGTTCAGGAGTGAAAGTTTGTGGTGGAGCAAAATTCTCCTAGGCTGGGTCTACACTTGCATTCCTCTTTCGAAAGAGGTATGCAAATGAGGGAAATTGAAAGTGCAAATGAGGTGCAGATTTACATAACTGACACCTCATTTGCATATTCTTTTTTCAAAAGAAGAAAAACAGTGTAGACATGGCTCTTTTGAAAGTAAACCCCATCTTCGAAAGAACCCTTCTTCCCTGGTGATCAGAAGAAGGGCTTTTGAAAACTGGGAGGGGTCCTTTCAGAAGATCCTGTCTCCAGGGGCGGTGCACGATTCAAAAAGTCGCACTTTCAAATTGCTGTGGCCGCCATTATGCTAATGAGGCACTGCATAGTCATTGCAGCACCTCATTAGCATCTTTCAAACCTGCTCGTTAACATGCCCCTTTCAAAAGGAAGGGGCACATGTACACACAGGGTATGACTATTATAGCCTAAATTGAAGTTTATCCTTGTCTTTTCAGTGTTACAGGTAACTCACTAAATCCAGGTGCCTCTCACTAAAGCCAGGTGCTAGACATCAGCCTCCATAGACTTTTCTGTGATCTTCAACATGCCAGAATTCTTATGTTAATGTCGTGTCATTTCATTGCATTTTACTAGTTGCCAATTTAGATTCTAACTATAACACGACATATACAGCAAACTCCTAACATAGCAATGAGCTCTGCAGACATGTTGTACTCTGTGGGTGATCGACTGAAAGTGGGGACTTGTTTAGCACAGAAGTTTCAAGAAGGGAAGAATGGAGAATAAGGGTTTTCAGAGTAGGCCAGATCGCTCTATCTGAAAAGTGATTGCATTCAAAAAAGGTAGAATGAGGATGGGGATTATGGGGTTTGAGGAAGTGGGATCTGTTTGGAAGTCAGAAAAAGAATAAATGATGGAGAAGGGAAAGATGGTAAACCTCCAAAGGTTAGATAAAAATTGGATAAGTATTCAAAACTTTTAGAACTCTCTTACCAGAACATTCATTATGATTTTTTAAATGTATGCTAACCTTTGTTTAATCATATATGGTGGTCAAACATCATTTAGATCAAAAATTCATGCCTGGCTTTTCTTGCTGATTTACAAAATTGTTTCTGATCCATCCAGCCTTTGTATAACACTTTAAAACTCACTATTCTAAATCAGTGATTGAAAGATGTTTTAATAAATTCAACAGATATTTACATTATACACAGAAAAGACTATGTTAAAGAAACATTATTACAGTTATAAAGTCAAGCACTCAGAAGCTAGAAAATGCCAGACTTAAGAACAACAAAGAGAAGAAAATCATCCTGAGGTAGACACACAGCTTGGAAAATTTCAGCTCCAAAGGTGGTCATGTGGCAAAGTTAAAAGCAACAGAAAACAGGGTGTAACAATGGATGTCTTGGGTACCTATAACAGGTGATTCACCATCTTTATCTATTATAGAGGACGATATAATAAATGCTTTTAGTTTTGCTATATAACTCCAGTTACTTGGTTATGCTTATTTAGTTACTTAGATTTATTAGATGCAAGTGTAAGTATAGCTATTATCATCTGAAAGAAGTACTGGAATGTATTGCCTAGGGTGTAGAATCTCCATCATTGGAGATATTTAAGAACAGGTTGGATGAATATTTAACAGGGATGATATAGATGATGGTTGGTCCTGTCATGAGGGCAGATGCTCTCTTGAAGTCCTTTCCAGTTCTAGGATTCTATAATCAATTATATAAGACAGTTTTAACAGGTAGCGTCATATGGTAATGCCATTTTAGGACAATCATAGAACACTAGAATTGGAGGGGACCTCGCGAGGGCATCAAGTCCAGTGCCCTGCCTGCATGCAGGACCAGGTACCATCTAGACCATCCCTGATAGATGTCTATTCAACCTCCTCTTAAATATCTCCAGCAATGGAGATTCCACAACCTCCGTAGGCAATTTATTCCAACCACCCTGATAGTAAGGAAGTTTTTCGTAATGTCCAATCTAAACTTCCCTTGCTGCAGTTTAATCCATTGCTTCTTGTCCTGTCCTTGTAAAATTTATAGACAATGATATATAATGAAATATTTAAGGACATATATGGCCAGATCCTGCTCCCCTTTCTCATGTAGGTAGACTTTTTGGAGCCAGGGGGAGTACTTGAATGAATGGATTTCACCCTTGATATAAAAGAGTTATTGAATATGATTTTGAAAGAAGATGCTGAAATGCCATAAAAGTGCAGTAAATAAGAAACTGTAAAATGTGAAATGATCCCACATTTCCAGTTACAGTTCGTTCATCCGCTAAGAGCAAGAAGATGGATGGGACAGTAAAAGAGAGAGAAGGGAGATGGGATGGGTAAAAATGAAACATTGGGAGAGATTATTTGAGGCCAGCTCCTCAACTCTGTCCCTATCGCCACTGCTGCAGCCACTGTTCAGGGTGAAGTGAAACTCTCAATAGCTATATATCATGCTGTAAGACCAGAATGTAAAATGAAAAGAACTGTTACCTCATATGATGCGAATAAAGCACAAGAAGAGATTGAATCAATTGAAGATGTTCTCTCAAAGGAAAATAGGAATTCTGATTAAATTCAAGCATTCCTGGAAAACAAAAATTGGACTTTTTTTTTTCATATAATGCAAAGACACAGCTTGCTACATATAGCACACTTAACCCAGTTAGGCGTGGTGGAATGCTAGAGTTAGGCTCAGGGGGAGAAAAGTTCCTTGACACATTCCTGTTTCATCTCTTTGAACCACCAGAGCTACGTCTACACGTGAACCCTACATCGAAGTAGCCTATTTCAATGTTGCGACATCGAAATAGGCTATTTCGATGAATAATGTCTACACTTCCTCCAGGGCTGGCAACGTCAATGTTCAAAATTGACGTTGCACAGCACCACATCGAAATAGGCGCTGCGAGGGAACGTCTACACGCCAAAGTAGCACACATCAAAATAGGGGTGCCAGGCACAGCTGCAGACAGGGTCACAGGGCGGACTAGTGCTTCCGGGGCAACAGCTAGCCGCTCCCTTAAAGGGCCCCTCCCAGACACACTCAGCCTGCACAGTACGTGGTCTGAAGAGCCATAGGCACGCAGACCTCGGGCGACGCAGTCATGGACCCGCAGCAGCAGCAGCAGCAGCAGCAGCCAGAGGTCCACCCAGCCACCCCTGCAGGAGCAGGGCTCGCCCTGGTCCATGCCATGCGGGAGGCAGCTGAGCAGCTCCTGGCCACACCGGAGGAGGAGTGGCCCGCAGGGGAGCAGGACTCACCCCCCAACCCTGCAGCACCCCGACCCCCCCCCCCGCCTCACACGCCGCCGCCTGTGGAGCTACCCCACCAGCACCGACTGGTGGGAGCGGCTGGTGCTTGAGGAGTGGGACGACGACCGCTGGCTCAGGAACTTTAGGATGAGCCGGCAGACATTTATGGAGCTGTGCTAGTGGCTCACCCCCGCTCTCAGGCACCAGGACACTGCCATGCGGCGTGCCCTCCCAGTGGAGAAATGGGTCGGCATCGCTGTCTGGAAGCTGGCCACTCCAGACAGCTACCGATCCATGGGACAGCAGTTTGGCGTTGGCAAGGCCACCATCGGGGCTGTCCTCATGGAGGTAAGAGGACCCACGGGGGGTGGGGGGAGAGGCAGCCCTGGCAGGGCAGGGGGGCCCGGGCAGGGCAGGGCCACGCACACCCTGCTCACCCCTCATTGGTGCTCTCCCATGTGCTTCCCCTGCAGGTCGCGTGCGCCATCAACGCCATGCCTCCTCCACAGGCTCGTGAGGCTGGGGGACCCAGATGCCACCATCGCGGGCTTTGCCACGCTGGGCTTCCCCAATTGCTTCAGGGCTCTGGATGGGACTCGCATCCCCATCCGCATCCCGCAACACAGTGGAGGACGCTACATAAACTGCAAGGGCTACCACTCAGTGGTCCTCCAGGCCTTGGTGGATAGCCAGGGCCGTTTTCAGGACGTTTATGTGGGCTGGCCTGGCAGCACCCACGACGCCCGGGTTTTCCGGAACTCGGGCCTGTGCTGCCGGCTGGAGGCAGGGACCTACATACCCCAGCAGGAGATCCCTGTGGGGGACACCACCATGCCCCTTTGCGTCATCGCAGATGCGGCATACACCCTCCGGGCCTGGCTCATGCACCCGTACCCGGGCCATCTCTCTGCCAGCCAGGAGTGCTTCAATCAGCGCCTGAACCACGCGCGCCAGGTGGTGGAGTGCTCATTTGGCTGCCTCAAAGGGCGCTGGAGATGTCTCCTCACCCGCCTGGATGCGGGCCCCACCAACATCCCCCAGATTGTGGGTGTGTGCAGCACCCTACACAATCTGGTGGAGAGCAAAGGGAAGGACTTTTTTCAGGGCTGGGCTGTGGAGGCCAGCAGGGCCGACGTACAGCCACCCGCTGCCCCCAGTTGCCAGGTGGACCCTGAAGGGACCCGGGTCCGGGAGGCCCTGCGGGCCCACTTCGATGAGGCCGCGGGGTGAACTCTGCCAGGCCCCCCACTGTGGGCCCCCCCTTCCTCCACAACACTCCCTGCCCCTACACCCACACCACGGAGCACCCAACAGCACCCCCCCCACACTTTTCCTGGACAAATAAAAGCACACACTTGTTTGTAAAATCAAACTGGTTTTCTTTGAACTGTTTTAACTAATACCAAACTATATCCAAGAACTTCTAACTATTATAAGTGAAAAATAAAAAAGTATGCATATATTTACAAAAAAAAAGCAGGGATTGCAAGGAAGGGGAGAACTATTTACATGGGGGGGGGACGGGGCAAATGGGGGGCACAAATAAGTCCAAACTATATACAAGTGGGGGGCATGTCCTGGGCCCCACGCCCCTATAGTCCGGCACTGGGGGTGGGCGGCTGGGAACCCCACCTCGGCCGCAGCCCTGTCCGGGGCTGGCTGGGGGCCGGGCAGACCGGAAGATACGTCTGGCGAGTCTCAGCTGGCCCCAGGTCTCCCTCGGCGGTCTGGCCCTCGGTGCGGGTGGCGGGGCGACGGCGGACGGCACGGCGACGAGCGGAGCGGCGGGTGGAGCACTCAGGGCGGGCACAGCGGTGGCCGGTGCGGCATGGGGGGCCAGGTAGTCCACTAGGCGGTTGAACGTGTCCATGTAGGCCCCCCATGCCTCTTGGCGCCAGGCCAGTGCCCGCTCCTGGAGGTGGAGGCGGCGTTGCTCCACCCGCAGGCGCTGCTCCATGACTTTCAGCTGCCGACGATGGATGGCCAGCTGCTGGGGGTCCGTCGCCGTCGGGTGGTGGTGCTGGGTCTGCCGTCTTGCCCGCCGTGGGGCCGGTTGGTCCTCCGCCGAGGGGCTGGCCTGGAGCGATGGCCCCAGAGGGGATTCCGGGACCACTGAAGCCTCGCCGGCGCTCTCTGGTCCTTCCGATGGTGCAGCTGCAGAACACAGGAAGGGGGGAAGAAGAGTGGAGACAGGCGTTAGTGTGGGCCCCGAGCCGTGGCCCTTGTCCCCTCACCCCTGTGCTGCAGGTTCCCCATCCCCGTCCCTGGGAGATGCTGCTGTGATGGGGTTCAAGGGTCCCCCTGCACTGCACCCCGTCCCCCAGCGGCAGTGACTCTCACTTCACTCAGCAGGGTCTGACAGGAGAGGTTTCTTAGGCAACAGATGCCCAGTTTCTCCCAGAAGTGACAGTACAGCAGTCAGAGACAGTCCTTCCAACCCGTCCTGGGGAGAAGACCCCAAGGGGTGCCCCTCTGGGGTGTAGCTTTCCCCCTCCTCAGGCTGGCTGCCTTCCAGCTCTCCCTTCCCCTAGCCTCTACCTGTGGCCCCCCCCCGATTCAAAGCCAGCTCGTCTCCTACCTCCTCTTTGTTCAGGGCAGAGGTGTAACCTGCCAGTTGTAGCCCCAGGATCATCCTTTGCCCCTGGGAGCTATTCAGCTTGTTGCTCATATCTAGCCTGAGTCTCACATTTGCACTCCCCCCACTCCATCACATGCTGCTGCGGCTGCTGCTGCTGCTGCAGGGTGTCCCACCCCCTCCTCCTGGGGGACCCTAGAGGTTCCACTCCCCCCTGCCCCGGGGATGGGGCATGGCATTGTCATGCTGGGGGGGGGGCAGGGGCTGATGCACTCCTGTGAGGGACATGGCACTGCTGTCCTTGGGGCCATGGACATCTGGGCATGTGGAGGGCCCTGGCCACATATCTGTTACCCCCGCCCCTCAACCCCGGGGGTGTACACCGGGGGGGTACATACCTGTAGGTCCACTCCCACGGTCGGGGGACACCCGGGGGGCGGACGCCCGGCTGCTGGTCCAGGATGGGAGGAGGATCTGCAGCCCCGTCTCAGTGGAGGAGGAGTCCCCCTCCTCCTCCTCCTGCTCCGGTGCCCCGGGGGTGGGCTCTGGGGGGCCTCCCGGGGTGTGGGGCTTACCTCCGGGGCGGACTCTGGCTCCGGGGCCTGCTGGGGCTCCTCAGCTGAGGTATCAAGAGTGGCCGGAGGGGAGGAGGTGTGCCGGGGGCCCAGGATGTCCCTGAGCTCCCTGTAAAAGGGGCAAGTGATGGGGCGGCCCCAGATTGGCCGGCCGCATCCTGGGCCCGGGCGTAACCCTGCCGCAGCTCTTTCACTTTACTCCGGACATGGTCCGGAGTGCGGGCAGGGTGACCCTGGGCTGCCAGGCCCTCGGCCAGCTGAGCGAATGCATCCGCGTTCTGCCTCTTGCTCCCCATTACCTGGAGCATCTCCTCCTCGCTCCAGAGCCCCAGCAGGTCCCGAAGCTCGGCCTCCGTCCAGGAGGGGCCCCGCTGCCGCTTCCCGGCCTGGCTGCCAGCCTGGGAGCCCTGGCTGCCCTGGCTCCCCTTGGGGGGGGCGCTGGGGGGGCTGCCGGGTGGCCATCACAGCTGGGGTGGCTGTCTGTGTTGGCTGTGAGGCGTGCAGGCTGGCCGCGTGTCTGGGCTGCCGCCTGCACGTTCTCTCAGCTTCTTGCACAGGAAAGGGAGGGGGAGGGGACTTTTAAGGGGCCGTGCCACGCAGCCACCATTGAGCTCAGGGGCTGGAGAGAGCGTCTCTCAACCCCTCAGCTGATGGCCGCCATGGAGGACCCCGCAATTTCGATGTTGCGGGACGCGCAATGACTACACGGTCCCTACTTGGACGTTGAACGTCAAAGTAGGGCGCTATTCCTATCCCCTCATGGGGTAGTGGCTTCGACATCTCACCGCCTAACGTCGATGTTAACATCGAAATAGTGCCCAACACGTGTAGCTGTGATGGGTGCTATTTCGAGGTTAGTGCCGCTACTTCGAAGTAGCGTGCACGTGTAGACATAGCTCAGGTCAGTCAAAAAGCTACCACGTCACCCTCACAAGTGCTTCCGTAGATGATTTGTATAGCGAGAATGGTGAATCTAAACAAAGATCTTGGGAAAACAGCACTTTTGTGGTGTAATGGTTCCTGCAGTTTGATGGAATGCAGGAAATTGGCTGAGTAGTTGCTTGTTCTTCCTTCTTTTTAGGCTAGTGGGCTAGGAATTTGGAGGTTCTGATTCCACGAGCTCTCCTAAGTCTTCTAAAATCAGCTGTCACAGTACTGTAACGGAATTAATAATTTGCAGATATACCACCTCCTTGTCAACTTTTGCTTCCGTCAAGAGAGCTGCTCACAGAATAGAACCACGGAGAGCAAAGGGGAGAAATTGTCCTCACACTGTTGTGGAGTCTGAAAGGTTCTTCAGGGAAAATCCTAAGAAGGGATCGCAATACCTTAATCTGCACTGTGGAACTGGATTCGTTAGAAGGTGAAGTCTGGTGATTAGTTCCTGTAACTATTTTATTTACTTGAGTTGAGAGTAAGTGACAATTGGTAATAATACAGGTAAATTAGTGGAATCTCTTTCTGGCTACTTCTATTTTTAAAATGTTCTGTTTTGTATTGAGTGAGGTGATTTGAACAGAAGTTTTAGGTGTCAATGAAGTTATTGACACTTTGGTTTATGAAGTTATGTGACACTTGATGTGTTAGGATATCACATTGTGAATGAGTAGGTTTGAAGGCCTCACTTTAGAGGCTGAGACAAAAAAGTAAGGAACATAAAATAATAGATGTGCCAAGTAGTTGTTCAGACCAAGAGTTTCTAATTAGAAGAGAAATAACAAAAGCAATAAATTAGAGAGGGTTCAGAGAAGAGCCGTGAGAAAGATTAAACAGATTAGAAAACATGTTTGTCAACTTTTAGATGACAGAGATAAGCATGTCATCCATTTCAGGTGGACATTAAACAAAATCCAGTTTAGGTAATCTTACTTCTCTGCAAGGAAATTAATTGCCTGAAAATATGCTTTATTTCTGCTGCTAACATAATGGCATATTAATTAAAACTGTTCACTTCCACTGATCACTGCAAGACTGGGATCTTTGGACTTATATGATGGACTATATTATATTATCCTTAGACCTTATTATTCAGCTTTTCTTTAAATGTCATCTATTTCATGTTCTAAATTAAATCACTGTAACCCCCTTTTCCTTCCCTTCCGTCCAAAAAGAGTAATTGCCACAATGTAACTGGGTAGAAGAATACAACAGTACTTCACTCACTCTTCAGAACTCAATCCCTGTTATAACTGGACACCAATGAACTTTATGGCTATGTAAAATAGAAGTGTTGCCCATTTAACTGACAGGTGTCGTGTAACTGCAGCACTTCTGTTCTCACTGCGAAAAAGCTGGGATCACCTTTAATGCTTGAAAAGAGAGACTTTTACACTTAATGGAAGTAATATATTTTTAAAAATGGTGTGTAGTAACACATAATAAATGCCCTTTTCACACATAATGTTATCAGTATAAGTAAAAAGGCTCTGGCAGCTACTGATGTTCATAAGATGTGCTGCTAATTGTCTCAGTGATTTATTGATGGAAAGAGTATAATTTCTCTGCAGAGTATATCCAATGCATTAACATGCTGGCCTTTAATGAAGGCACCAGATTTTTTTTTCTGCTTAACACCGAAAATATCAGACAAAATTAACTGGAGCTTTAAAAGAACTGAAAAACAAATTGTGCTATATTTTAAGCTAGTACAATTAAAATTTATCATGAGTGAAGTGATGATTATTATTAGACTTCTAGTTCACTTATATTTCATTCTTTGTCTCATAGGCTATATTCTGATTACAGGGATTTGTCGACAGAAGTTTTGTCGGGAAATCTCTTCTGACAGTGACTTCTGGCAACAGAGCACTCTAGTGTAACTGTAGCCCATGGAGAGCAGGATATGGCTGTTGACATAAGCACTGCATTCTTTTGACTTACTGTCGACAGAACACCTTGGGAAACTGGATGCTCTGCATGTTTTGTTGGCAAAATGGCAATTTTGTTGACAAAATGTTCGATGTAGACATACCCGTAGTTGGAAACAAAGTTTAGTACTTTATGTTTGTGGATATTTAACGTGTCTAAAAAGACCTTAATGTGTCTTCAGCAGGCCTCCTGTGTGGGAAAAATAGATTTACAACTTAATTGAGGGGTGAGTAGCTCTGTCTGGAAAACTGAGCATTCTGTAGACCCCAATCCAGGAATTTCCATTTCCAATACACATTATATATGAGCAAAAACAGGGTACAAGTAGTCATACCCTTTATATGTGTGAAACGTGGGGTAAAAATAATATAGAATCTTGAACTTAGCCGGCATATAATCAGTCCTGTACCACAATAATCAAAATGGTAACTACAACCCTTTCATCTGTGGGTTGTATTGTGTTTCACTTGCATCTTTCATTTTGTCATCAGCTGATTGTTTGCCTGTAATTGCATAAGAGTGGACATATGGTTTGGATCATAGCAGTCAGAGATGGAAAAGACCTGCTACATCATCAGTTCTGGATTAAGTTTCTCAAGAAGGGGTCCAAATAACTCAGACAATAAAAGTTTAAACAGTCTGTGCAAAGAGAGAGCAGTGGGAATAATAGCACTGTGTTTTGGTGGTGATACTTGTGTCACCTAAAAGTTGACAAGTATTCCTATCTGCTTATCTCAGGTTTGATACTTAGGATTTCATGTATTTTTAGTTTCCTATTCTTTGTCCGTGGACAGATAACGTGATCCATGATTTGATTCTAAAATAATTTTTAACTTCATAATTTCTACATATAAGCCTTTTGTCATGGCAGTATCTGATTACAGAATCCTACATTATTTTATGTTTTTAGTCAAATTTCCTGTCTTAGTAAATCTATTCACTTTCATTAAAAAAGGACACTGAGTAAAGCATCTTTGTAAATCAGAAGCAAGCCCATGTGGTCAAAATCCAAGAATACTTACTTGATAGCTACATCACATCTTTGATCTTGATGTAAACAGTCATTTTTGAATAGCCTTTATAGCTACATCTACACTAGTCTGCTACTTCGAAAGAAGAGGCACCACTTCAGAGCAGTGCGTGTTACGTCTACACACGCCATGCGCTACTTGGAAGTTGAAATCAACGTTAGGCACTGCAGATTTTGAAACCACTATTCTAGCTAGAAAATAGGAATTGGGTGCTACTTTGATGTCTAATTTCAAAAACTGACATGTGTAAAAGCTCTGCATCCCACTACTTTGAAAGAGTGGGGTCCACCATGGCATCAATCAGCTGGGACATGGAGACGTGCTGCCCAGCCACTGTGGGGCTCTATGGTCTATGCGCACAGCGGCTCAAAAAGCTTCATGGACCAGGAAACCCTGTGGCAGAAAGCTGAAAGCATGCAGGCAGCAGCCATCACACATGGTGTCCCTTAATGCCTCAGAGCGACCCCCAGCAGCCCATGGAGAGGGATGGTGACTAGCCAGCCACCCAAGCGGTCCCAGGGCTCCCCTTCTGACTGACCCAAGGTCTCGCAAGGGTCCAGACACAGGGGAAGAAGCGTGGTCCCTCCTGGAGTGAGGCCGAGCTCTGGGACCTGCTGGGACTCTGGAGCGATGAGAAGGTGCTCTGGGTTATGGGGAACAAGTGCCAGAACCCAGCCACCTTTGCCTGGCTGGCTGAGGGCCTGGCCACCCAGGATTACCCTGCCTGCACTCCGAACCGTGTCAGGATTAAGGTCAAGGAGCTGCAGCATGGTTATGCCCAGGCTTGGGACTTGTCCAGCCAGTTAGGGGCTGCCCCCACTTCGTGCCCCTATTACCAGGAGCTCAGGACCATCCTGGGCCCCCGGGACACCTCCTCCCCACCTGCTCTCCTGGACACCTTGGCCAAGGAGCCCCAGCCAGAGAGGAGCAGGAGCCAGGACCATCGTCCAACCCCACACCACCAGGGCCAGAGCCAGAGCGAGGCCCTGAGGCAGTGGAGTGGTCCAGCAAGGAGGGAGAGGTAGTCATTGATTTACTCTCCCACACCTCCAGCCGGGCATCCACCCAACAGGTGTCCCCCAACCTCGGCAGTGGACCCTCAAGTACGTACCGCACAGGGCACACGCCTCTGGGTCATGTGGTGGGCGTACCATACACGACTGGGGGCCCCCCACAGCTCTGACAGACCCTGGCCCACCTGGGTCCAGCCGGACCACAGCCCTGGGATGGCAGCATGGCTGCCAGTGTCCAGCAACACCCACTCCCAAAGATAGTGCCATGCCCTGCCCCCAGGGTTAGTGGCAGACCACAAAAAGGGGCTGCCCACATGGCCACCGAACCCACGGACAGAGGGAAAGGAATCTGGTGCCCATGGGGGGAACAGAGGGCATGGGCCATAGGGCAAGGTTTAGTACTCATGGCCTTTTTTTCCCTTCCCCCCCATTTCCACAGCTGCACCATCCAAGGGCCAAGACAGTCTCGCCACTTCAGTGGTCCCAGACAGCCCCCCGGAGGTGAGCTATAACGACTGCCTGAAGGCACCACCAGTGGTGAGGTGAGATGGGCCTGCTCTCGGCACAGCCAGAGGTGGCTGGCCAAGGACCCCCACATTGCCGTCTCCATCCAGTGCCAGGTGGAAGTGGTGGAGCAGTGCCTCTCTTTCAAGGAGAGGGAGGCAGCTTGGTTCCTGGCTGCCTGGAGGGACTTTATGGCCACCTGCAGGGACATCAAGGGCTCATATTGGGAGCTCCTGGCCCTGCTGCCTTTCCCACTGCCCCCCCGCTCCTCCTGCTGCTGCCCCTCCCACTGTGGTCCCTCTTGCCAGTTCCCTGGGATAGGAGCCTGGTAGGCCTGACTGCCAGCTTGAGACTGATCCCCGACCATACCTCCCTGTATTCCCTGCCCCTGCCCAGCCCCACTGGGGACCCTGGATGGGGGGTTTGGGACCCGGAGCCAGTGGGGGTTGTGGCCCTTCACACCCACTCTGGAGCAATGGCCCAATGCCCAGACCTCTGTAGCCAGACATGAACCCCCCATTTGGCCTTTTCTTCCTCTCCCCCCCCCACTGGGAGAGACAGAGAGAGAAATAAGCAGGGCAGACAGGTAGCCTTTGATGTTCTGGGAACACAGGTGTGCTGTCTCGCCCAGCCTCTCTACTATACACAAAAACCAGACAGTGAATGGGTGAGCTAATGGCCACCCTTCTGGTTGATCTCAGTAATTGACACGCCTTGATCACTTCCCCAGCCTTGATCACTTCCCCAGGAAGATTGGGGAACCCTGCCTATCACCTCCAAAGGTGCCCAATTGTCCACAATTCACAGGTGCAAATTGAGCCTTGCACCTTCCCTGGGAAACCTGGGGTTCAAAACATTCCTCCCAATTGGCCACTTGAGACCAGGAAGAAGCGTACGTGACAAAAGCAGTATAAAGGGGCTTGGCAGACCACCCCGCCTTTGAGTTTTCAATCACCTACACCTGCTGATCAGGTCTGGAATTAACTCCCGAGACTGGGGACGCCTGGTTCGTATCTACTTCTTCCCGAGGGATTGAGAGAATCTGGGTCACACTGGATCTAGGAGGCAGGGGTAAGACTTACACCTGTACTAAACTTCTTTCCTATAGGAATTGAGGGAAAGACTCTGGTTCCACCAGGTCTAAGGCAGGGGTAAAAATCACACCTGCAACAGGCCTTTCTTGTGTACACATTAATTGTATTAGTTTAAGCTAGCTAGTTTGTCTAAAACTTTTCTTGAGTTAAATTGTGTTGTTTCCCCTTTAAAAACTGCGAGTACTAACTTGTACTTCAATCATTTGTCTTAGTTAAATTGTTTCTATCTTTGTATAAATAAAAAGTAACTGTTAAAGCCTCTCTAAGTGTAATTTTCCTCTTGCTGCTGTACCTGAACTAAACACAAACCAAAGAACCCAGCCTGCCCTGGCTGCTTAGCGTGGCTGCTGGTGTGGCATCACCCCCCTTTGCCCCACCAGACCTTTAGCTGGCAGCTGGGCATCGGTTCACAACCTCATAGGTCCCCCTCCCTCTGTAAATAGTTATCCTGCCCTCCTATAGATAGTTATCCCTGCTGTTCTGTTAACAAATATGTTCTAGCCACAGTTTTAGTAGTTTGTAATACACTGTTTTATTTTTCCCAAACCTCTGTGTGCCATGTGCTCAGTGGGGGAGCATGTGGGAGGTGGGGAAAGTGTGTGGGAGGTCGGGGAAGTGAATGAGAGATGGGGAAAGTGTGCAGGAGACCTATGGGGGTGGCCAGGGTGGTGCTCATTGAGGCTCCTGGTCAAAGTGCCAGGTGCAGGGCCTCCCAGACGTGGATCCCGTCTGAGTGGGTCTTGCAGATAGGGGCAGTTGCTGGCTAGGGATAGCCTGTGCTGGCCTCAACTGTCCACCCCTTAATGAAAGCCTCCCCCTTGCTCTCTATGTTGTTGTGTAGCGTGCAGCAGTCACCCACCACCTGGGGGACATTGAGGATGCCCATGTCCAAGCAGGCGAGGAGGCAGAGCCACCACCCCTGCAAGCGGCCGAAGGTGTGCTCAACCACCTGGCGGGCGTGGTTGAGTTGGCTGTTGAAGCACTCCTGGCTGGGGGTGAGGTGACCCCATAGGGCCTCATGAGCCAGGGCTAGAGCAGGTATGTGGCATCGGCCACTGGGCAGAGGGGTATGGTGGTGTCCCCTGTGTGGGATCTCCCTCTGGGGGATGTAAATACCTGCCTCCAGCCAGTAGCACAGGCCCAAGTTCCAGAAGACGAGTGAGTCATGGGTGCAGCCACGCCAGCCCACATATATGTCCTCAAACTGCCCTGGCTGTCCACCATGGCCTACAGGACAACCAAATGGTAGCTCTTCTTGTTTATAAATTATCCTCCTCTATGCTCTGGGTATGGATGGGTATGTGGGTCCCGTTGAGGGCACTGAAACAGTTCAGGAACCCCAGTGCACCAAAGCCCGTGATGGCCACATCCAGATCCCTGACGTGGATGACCCTCTGGAGAAGCTTGGCGTTGCATGTGTGCGTGGACCACCTGGAGGGGGAACATAGGCACCTGTGAGGGTGTGCAGGATGTGCCAGGCCATCCCAGGCCCCCACCCCAACCCCCCTCTCTTGTCCCCCATCCCAGGCCCCCCACCTTCGAGTGGGTGTGTGCCAGGTTTCCTTACCTCCATCATGATGGGCCCCAGCTGTGGCCTTGCCCATACCCAATTGGTGTCCCATGGAGTGGCAGCTGTCTGGAGTGGACAGCTTCCAGACAGTTGCCGTAACCCTCTTCTTGATGGGGAGGGCATGCTGCATTCAGGTCTCCTGGTGTCTCAGGCTAGGGGTCAGCCACTGGCAGAGCTCCAGGAAGGTCGTCTGCCTCATCCGGAAATTCCGGAGCCACTGGTCATCATCCTATTCCCCCATGACCAGTTGATCCCACCACTCAGAGCTGGGCTCCAGAGCCAGCGGAGCACATGGGTGGGGGCAGGAGGGCCCAATGGTCTGGGTTATCCCCTTCTGCCCCTGGGGGTGGGTCCCCCAGGAGCTGCTGGGCGGCCACCAGTGTTGTGGCTAGCAGGGCACCTACTCCACTGGTGGCAGCCAGTAGGGTGTTGAGCTGCTGCTGGTCCATGTCCATTCCTGTGGGCCCTGTGTCTGCGGGGCTTGTGGCAACTCCACAGACCTCATGCTGTGCAGGCCAAGTATGTTTGGGAGGGGCCTTTTAAAGGAGCAGCTTGCTGCAGCTCCAGAAGGGCTCGTCTGCCCTGCGACCCGATCCGCACCCTTTCCTGGCCCCTTCTTTCAAAAGAGGCCATTGGCAAGTGTAGACACTCTTTCCATGTCCGGTATGGCCCCTTTTGACATGCTGCATGGCTCTTTTGATGGTGCTTATTGACTGCACCAGCCTCGGCCTGTGTGTAGACATTGCACATCTAAGAAGCATCTTTTGATGTCTAGTTTTCGAAAGAGGGTCTTTCAAAGCAGCGCTCTAGTGTAGACATAGCTTATATCATATCTGAAGGAAGAAATTGGTTAGCTCTTAATTCAGATTCTCACATCTGCCTATAGATTAACTGTAAGATATCTAGTTACTCAGTTTCTCTCATGAAATGTCGAAAATAGTACTTTCTTTAGGACTATCACATATGAAGTCCTATATTCATGGCAAAAAGCACTGGTGAAAGTCTTTCTCTGTGGCCATGATGCACTGTTCATTAATTTTTGGTATCCTGACTATACTCTGATTATCACTTAATGTACATAGCTCCCCAGCAGCTTTCTCGCATCTGCTGCTGAAGGTCATTCAACTTGTTAGCAGTATTTCACCAGTTCTGAAAAATTCATTGTGCACATTCAGCTGTCTTTGAATTTAGGAGGCAAATGATGAATCACGTAAAGGGTTGCCTATGAATATTGTAGAATTATTTGTATCAGCAAGTCTCTAGGTTTGGAGCATGTGAGCAGAGACAATTTGCAATCATGTGGTGTCATAGTACAGCTCTTCAGAGCTTAGTTAACAAACTAAGATCTAGAAACTAAACTCCCTCCCCTAACTGAGATCTGCCAAATTTACCTGAGTGAAGTTGATGTTCATATTGAGTTTACAATTTTGAGGTCTATTGGAAATATTCATAGATTATTGTTAAAATCCCTTGCTTCTAAGGTAGTCTTGATTTCTGTATGATAGCTTATTCCAGCTAAGGCATCCCATCAAAAAATGTCTCCTTCATTTACATAAGTTTAGTGTTCACTTTAAATTTTCAGGGGTCAGAGATAATTCGAACTAAGTGCACAATGCCAGAGAGTAACGTGTAATATCCCTATAATGCAGTGATGCACTTGCTTATGTAGTGCTCTTCAGAGAGTGGTGTGAGTCTAATTGGCTTAATTTAAGTTTTTAATCAAGAGAGTCAATGGCCTTTATATTCTTATGCTATCTCATATAACTGCTAAGAATGCCAGGCCCCAGCAAAATATTTCACCTCTTGTAGACATTTTACTCTTTTACTTTAAAGAAAATGTTAAATGCTTGGGTTTTGTTTCTTTGGTTGTTCATTCCCCTATCCACCAGAACTTCATGTGTGTGAAGGCAAACGTCTCTTTTCACCTAGACTCTCCTCTAGTAGTTCTTTCACCCGCACACTCCAAATGACCACTTCTAATACAGTGGAATGTAAAGACTACTTCATGTGTCCAGGCTTTTTCTAAACTAATAAGAGTTGGAATGGAAATTCTGGGGTGTGATGCTTTCTGCTTTTGGGTCTTATTGGTAATTGTCAGTGATTTGTAGAGTAGTCAGTAACTATTAGAATCCATTGTGTTTAGCGATTTTTTTTATCTCAATTCAGTTCCAGTTGCTAACCCCACAGCCTGAAAACTCCAACGCTGAAGAAAATATCTGTGTGGCAGGTGGTGGGAGTCAGAGATATTCTCCAGAGTTTTGCAAAATGAAAAAGAGTGATTTCTATAACCATAACCATTAGAAGGAGGTGAGTTTACAATTTTTTTTGACATGCATTCACTCAGAATTAAATATTAATTAGCTTTTTTCATGTTAGTGCCCTTTCTTTTCCATATATTTTCCCACCCTTGCACATTCAAGCAATCAAATATGGCTTGTAGGAGTGCTTATCACAAGCAAATTTTAAACTCATACGTATAATTGAAAGTGGTGAATTTTAAATTCAAAGCAGACATATATGTACCACAAGCCTTGTTATTAGAGTTGGTGCTCATCCAATTTAGGAACAGGAACAATACTATGCAACTCATATGACCATAGAACATAGTTAGAATTTTCATGGTGAATCCTTCAAGTAAATGAAATGTACAGAAAAAAAATCCAATAAGTAAATCTGAAGCAAGTCTTTCCTACTCCTTTCATGGGATTCATCACAGTATTATCAGTGTCTCCACTGCACTGAAACACACACCCTACCTATCTACCTATTTTATCTATGTGTGTGTGTGCATATTTTGATGCTTCACTCACCACTTGGCCTTTCCGTTTTCTTGTTTTCTTCCAATTGCCATTTCACTCTGACTCCAGTTGATACTTCTATGGTGAACGGATAGCATCACTGACTACTGTATTCTCCTTGCAGCTGGCCATTTGACCTCATTGCCGCTTTGTCCACACTATGTTACTAATTGTCACACTTAAAATGTGTTTGAAAAAATAACAGAAATCATTAATTACCTACCAATGTATGATTCTTTCATCTAACGCAATTTTAATTTTCCCCACATATTTTAGCTGTGTATTGCAATATTCAGTATGATGAGTGGAATAACTTGGTCTCAGGCCAGCTTTCAGTGAGCAGCAGGGACAGCTTTCACTGAGCAATAAAATACTATTGCTCTGATACAGTATAGACTACAGAGGGGCAACTTATTACCTCTGTGTGCATATGTGAGTGTGATATTGTAGAATGCCATCATATCTGTTACCTTTGGTAATGAAATCTCAGCAGAGGAGGCAAGAGCTGAATGGACTTAAGAGTTGGCTACCCTAGTACAGCCAACTTTAATCATTCAGAAGCCAATAAAATGTCTTAAAATGACAAGATTTAGAAAAGCAACTTCTGAGTCTTATTTGTCTCCCTGGTTCTAAATCTTCAAGGTGCACTTGGTTCACAATTTCAGGCTTTTGTCCATAACAGTGAAAGTTAAAAAATTGATTTTGCCAAAAATGAAAGCAGAGATACTCATGTAGCCTGTTGCCTCCAGGGCTGAGTCTGTGTAAAAACACAAAGAATTGTTCGACTGATAAAATTACGAGAGCTGACCACCCTACCTCTTGTACCTAGAAAAGGTAATACACCTTTTCAGGACAAGGCTGAAGCATTTGAGCAGGAGTCTCACACTTTTACTGTCTGTATTATATCTGTTTTGTGGATAAGTAGAGGACTTTAGTCTGTTTACTGTCATAAGCACTACATTCATTGATATATTTGCAGAAAACGGTGAATATAATAATTATCACCAGTGTTATATCTATACAAAACATATCCCTTCCAAACATCATTTGCATGGTAACATGGGACAATAATAAAATAAGACAGAGTCTGGTGCCATGTCTCAATGTCACATTTTATGTTTTATTCAGTAATTTAAAACCTTTTATAACTTGTTCTGTTTTTAATCCTGGAAGCTGTATATTTAAAACAAAGCACCATCACAGGGCCTTGGGATTTTGCAGGTGCCCCACTCTGTTAACATATATTGGAACCCTGCTGGGATTCATTGGTTGTTTACTGCTGATTCATTGGTGCACATGTGCTTTAATAGACTGTATAGATAGGGGAGAAGAGAAAGCAGGTCCTGTCTTTCCTAGACCCAAATGGGAAAAAAAATCCTATAAGCAAATAAAACTAAAAAAAAAAAAAAAAGGAAAAAAAATCAAAAGGGGCTGACTTCTTGATTCCTCAAAAAGAGGAATCAAGAACATTGCAGAATTCCATCAGCTGAAAAATAAATACTACACACTATAGCTGCATCCACACTAGCAAGTTCTTTTGAAAGTTTTGAAACTTTTGAAAGAAAGCTCCCACTAAGCATCTACACACAAAAAGTGTTCTTTTGAAAGTAAATTGAAAGAATGTGATGCTCCTTTTGAAATTACTTTCCTGTTTCAGGAAGAGTGTCCCCTTTCAAAAGCTTCTTTGGAAGAAAATGTGTGTAGATGGTCCACAGGCCCTTTTTTTCGAAAGATCTCTCCTCATGGGGCCTGATATTTCTTTCAAAAGATCTCTATAGTGTAGACATAGCCTATATGTATACCATTAATACATATTTTATATGGTCTGCTGTAGATGTTTGTCATTCTCTTGATAGAGTCATTCTTCTGCTCTACTCAGCATTGAGTAGGTCTCAGTTGGAGTATTATGTCCACACCACATTTCAAGAAAGATGTGGAGAAACTGGAGAAGGTCCAGAGAAGAATAACAAGAATGATTAAAGGTCTAGAGAACACAAGCTATGAAGGAAGACTGAAAGAACTGGGCTTGTTTAATTTAGAAAAGAGAGGACTTAGAGTGGACATGACAGCAGTTTTCAAATACCTAAAAGAGGATTACAAGGAGAAGGGAGAAAAATTATTCTCCTTGGCCTCTGAGGATAAGACAAGGAGCAATGGGCTTAAACTGCAGCAAGGGAGGTTTAGTTTGACTTTAGGAAAAACTTCCTAACTGTCAGGGTAGTTAAAACTGTAATAAGTTGTTAGGGAGGTTGTGGAATCTTGATCACTAGAGATACTTAAGAGCAGGTTAGACAGACATCTTCATGTCATCTGCAAATTTGCTGAGGGTGCAATCCTTCCCTTCATCCACGTCATTCATAAAGATGTTGAACAGTACTGGCCCTAGAACTAATCCTTGGGACACTCCACTTGAAACCGACTGCCAACCAGACACTGAGCCATTGACCACTACCCATTGGGCCAATCTGTCAAGCCAGTTTTCTATCCATCTTACAGTCCATGTATCCAATCCATACTTCCTTAACTTATGGGCAAGAATATTGTGGGAGACTGTATCAAAAGCTTTGCTAAAGTCAAGGTATATCATATCCATTGACCTCCCCATGTCCACAGAGCCAGTTACCTCATCTTAGAAGCTAATAAGATTGGTCAGGAACACCTTGCCCTTGGTGAATCCATGTTGACTACTCTTGATCACTTTTCCCTCTTCCAAGTGCTCCGAAATTGATTCTTGAGGATTCCTTCCATGATTTTTTCAGGGACTGAGATGAGGATCTTATGCTGCCTCATTGAAGTCAAAGAAAGTCTAGAGAAGCTTTCATACGGCTCTATTTGGAGTTCTGAATTTATTTGTGATTATAAACATACGAATGACACAGTGACAGCCCGTATTACCTTTGTGAGCAGTCAGGGTATTTATACGTATAGTACACAGGCAAGCAAAACAGAAAGTCAGAAACACCCGTGAAATAGTATAAAGCTGATTAATCCAATTTGAGGTCCTATGGGTATTTCTTTGAAGACAGAATTTTGGTTGAGCAAATATTAACTATAAGTGCCCTATAAAGAGAGGGGGAAAAGACAAGTGTTATAACTCACTAACCACAGCAGTAGATATTCTGGTCAGAGAGATTTTGGTGTTTTGGTCAGTCCTACAATTCCTGGGTGTATTTGATTTCTTTGATTACTATTCTTGGCTCACTGGCTTTGGTATTTTAAATTACTTTTAATTCATATCTTGTTGCTTTATCTTTTCCTCACTTTTAGATTACCTTTTGCTCTTGGTGAAATTTGCCTGAACGTGATAGTGGTAATAAAGACAAATGGTTCCTTTAGCTAATGAAGTTACTCTCTCATCCATCATGCTCTCCTCCAGCAATATCCTTCATCTGGCAGGACCACAGATGTTGCTGAACCAGAAAGAGTTCCAGGTGCTGGGCTGCAGAAAAGCCCTGCTGCTGGAAGCCTGCTCTGGGGAGCCCAAGGGGCAGCTGCAGGGCAGGGAGCAGGGCAGGGAGTCCCAATATGGGGAGCCCAACTAGGGTTGGAGAGCCCAGTGTGGGGACCCCAACTTGGGCTGGGGAGCCCCACTGGGAGTCTCTTGATGGGGAGCCCAGCTGGTGCAGGGACCCTGGCCAGCAACCCCTCATCTGGCAAATCCCCTTGTTTGGGACAACTCAGGTCCTGAGGGTGCCAGATGGGGGAGGTACAATTTGTACTTGATGACGATGCATCAACCTTGGTTTGCTCCTGCCAAGAGTGCAGCATCTGTGATTATTGCAGTACAATTCCAAGCATTCCATTCATAGACAGAGACAAAACTCTGCCCTTCCTGGTCCAGATAAGTGAAGTAGGATACACATGTGCTGGAGGACAGCAGGTGACCTCAAATTATTAAAGGTTAGTAAGCCCAGAATAAGGAGTCACCCTGGGAGGAATGTTCACCCAATTTCTCCCCTCAGCCTCTCTTATTGGAAGGGAGGATTTTGCAGGGTGTTACAAACTTATGCTTATTAAAACAAATGTTCACAAATACTGCTTTGCAGTACTCACCTGGCTCTTAACAGAACTACATGTTTATAACAACTTCTGTCTCAGAGTGCCCTCCAAATGCTAGTTAGAGTATATCTTTTTGGGGAGCAGATAAAAGACCTAGGTGAATCACTTTATGTACCAACAAACCGCAGCTCTGTCTTGGTTGAAGTAAGATAATTTTTTTAAACACTATCAAGCCTTCATTACATATTTATTTAAGATGGTGATGATATATCCCAGTGAAACTCCTGGTGGAATTCAGAGCAGAAGAAGGGTTTCCTGGATTCATAAATTCCATGGCCTTAAGGATCATTGTGATCATCTAGTCTTACCTTGAGTGTAAAACAGGCCATAGAACTTCCCCAATATAATTCACAGTGTGTGGCTTTTAGAAAAACATCCAATCTGGATATTAAAATAGTCAGTGATGGGCTACATCTACACTGGGGTCTTGTTGACAAAACTCATGGAGCATCTACATACAAAATGTGTTTTGTCAACAGAAGCTGTGTCGAAACTCCAGAGGGCCCTTTTGTGGACAGAGCAGATCAAAAGATTGATCCACTTTTATGTGTAGACATGATCTGTCGATATAAGTTTTGTTGGAACATCTCTTCTGACAGTAACTTCCATAGACAGATGCTTTTAGTGTAGATATAGCCATGGAGAATTCATCACAGTCCTTGGTAAATTGTCCTAATGATTATTTAGTCTCACTGTTAAAAGTGTATTATCCAGTTGATACACAGGCATCAGGAATAACATTTTTTACTTTATTAATGTATCATCAATAGAGATCTCATAACACAAATTTTGTATCTCTTTCAATTCACTCCTGCCTTGTACAAGAACTGGGGTTGGGGGAAGATGAAATTTTTCCGGCAAAAATACAGATTTGGCTTGATCAAAATATTTGTAAATTTGTATTGGATTCAGTTAATTGTTCAGTTAAAAAATTCCTCTCATGAAAAGTTTTGATTTTAACATTTTAAACAAAGTTTCAGTTCAAAATTGTTTTTTGTTTCCAATGTAACTTCAGTTTTATTTAAAATATTTCTTTGAGCATGGAACAGCCTTTTTTTTTTAGGTAAAACATTGAAAAAATCATTTTGGTTCAACTTGAAACTTCTTCCTTCCTTCCTTTCTTAGCTAAGTGCTATTTCAAAATGTATTTTTGTGTGTAACAGCATTATTTCCACCAAGTGAACGGAAGCAATTATTTTTTCACATAGCATTCCCTAATTCCATACTAAGACACTGATTCAAGGGTGACTCAGGGTGCAAACTGCTTAGTGACATTTAAAAAAAAAGTCCAGGTCAAGTAGTATAGTTAAATAAGTTTCATGCCATTATAGTTATGTCTATTCCAAAAAAATTAAGGGACAAAGAAGGAGCAAAATGAAGCCAAAATACTGTAGCCCATCTAAAACTACTCAGAGAGAACACTGAGCATAACGAACCAAAGGAACCTACCATTCAGTTTTTACAAGCAACTCTTTAGTTTTCAGAGATGAATAAAGACTAGCAATAAACAGTTTAGTGAAGACTGTTTCGAGATCTCCTTCTGACAGGATGAGACAGGGAACTTCATCTCTATATTTGAAGCCCCTTTCATGAGAAATCATGTTATTACTGAGGCACAACACTGTTACAAAACATGGCTTTATGTTGCAAAACCCAAGAATTCACAAGTGAACTTGACATAGCCTTTTTTCTCCCTCACAATATTTGTGTTAAAAGGATTGAAGTAAAAGGGATTTGGATTCAATATGACATATTGCAGGGAGCTCTGGTAAGAATAAGTGTCAAGTAGGTCACAGCAGAGTTCTGATAACTAACATTTTGGTCATCCACAATCACAATATCACTCATAAGGTGACAAACAGATAACATATATAAAAGTGTGTATGGAGAGGGGACAGGGATTTTTTCCACTCACATTGTAATACAGTAATGTTAAAATTCAAGAGAGAGACAAGGTGGTTGAGGTAGTTTCTTTTATTGGATTAACTTCTGTTGGTGAGAGAAACATGCTTTTGAGCTCACACAGAACTCTTCTAGGGATTCCTGTATATATTTATTGTTTGTTTAAAAACTTTACCCCCCTCATAAAGTGTGCTTAGCCCTCAGCTTAGCCTGAGGCCAAAGCCATGGAAAGTAGCCTAAAGCTCATGATGAAGGCTTACTGAATTTTGTGGTCAGTGTTTCTCAGGTGAAAATTGTAAAGAATGTATGAGAAACATTTTATGCATCCAGCTTGAAAACTGAGGCAGAGAGGTAAGGGGAAAGGTGCATCATTTTTTAAAAAAATAAATAAATCTTAAATTATGTCCATAAAATATACTCCATCTCTTCACAGTGCTACATGTTGCCAATACTAAATATTACATTTCAGAGCAGGAAGTCAAATACGGCTACCTCATGTGGCTTAAATAAAAAACAGGTATGTTCATTTAGAGAACAAGACTGATAATTTAACGTGAAAATCTGGGGATAGAGAAATTATTTTGGGAGCCTCTGGGTGAACCTAGAGTGCACATGGGAAGTCTACAACAATCCTCTTGCTTGATTACCAGCAGGATGTACATTGTCTTTTTCCTACTGTCTTTATTCATTTTTCAGCAGCCTGCCACATGCAATATGCCAAGTCTTATACAAAAAAATCCCTGCTTGTGTAACTCACACATACATAGACAGACACATCAGTTCAGCTGCAGAAGCTCTGGTAGGCCCTGCAGAGAGGCAATAAAAGCAGCATTCTGAAGTAGAAGATTTGTTCAGATACAGTTGTATAGGCCATTTGTTAGGTATTGGAGTTTAAAAATGCACATAATAATCTTGTTATTGAGCTTTTCCGGCTTATGAACTATTTCAATAATTAATAAGATGATTATCTGGTGAAGTGAGTTTTACCCATGACATTTCATGACCTAATGAATTTGTTAGTCACTAAGGTGCCCCAGGACTGCTGGTTGTTTTTAATGTTACAGACTAACATGGCTACCCCTCTGAAATGTCTAATAATTATGTTAATGATCCACCAAAGTATTCAGAATTAACTATGAAATCCCCTTTCTTCACTTCTGTCCAGACAAATATGTACAGAAATGCTGGTGAATATTTATAATATAGTTTGAGTGCCAGCAGTATAACATCAATGCTCGTTCTTGTAAAATATACCTCAGAGAACACTTTGACTAGAGTGGTGAGCATATTTGTGTCAGAGGTTAGACAGAGTTTTGAAGTTCAGGTATAGTGGAATGCTGTTTAAGGGGATTGATTTGGGAAATGCTCATCTTGAATTTTCTAAATCAGACATAAATAGAAGCAAACGCTCTACTTTGCTCAGGCACAGTACATTCTTTTAGACATCCTAATGCCCAGGCAGGTCAATAGGAACTAATTTCCTCTAACCAGTACTTCTGCAAGATGTAAAATTCTTTAGCTGAAGCCAAGTGGCACTCAAACGTGTGAAATTCCTTTCTGCTTCTGAAAGCATCAAATAGAATGAGAGATTACTTCCAATCTGATCCTTACAGCTGAATGCCTCACTGGTCAGTCTCACGGAAAAGCAAACACACTAGCAGGAAATGACATTTTCAATGCCGTTTTTTTAATGAAAATATCCAAGGGCTTGATTCCACCTTAGGTCCATATATATGCATATGGGAGTAAGGCCCTATCAATTTCACTGCACAGTTGCGTAAGACCCTCACAGTATCTGGGTATAAGCCCAGAGAACTGAGGAGTCTTGTCCAGTGCTTGGGAAAAATGGCTGGTAAAGTGGGGTGGGGGCTCTGACTCCCTCCCCTTGCACGCTGTCCTGCAGAGCTGGCTGGTAGCTCAGTGGATTGAAGGGGGAGGGGGCACATGATGCACTCAGTAATCCATAATAAATTACCTCCCTTATGTAGCAAAGGAGAACAGAAGAGTTATTGTGAAGGGGCACAGTTCCTTCTGGACCTCCCACTGGGGCAGCCCAGCTGTGTGCTGACTCATATTCACACTTGAACCCAAGGGCTGAATATGGCGCTATATGATCATATACAGCAGAACTCACCAGTCTTAATGGCTAATTTAGGGAATGATTTTTACTTTCCTTAGGTGCACAAACAAGAATTTAAGGAGGCATATGTCATCCCCTTACTCCACTAGCAGTGCATGGGGCCTCAAAGGGCAGCTGTTTCTATCCTCTGCACATGAGCGGAGGGTGAATGGAGAGCAGCAGAGAGTTGGGGGAGCCGCTCTAATGCATTGGGTGGTGCACTGATTGACTGACTGAGCCAGTGCTAAAGAGGAACTGTTCTGTAGATTATTTCCTCCTCAGCAGAGCAAGTGAGGAACTGGGGACCAGTTTCTGTCCTGTTCCTGGAGGCCCACATGCTGCCTTTTGTGTGGGTCTCCCAGCAAAACTCTGAATAATTTGTATTCTCTGGACCTTTGGGAACATATGGCTTGGGGGGTACATTTGAAGATGGGTCTAATGTTTTGAAGATGTGAATGCTTTCTGAATTGTCTGGACATGGTGCAAAATATGCTTCATTTTGTTGAGAAAGAGGAAGGTTCTTTCAAAATAATTAGCCTCGGTGCAGGGAGTTGGCTGGAAGGGGACAAGCCTCTAACGAGCAGGGACATGGGATGTGGAGGGGAGGGGAGGGGAGGGAAGAGAGGAGGGGGATAAAGGGAAGGGGGAAGACCTGGGCAGGGGATGATGTCTGTGCAAGGCAGCTGCTGCCTCCCCGAGGGGAAGCTCCACCCACGTACACCTTCTCATAACACAAGAACAAGGGTCACCAAATGAAACAAAGAGGCAGCAATCTTAAAACAAACGAAAGAAAGTATTTCTTCACACAATGCGTGTTCAACCTATGTAACTCATTGCCAGAGAATGTTGCAAAGAATATACCAGGGTTTGCAAAAGAATTAGGTCCGTCAGTGGCTATTAGCCGAGATGGTCAGAGTTCATGTCCCTAGACTCTGTTTGCCAGAACCTGGGAGTGGGTGACAGGATGGATCACTTGATGATTGCCTGTTCTTTTCATTTCTTCTTGGACAGTTGTTATTGGTCACTGTCAGAATACAGGATAAAGGGCTAGATGGACCTTTGATCTGTCCCAATGTGGCCGTTCTTATGTAAGTCACGCTTACAGTTTATAATGTAACCCTGATGACAAAATATCTCAAATGGCTAATCTTGTATTGGGGAAGTGGTGGGCTTAAATAGAGATCTTGCACCCAATTCTCCATACCTAGCCCCTTGTGTAGCCAGTGCATAATGCACACATAATGCTTCCAAAAACAGAAGTAACAATTATAAATGGATGCACTGCTATACAAGGTTAAGGTACCTGAGAATCAAGACACATTTTCCTCTGGCTTGTCACATGCAATGCACTCCCCAATAACATGTACATGTCTAATAACAATTGTCATATATTATAATAAAAAGCCCCGTTGAAAGAATAAAAACTAACTCCCTAATGAACAGAGGGCCCAGGTGTTCAGCATGGTATTTTGGCCTTAGGAAAGTTTAGGCAGACCAGATGTGCAGGGAGGATCAGGTGTTATCAGTTCTTCCAGGTGGCATAAAAGGAGTCACATACTATTCCTACTATTTTATGGTACTTACTTTATTTAGTTCCTCATGCACCAGTCTGAAAATTTCTTCCTTAGCCTATTAATGAAAGCTGAATCAAACTATGTACTTGATCACATTTAATACTCTGAGTCTTCAGGTGGAAAACATTCAGTGAGAAAGAAGTAAACCAAACTGGGGAAATCTCTTATTCTTGCTTCCAGAGATACTGGAAAAATTACATCAATCTCCACTAAGAAATAAAGATCTGATTCTGCAAAGATCCCTAGCTGGGCATTCTTGAGTGCCTGAACATGACTCCATTGAAGTCATGTGGACTCAGAAGTCTGCCCACACACGGCTCATTACATCACAGGGTCAGTGATTATATTATAGACAGGCTAAGGCTGCTCATGAACTCAGAAGAACTCTAGTGAGAAATGGAAAAGAGACTCAAGAAGACCTGTGTACCAGGCATTGCTTTCTTTGTATTAGTCTTTGCTAAGTAGAAATGTATCTTTCCTGAGACTTCTGCTTCTCTTGCTGTTAATCTACATTTTTGAAAAATGGCTATTACTGGAAAGTAACTTGTATAAATTGTTCTTTATAACCCTGCTAGTCTGTTTGGCTACAGAGTGAAGCAAGATTCAGCCTGAAAGGAAAAAGCAGCTGAGAGTGACAGTGAGTTTCATAAAAGGCATGTAATAGGCTTCTGCAAGGGAAGGACCTGAATCACCCCCTCTTCTCTGCGTCTGAGTTATTAGGCCACATCTCACTCAAAAAGATTAAACATTTTATCTCACAGGTCATTCCATTTTATTGCAGCATTGCCTTTAGCAATGCTATAGTTCAGATCCTGTCAGTGTTTCCATTATAGACCCCTGTTCTCTGGAATTTATAACTTAGGGCTAAAAATTCCCTCTGGGTTGAAACTTGGCAATTGTATACAAGGTCTTTTTCCAGTAAGAAATTCTCCCCCTGCCCCAAACCTGCATTAATCCAACTCTATTTGTATCATATGGGACCCCCAAAACTACCTACTTAGGATTTTTTCTGGTTTTAGACCACATTTAATTTAATGAAATCCAAAAAAAATCACATCCCCTTTGTCCTTAATCCACAGACTCATACCCTGGAGTATTTAGAATCCATGAGAAACCATAAATTACAAAGTGGGTATTGTGTGCTCATGCTCAGGCTAACATTTTTTTTTCATCAAAAGTGCCCCATTGAAATGAAGATTCAATAGCTAATGAGCCCTTAGTGAAATTAATAGGATTTGAGTACTTACACATCTTGCATTCAATAGCTATTGCATGCATGTTTATTTTGACTACATTTTGCAAGCCAATTCCATTCATTTGAAGTGGCATTTCTTAGTTTAAAACAGGTTAAAATTGCAAAGAAAAATCATAAGTCATCAAGGGGAAGTTACATAGTTTACTTTGCAATAGAGAAGGGGCCAAGCCAACAACCCAGATCTAAATATTCTGAGACTTTGAGTATTCTGGAATCTGAAGTCAGATCTGCATGCCAATTTTGCAACTGGGTACTGCTTTAGAACTGTGCAAGTTCTTATCTGGGAATAAATAAGAACTTATTCTAAATTTGCCTCTATTTCTTTTAACAGCGTGTTTTATGAAGATTTCAAACCAACATTTTGAAAATCAATGTACTTACAGGCCTTAAAGCCATTTGAAAGTGAAAAAAGCACTATGAAGTTACTAGGTATTAGGCTGAATTGTGTCTTTACCTCGGAGGCGGGAGGTATACAGTGAGAGGAAAAAAGTGTTTCTTAAGCAAGCCACTTAACATCCGCATGCCACTGCAGTGCTAATATTCAAGGATATTCTAGGTTTGCTACTCAGACAGACCCAAAAGGGTAGGGAATGGTGAAATGTAATTAATGAGACCTTGTGCTGGAAGTTAGTTGCTGAATTGTGGCCCAGCAAGGCAGTATTAATTTCAAAGTTTTGAGCTACAGCATTTTATGTAACTTTATGAAAATATATCTGGATTCTCTCTTAATTGTTTATGAACAGGACAACATTGTTTGCTATCGAGATATTTTTGAAGTTATTACTTGGAGTGAAATTTTCCTTTGAGGCCTTCCCTGTGGCTTTCCATTTCGTCTTCAGTGTTGGTCTGCACAGGGAACTACCAGTGATACCAGTGGAATTTCTAAACCGGGAATGCCTGCAGAATACACAGTAGATCTGAACGCCTACTAAGTTATGACTATATTTTTTACAGTCCTCCTTCTGGTAAAACTCCTGTAAAAACAATATAGAGTACTTGGCATTGTGTTCAGTACTTCAAATTGCTATTAACTTTTTGGAAATTGTCCCTTTTTCATATAACAATAGCATCCCAAGGCATAACCTGCTGGGCCCAGGAGTGTGGAGAACCCGGAAGATTGCAGTGGCTGGGATTCAAACATAGTCACCTGAGGGTCTCCCTTACTTGCCTAACACCTGAAAAGGTGGGGTACTATCTCTTTTCTGCAGGTGTCCAAATCAGGTAGTCCAACAGCTCCCCCTCTTCTTTGACAGGCCAAAGAAAAGTACTGACAATTTTCCAACTGATGCAAAGGAAAGAATCAGAAAGAGTTTAGAGACAGCTTCACTTTTTCAGAGGGTGAACTGAGATGGCTAATGAAAGGGATAAATTGATGACTGGTGAACTGGGCAAAATGGTTTAAGAATTGTTTATTCAGGAAAGTATTTAAACGTGTACTTAAGTGCTCTCCTGAACTGGGACCAATGTGCAGAACTCCAGCTCAGGAGAAGAGACCACCTTGAAAGGGGGTAGATGAGAGAGACAGATTTTAAAAAAGGACCCCAGAGAATGGAGTCGAAAAGAGGATTAGGAGATGGGAGGGAAAGAAGAAGGTCTGTAGAGGGATGAAAGTGGTGTAGCAGAGAAGTGGGAAAAAGCCATTAGAAGGAAATAGAGAAGAAGGCAAAAGATCTGTCCACACGGGATGGATGGAGGAAAACCATACAGTCATTACTAATTTCCTTGCAAACTAAAGTTAATCAGACGATTTACTTTTTGTGACCATAGTACACTGACTCTCGCCTCCCCTTCTGATTTCCTTATTTATAACAATAACCTTTAATCTGTAGATCAAATCCAGTCCAGATCAGCAATGATGAAAGTTATTTTAATCTGATGGCTGTTATAGTTTCCCAGTGAAATTAGTTGGTGATCTTGGTTCATTTCCTAGGGGAAATCACCTGCTGCAAACACACCATGTCCACAGCCAACATGGCTCACCGCCTTTGTCAGCCTCAACAAAGAGGGTCAACTGAACTGAACTCTCACCCGTTGTGGTAGTTGCACCAGATCTGGGTTGAGGCACACTGATGGAGTAGTATGGTGAATGGGACTCTGCTGCTGTCAGGACCATGCCTATTCTGTAGATAAATTGCTGAGTCTCCGGGGCTCTTATTCTGGCATCTCTTACAATAATTTAATGCACTATAAAATAAAAGAGAGATGGTTAAGGTAGGTTAGTCAATAGAGGCAAGCTGTGCTTTGCTGCACAAAATACACTTGTCATTTACAAGGGTTACTCACATAAGTATATTGATTTAGTTCTTTAATGTTGCATAGTGACACATTAGCAGTGCACATGGTTAGAAACAAGCAGCACTCTGCAATATGATCTATAAAGTGCTCCTATTATTTCTTCTATCAGCAATAGAATGGAGAGCAGAAACCTGTATGGGGACTAGCTGTAGGAAATTGCCTATAGACTTTATATTACAACCTTCATATTATGTCCAAATGTCAAACCACTACATTACCAACTAGGGATCCCAAATTTTGGTGACCTTGACAAGCTAACAACATACCAGCTACATCATTCTTGGTTCTCTAAAAGCAGCTATATAATTAATGTTGAAACAGGGACACTGAGGATTCTGCTTTCAGTGTTTTTTTCTGGGACATATATACTGATCTCAAAACCATAAATAGCAGATAGTGCACCTCATAGTGTTGAGGTATGAAAGGGTTAAATAAAGACTTAGTGAATCACGACTATGATAATAGTCAGGGCTGTCATGGGGTGGCAGAGTCCAGGCCACCCCATCCTCAATGCCCCAGGCTCAGGTCACCGCCCCCGACACTGCATGTCCCACCCCTTCCCCACTCATCCCCCCCACAGTCCATTTCCCTCCTCCCCAGCCAACTGGAATGGGGATTACCTGACAGTGGCAGGTGACAGCAGCAGCAAGGGGTCACCTCCACTCGGCCCCCACTATACCCTCCTGGCCCCCTACACCCTGCCTTACCATGCTTGGAGGGGATAGGAGGCTGCTTCCTGCTGCAGTGGAGAAGCAGAGCTCAGTGGGCTAGGAGGGTGCACAACCCATGTGGTGAGGGTGGGACAAAGGGTGAGGGGAGGTGACCTCCTGCTGCTGTTGCCATCACCATTCCCTGCCCCAAGTAATCCTCCCACTTCCTGTCCATACAACAGCTGGGGTGGCCGCTGCATGGCCCCCAAAAGCACGGGGCCTGGGACAGCTCCACCAGTTTGTCTTATGCCTGGGACAGCTCTGGTAATAGGAAAGCATGGCAAAGGCAACCACTCTCCTTCTCCTTGATAGATAAAGTTTGCTGCCCTGTCCCCTCCTTCAATATTTTCCAGCTACATAAATTCCCACTCTAGGTCTTGTCTGCCTTCACTCCCACCCCTACCCTATCTGCTCCCTGCGAAGTTGCTGATTAAGGGTGTTTGTGCTATAAAAACTGCATTGCTAAGCTAAAAGTGCTATAAATAGTAAATAGGAGCAGGTGTAATAATATTCATCACATGGCTATAACTATTAATTAGAGGCCCTGTTGCAGCTCTACTTGCAAGCGGAAGGTGCACTGGAAGAAAGTTCTAGACAGAAACTTGTTGTAATACACATCCAAAGTGAATGGGCCAGGCTGGGGGAGGGCTATGTCAGAGGACTAGGCTGGACCCGGTGCTGGCTGGGGAAGGGGCTGGGTCTGGCACAGTGGGGGAGGGAGGGGTTGGCACAGTGAGGGGGAGGGCTCCGTTGGGGGGCTGGGCTGCACCCCGTGTTAGCCAGGGGAAAAGTTAGGTCTGGCAGGGAGTGGGCAGGGGCTTCACTGGAGGGGCTGAGCTGGCACGGCATATGTGGGGGGGCTCTATTTGAGTGCTGGGCTGAGCCTGCGATGAGTAGAGGAAGGGCTGGCATGGTGCAGCATGGGGGCTGCATTGAGGGGGGCTGGGCTGGGCCCCACACTGGCTAGGAGAGGGGCTGGGGCCAACACAGTGACGGGGGCAGGGAACATGACAGAACTTTGCCCAGACAGACAGACAGACACAGCAAAAATAATACATATAATTATATGGGTGTTTATACTGCTAAATAAGGGTTTAGAGAGAATTGTAACAGATATGTTTATTTACATAGTAACTTTGATAAAAGAGTGTGCCTGTGTTTATTTTGTTGCTCACTCAGGCAGGTTGGGTGTGAGGCAGAATGAGTATCAGCAATAAAGAAGCCTATCTACTGCATTTGCCTTTGGGTCTCTGTGCTCTTTCCTTTCCAACATGTCACCTGTTGTTGCACATATTCTACTTATACTTGCCTCATTTAACTACAGCCATATAAGAGCACTGCAGTTAGTTTTCATTTAAAATACCAATTTTCTGCCTTCCATCCCACATGTGGAGTGCTGTGATTACATCTACTATACCAAAAAGAGAAGCAAAGAAGAATAACAGTTGAAAGTTAGCAGTGAAAATAGTCTTTCATAACTAGGTAAATACATCAGCATATTTTTCACTCATTTTATGCTGTCATATGTCAGAAAAAAAGCCCATAATCTACATTCCTTTCCTCCTGCATTTCCTTGCCTAAAACTTGTTGAGCACTCAACTTGAGAACTTGTTTTTCTCCTTCAAAACACTCATTAAAACACAAATGCCTTTTTCTTTTTTGATGTTGCCAAAGGAACTCTAACACCATACAATTAAATCTCTGTTTTAAAGTACTTTTCTCAACAAACACACACTTCCACATCTAAGACTGCATAATAGATGTTATTAACTATACATATAAATAGAAAATGTGTTTTGTAGAACATTATATTTACTGAATGAGTTTGCCTCTTTCCAAAATAATCTCCCTAGTAATGAGTCATGAGTTTCTTTTCTGTTATTTAAAAATAATGTAATTATAGGCTATTCTGGAATAATTTGACGTATCTGAGGTTCATATCTGAACCTATTAATTAAAAGGAACATATGCATTTATAATGTGCTCTATGACTCTATTGTTCAAGATAATCCCTTTAATCCTATTTAAATAGGAACATGGGAGAAGTTAATCCCAATAATATCTTTATAAACAAATATTTAAATAAAGCTGTTTCAATCTTTGTTAGCATCTGTCCTGAAAATGTTGTGAGAATTGTTTATCCTGCTATTGGCAATAAACAGTGAGTCCTAGAATGGTAGCAAAACTACTGCATACGTGTGTAGTGGCCTATTACCAAAAATATAGAGAATGAACTTCCTCCTGTTATTTAAGAAAACATTTGTCCTCAAATATTAAATGTGACATTCTGATATTTCAGGGTCACTATATGTTTCTGGTGTTGGGGGCCCATACTTCCTTATTACAGGCCTTGCGAAAGTGTAAACTAGATGATAAGCTGCGAGTATCTGCTACGTAGTGAAGCCTACATTCAAGTGCCAAGCTATAGCTTAGATGACTCTGGTCCCTGGTGTTGTCTGTAATTTGACCTAGCATTTGGAAACCTACAATAACATAGGGAAGCCATGTTGAATGTGCAGTGTTAGATTTGCATCACTGCGCTATGATCTGCCCATATGGCAGGTCACCAGAAACTGGAAAAGAAGCAATTGTTTTTTCCCTGCTGTGAGTAATGGATTTGAACATGCCTCACATTGTTTTCACGCTGAGTTTTCTCTTCTTCCCCCTAAACACAAGTGCAAACTGAGCTTATAAAATTTTTTTAGGCACAAGAAACCACACAGTGTCTCCATAGACTAACAGGTTGGTTTAGATACTTTGTGTCTAAGTACACGAGTATCTGGATTAGTGCTTCTGCCAAGATGAAGCTTTGTTTTGTGAAGAAAAGGATATGATACATTACACCTAGGATATTTGAAGGATACTGAATCTTATGGTTTTGCTGATGCATAACTGTTATTCTCTTGGAAATGCACAGGCTGCTAATTAGATGGTTTTGTTGTTTGAATTTACTAATTGAAAAGTTTGAGTAATCATTTATGCCTACAAGCAGAACTTCCTAAGAATCACAATCAGATAACTATGCCAATAAAAGCCCATATATAAATATATACTAGGGCATTACTTTTATATTTTCTATACATTCATTTATTTATTCACTAAGTACAAGTATATCCATTTATCCATGGACTACTGAAGTGTATCAGAAACAGAAAAAACACAAGTATCAGTTGGTGTTCTGCTACCAGTGAGGAAAGGGAGTAATTAAAAGGGGATAAGGACACTGAAGAAATTCTAATTTATTTATTTAACTGAGGATGCTAGATAAATACTTATTCAAGGACTAATATTTTCATTTAATAAAAGTTGAAGCATTGTCAGAGATGGAAGCATTAAGAGAAGGGGAGCTGGAACAAATTAATAACTTTTTGAAAATTAAGTCACCAGAATTGCCTGATATACATAAAAGAGTTTAGAAGAAACATTAAGTGTCTGAACTCCTAATTTTCAATCTCCCATTTAAAGCAACCATTATGTTAGGCTACTAGCAGGGTGGCAAATGTTATGTGTATCTTTAAAACATAATAAGAACTATCCTTGGAACTATAAATCAGTTATAAAATTAGGTATAACAACAATTAAAGTGAAAATTATATAACACACAAGCCAAATCTATGCTAGAGAGTTTTTTTCAACCAAACCTGGTTTTGTCGACAAAGCTAGTGGAGCGTCCACACTAAAAATGTGTTCTGTTGACAGTAAATCAACTGAATGTGGCACTTTTGTCAAAAGACTTCTGCCCTTGCCCTTGCCCTTGCCCTTGCCCTTGCGGACTGGGGCCATTCCGCCAGACTATGGAGCAAGTCTGGGTGAAGATCAAAGAATGCCAACAGGGGCATACCCAGGTCCAGGACAGTCACTGGAAATCGGGGCAGGACTGGCCACCTGTCGCTACTTCAATGAACTGCACTAGATCCTGGTGGGGGCGAGGATGGCTCCCCCACCACTGCAGCCATGGCTACAGCTAAGGAGGCCCCACCGCCAGAGCAGGAGCATCTGGGCACCCTGCCAGAGCAAGAGCCGGAGCTGGAGCCAGACTCGGACTTGAACTCAAGCGAGGGCATGCTCATCATTGCCCTGGACTCTGTCCCCTCCACTCAGGTGACATCCAATGTGTCCCCAGACCTTTTCGAGATACCCTCCAGTAAGTACCCC
Organism: Carettochelys insculpta; assembly: GCF_033958435.1. Taxonomy (NCBI): domain Eukaryota; kingdom Metazoa; phylum Chordata; order Testudines; family Carettochelyidae; genus Carettochelys; species Carettochelys insculpta. The sequence goes on along the minus strand of NC_134142.1, from coordinate 55,471,865 downwards.
ACATGTCACACACACCAGAGCTTGGGAGTGGGTACAGATGGGGCATACTGTGATCCTTGCCAGGTGGCGCAGGTGGGACCTCACAATGTGGTCACAGTATGGTCCCAGCACGTCCAGCCATGAGTAAGACAGCATGTTCTACCTGGATCCAGCAGGCAGCCCCCAGGCACAGGCACCAGCTGACTGCCAGCTCCATAGGAGGCCACATGAGCCCCATGGCTGGATGCAGGTCAGCCACACAGGTGACAGCCCGACCCCAGATGTACCACTGAGTGGTGTGGCTCTTGGCTCATGGCCATGTCCACAGGCTACAGGCAGCACCTGTCCCCATGGACAGCGGTGTGAGCAGCATGCATCTAGGGAGGCCCAGGGGAGGGTCAGGCTGTGCCCAGCTCACCCGCCACCCATGTGGGTATGCCTCTGTAGCCAGACAACCTCCCCCTTGGCTGCTAGCCTGTTGAGCCAGGTTGAAGGTGCAGGGGTCAGTCCACTCGCAAAGGCACCACGAAATCCCTGTGTAGGCGGGCCTGCTGTGCAGGGCACACATCTGTGCTTCCGGGACATCCCCATCCCTCGGCCTGGGGATGTTAGCTGCTGCTCATAGTGAGTGTGGGGGGGCAGGGTCTTAGGGGCAGTGTTGTGGGAATGACTCACTGTCTCTCCTCTTTGTCTTCCTTACAGCTGCACCATCCGAGGCCCAGGCCAGGCCAGCCCCACCATGCCACCAGGGCCAGCCAGCCCCATCCCAGACCCGGAGCCAGGCAGCCACCTAGGACCAGTGCCTGAGAGGGCCAGTATCCCACCACCGTAGGGGCAGGCCTACAGCTGGAGGGCCTGTTTCTGGGCTGACAACAATGCCCTGTGGGCCTACACAGCTGCCTTCAGGAGGCAGACTGACTTCCAGGTGCGGTGGCTGTGAGCCAAGTGGGAGTGGAGGGTGTGGGAATGGAAGTGGAGAATGCCGGCCTGAAACCAACTTATGGCCCAATTTGACATTGCCACCACCCTCTGGCAGGCCTTGTTGGCCCAGGTACCAGTGGCTACTGCCTTTATTCTCCCTGCCACCATCGCTCCCTTCCTCACCCCCCAGTGCCCTCCTACCAGACTTGCTGCAGCTCCTGCAGTGGGTGATGGCCGTGGCTGGTGCCCCTGATCTCCAGGCCCTCCTTCCTCCCTCCTGCTAAGCCTGACCCCACTGCAGACCCCCCACCTCCATACCTCACCGTGCTCCCAGCTCCAGCCCAGCCCCAATCGGGACCCTGTACCCACAATGGGAGGGGATCCTGAGGCCAACACTGCTTGGGGTACTGATCCCCCCATGAGGTTGCAGCTCCCCACCCTCTCCTTAGACTCAGGACCCCCATCCCCTGACCCAAACCTCCCCCAATGAATGTAATTACCTAGTTGCACATTGTACATAGGTTTTTATTTCATTTATTTTACACACACTTTTCTATTCTAAAGTAGAGAAGTTATTTGTTCACCACCCATGTGTCCCTCTTTGTTGGGGAGGGTCAGGAAAGGATGAGTGGGCAAAGGGAGAGGTTGTGGTGGGGATGGGATAGGGGTGCAGGCTCGAGGCCCCCCCACTGGGGAGGGTACAACAGATGGCCACTACTTGGGGGGGCATTGTGTTCCCCCCACATCCAGATGAATCAGGAGGCACCTAAAACCTGCCTTGCGCACACTCAACCTGGTTCCATGCCTGGTTTAGGCAGGCATTAAGCAAACCCTGGGTTGGCTCCTGGCGGCCGATGTATGGCTTCATGAGCCAGGACATGATGGGGTAGGTGGTGTCCCCTACCATGCACAGTGGTATGTCCATGTCCCCAGCTGCCAGCTCCTGGCAAGGGATGTAGGTACACACTTCCATCCTTCACCACAGGGCAGAGTTGTGTAATATCCACGTCGTGTGCTCTGCTCGACCATCCAACGTAAATGTCTAGGAACTCTCCCCAGTAGTCAGCCAGGGCCTGGAGCACAATGGAGCACAATCCTGTGCCGCTGATGTATCGTGCCACACTGTGATCCAGGGCACGGGTGGAATTGTGGGTCCTATTGATTGCCCCAAAGCAGTTTGGGAACCCCAGAGCAGTGAAGCTAGCCGTGAATACATCCAGGCCTGCAATGTGGATGACCCTCCTGAGCAGGATGATACTGATGACCTTCACTACCTGCAATGGGAGGAAACCAAACACATATGTGAGAGACTGAGGGAGGGTGTCCCTGGGCCCTGGGGGAGTCTCCTCCATCCTCTGACTCCTCTTCCCCCTTGTGCTCTCTGGGTAGCTCCCCACGGATGGCCCCCCAGCAGCAGGTCTGTTTGAGGGTGGGATAGGGCTTGGGGCTGTCCCCCTTACCCTCCCCACCCCTTGCATCCCTGACCCCACTCCCTTGGGTGGGAAACCCGTTGGGTGGGAAACCCCTAGCACCATGGTTCTCTGGAAAGCACAGCTTCTCTCTCAGAAAGCATGTGAGCCCTGCAATAGCTATGCTGTCCCTCAATGACGTAGGCAAGCCTCAGCATGGGCAGGGAATGTGGGTTGGGGAGGTCCCTTTAAGGGCACCCCTGGCCAGGGCTCCAAACCATGTGACCCTGTCTGCCGGGGTTCTGGGACCCATTCTGTTGAGAAAGTGGCCGGGCTGTCTGGCCGTTCTCTGTCAGCAGAGCAGGTAGCTTTTTTGATCCGCTTTTGTGTGTGGATGCACTGTCGACAGAAGTTTTGTTGGAAGATCTCTTCTGACAGTAATTTCTGTCAACAGATCACTCGACTGTATACATAGCTACAGAGTATTTCTACACTTTAGGCTGGAAAATGTAAATTGCAGCTGGAGGAGACATACTGGAGCCGCCCCAGAGCTAGGTATGTATTAAGGCCTTATTGGAAGACCAGTGCTGCAGGGATTGATCCCCTGGGGGTTGATTTAGTGGATCTAATAAAGATGTGCTAAACTGACCACTGATCACGCTCTTGTTGACTAAAGTACTCCATGGGAATGAGAAGCATAAGGGTAGTCAATGAGACAGTTTCTCCTGTCGACCCCGACAGTGCAGACACTGTGGTAACTTGATCAAAGGTACACGGACTCCAGTTTCACTGTTGACAGAGCTAGAGTTGCATGCCTTAGTTCAACATTGCCCCCTAGTGTAGACCTGGTCTAAAGTTGCTAGCCACTTGCACGACTGCAGCTACGTTCTATTGTTACAGTGGTTCCCAAACTTTTTAAGGTGTGGACCCATTTTGACAATTGAGGAAGACTTTGTGACCTGAGGCAATTCAAAACCGGAGGGGGAGGGGAGAGAGTCTCCCCTGGGAAAAATGCACCCCCGGTACGCCAGCTTAAACCCCTCTCAGCCCAAAAATGCTCCCCTGCTTAAACCTTATCAGCCACAAAATGCCACCCCCACCCCCAGCTTAAACCCCTCTCTAGGGTTGCCAGATTTTTGGAAAACTTATGAAAGACAGGCAGCCCCACCTGTGGGATCCCCAGCCAGGGCTGCCTGTCCATAAGATTTCCAAAAACCTAGGTGGGGTTTTCTGTGGGGACACTGGAAGCTTTGTAGCTGAGAGTTAGCTGGGGTGGAGAGTCCTGACTGGCAGGGCTAACAGCGGGATCCCTGGATGGGAGGGGGTGGGTCCCCCCCCCAGCCATGCAGCTGTGAGTCGGCTGGGGTGCTGAGCCCTGGCCAGCAGCCCCAGCCACAGGATCCCCAGACACAGGGGGCAGGCTCTCAGCCCTCCCACCACCACCCCATTCCCAGGCTTAAACCCTTCTCAGTCCCCGCCTCACCATATACCTCACAGGGGAGTTTTGCACTGCCACTGCTGACTCCCACTGCTCCTTAGCTGGGCTGCTGCCTCCTTCTCTGCCCAGATCCTCTCACCCCTATTCTCTTCCCCCACCTGCAGTGCAGGTAGTTCCCTGCCCTGCAGATTTAAAGAGGACTCAGTTTAATTGGTTTAAGGGTGGGATCCCTCCTGCTGGACGTTGAACCAACTAAATTGAGTTCCATTTCAGTATGGCGGGGCAGGGACTGGCATGTGGAGGAGGAGTCAGGCAGCAGGGCAGGAGTCACAAATTGCTCCCTCCTTTTGGTGGAGGGATATCTCAGTGGCTTGAGCATTGGCCTCCTGAACTCAGGGTTGTGAGCTCAATCCTTGAAGGGGCCATTTAGGGACCTGGGGCAAAACAGATTAAAAAAATAAAAAAGGATGGTGCTTGGTTCTTCCCAGAAGGCAGGGGACTAGACTATGTGACTTCCCAAGGTCCCTTCCAGCTCTATGAGTTGTGTATCTCCATATATCCTTTAACAGCCACGTGTGGCTTGGAGATGCACAGCTGGCAAACCTTAACAAATCTAATCATGACCCATGTTTGGGTCCCAACCCATAGGTTGGGAATCCCTGTATTATTAGTATAGAAACTCATTCAGTAGGTTTATCTCTTCATCTGTAATCTGCCTCTCCAGATCAACAGGTTGACACACCCTTAGATGTACATGATATAATAGGGCCAAATCAGCACTGTTGTATGAAGCATAACTGTGCCTCTCTAATGTATTAGAATTACTTAGGAGTGTTTAAAATAGTGCATAAAAAGAATGAGGGGAGATATAATTTAACTGGACTTTTAAAATGCCTTTGTCAAAGGCCTTAAAAGAGCCTAATAAGGAAATAAAGTAATTCTGTGCAGAAGAGGGGTCTGCCATGGGACAGAAATGCTAAGGGACAGAAATCAAAAAGTAATAGCAAGTGGTCAGCTTTAAACACATTGAAAATTTAACCATTGGGGTGTCTAAGGATCCATGTTAGAACTGGTGTTGTTTAATTATTTGATTAATGAGCTGGAAAAATGGTGGCAGTGATGTTGTTCCTTTTGAATATAATACAGTTATGAGATGTGTCAAGACTAAAGAAGACTCCAAGGAACAAGAGAGAGACTTAATAAATCTGAAATGGGTAACATGATGACAAGTGATTGTGATGATAAACACAAAGTAACATACATTGGAATGAACTGTTTGAACCATTTCTAAACTTTACAAGATTCTGAATTACCATTGATCACTGGAAAAAAAAAAGCTGGGCATCATTGTAGGTGGCTAAATGAAATTGTTTGGTATTCAGTGACACTACAAAAAAGTAAACATCTGTTAATATCTAGTTAAAAACACAGTAGGAAATTATAGTGATAATATTGTGTCATCACATAAATTAATGGCTCCCCTTCACCTTGAATACTTTGTTGTATTCTGGTCACCACACCTCAGAAAAATATAGGAAAAACAAGAGATGTTCCAAAACAGGAGACAGAAGTTATTAGATTCATGGAAAGATTCCATATGATTGAAGATGAATAAGAGGAACATAATATAGATATACAAAACATTGAACAGAATAGAGGAGATAACGTGGCCATTTCTGTTAATCCCTTTTGTAATACAAAGCATAAACGGAAATATAATGAAATTTAAATTGTAACATAACTGATCAAACCCTTTCATTATTTTCATAGCATAATGCAGAATTAACCTGCAGGACTCATTCTCACAGGGGTTCAGAAAAGCACTGGTCATTTACGTAGCTAGCGAGAACATCTACAGTTAAGATAAAAACAGAAGGGATGAGACCCATCATGCATGAAGGCATAGCCCAACCATTTTCTCATGGGGCTAGAAAGATAGTCCCTATATATAGGTTATTCCATAACAGTCCATTAAAGTAGTGCTTATATTTTCCTTTCACACACCTGGTACTGGCCAGTGTCAGAGACAAGATGATTGCTGTACAACTGGTCTGATTAGACATTTTTTACCTATGTTACTAAGAGCACCCTCATCCCATAAAGCAATACTATCAGAGAATGACATAGCATTGTGGTAAGAGACAGAATATCTGGGGATTCACAAGTTATAGTAAAGGGTTTGATATGTGTATTGTGGTTAACCGTGGTAGCAGTGAAGGATAAGGCCTACCAATTGGACAGCAGTGTGACTGAGCTATTCCTCTCTACTCAGTTCTGGACAAGTTGGAGGAGGAGCAGAAAAGAGGCGGATTGCATCTGCCATTGTAATTTGTGAGCAGTACTTGCAGATGGAAGTTGCCAGGATATGTACCAATGTAGCTTCCTAACAAAAAGGCTTTCTCATAGGTTGGTATTGTCTGCTTCCTAGCCTTGATACTGAAGATAGTAATTAGGTGCAATCCTAGCTGATGATACTAATGAGGTGCAATTTTTGGATGGGCCTGATGTTTTTCAAATTCTTTTCTGTCTTCTGATTATCCTCTTCTCAGCAAAAGTTTTACTGGTTTACCTAAAAGTTTGGATAGGTACTGAATTCATTATCTTTGCTTGTGGACATGCTTCTATTGATTGAAAAGTTAAATAAATCAGTATCAAAACAAACTCAGGTAAAGCAGTACTGCTTTGTCTCTAGACCAGGCTTACTAGAGAAATTAAATAATCCAAGGAGGTCACCTCCAGCAGAGGAAAAGTGAGATGCTCCACAATTCAGCTTTTTTAAAAAAAGAATGTGAGTATGTAACATTTTTTCCCTTGTGTCAATCCTCTTTTTCTCCTGGGTCCACTTGCAAACAGAAGAGTTCATTTTCATGGAGTTTTATGGAGAAATATTCTAAGTAAATGAATACCATGGGACACCTCTTAAACATGTAACTTTCAGAGGAATAAACCTGTTAAGAGAAAACATTTCCTCTTCATATAGCTGACAAACCCTATTAGATGAATACTTGTATTGAAATTTTCTGTGCATTACAAAGTACAGCTAAAAGAAGTGTGGCTTGGTAAGGGAAATAACCTAAGAATATTTTTGTGCATCGGGCAAAATAGCTTGCTACATAGGCTGTGGAGTACACTGGGGCCTTTGATAGTGATCACTAATTATTGAATGAAATTATTTTTAAAAGACTTAATCTTCTATCCAGATGAGATGGCCTTTAAACAAATTTCCAGACATTAGCTGTCTCAAGATCAGTAGCGGAGATTTTAACAAATAATGTGTGTAGGCATGTAAATATACCATAGAAGTAATGATGAGTGTGTAAGATATTTTCACTGAATTCACACTGTGCTTCTGATTCACGTGAATATTCGATGAGGAGCATGTGCAATTTAGGAGCTCCACAAGCACTACAAGCTGCAAGGAAAGGGGAGATACCCCACAAAGCTTATGAGTGCTATAGGGCAGTTGCTCTCACCTTTCCAGATTTCTGTATCTCTTTCAGGAATCTGATTTGTGTTGCATGCCTCAAATTTGACCTCACTTAAAAAAAAAAAAGATTTGCTTACAGTCATACATCATCACACGTTGTCTCCTTATTGGTGCACATAACAAAATTCATTCCACCTGTGAACATAAAAAAATTAGAGGGAACACTACTCTGCATACCCCACGGGTACATGCAGCCCAGCTGAGAATTACTACAACCAAAAAACCTGGGGAGTTTAATAATTCTGCACCATTTTGGGTAGGCCAGCATCTGCAGCCCAGTGGTATGCCTAAGTATCTCAGCTGGGTGAAATTAATATTTTACAGTGCTGAGCCAATGCCCATTCAAGTCAATGGGAGTCTTGCCATTGACTCCACTGGGCTTTGGATCAGACCCCAAATTCTTTGCAGTTAGCAGAGCATGAAAGAAAAGTACCACAAATGTAATCAGTCCCACAACCTATCAGTGAAGCTAGTTCCAGATGTGTAAAGATGGATTATGTGGATTGGGATGGGTTCATGTCACTTTCATATTGGTTTGTTTACTGAGCATAGAGGTTGTTCTGAGACAGAGCCTGCTTATACCTATTCACAGCTACACTGTTTTGTAAATGACTAATTTTACTTTGTGTTGTCACATTTTGATTCACACTGCTGACACCCAGTTATTACTGAGTTATTGCCTGGCTCGCCAGTGAACAAAAGTAACCAGAATCAGTGCATTAAGGATAGCTAGGTAATTATCCTCCTCACATACAAGTCCCCACTGGGTGTCACAGTGTGGAAGTTATTAAAAAAAAGGAAAAGAAAAGAAGGAAAAAGAGCACATTTATTAAATACCATCAGAACACAATAGAACAGGAAAGAAAAATGGTCACCCATAAATTTTGTTCTTGGAAACACATACTATATTTTTCACCATTTGCCATATTTATTGAAAAATCAATGGTAGATGTCCCATAGTGTGACTGTTGTGCGACAAACTCTTATTACAGGCTAACATTCTATTACACCTGTTCATTTGTGTAACACGTTTTGCTGGAGTGGCAAATATTGATAGAATTTCAGGCTGAAAAGCAAAAAAGCAGTACCTGAAAGGGGAAATGAACATCAAAGACAATGCAGTTCACTAAGAAGCTGAAGAAAAATGTGTTGAGGCATAATTTGTGGTAGAAGACAAAATAGTTCGTGGCAGGATGCCATGGTGCAAATCTGCTTGCAAACGTTACATTTCTTGTGTAAGTTCACATATATGTGCACACACTGGACATATATGCAATAGTTAAGTATAAATATTGCTGTAATGGGGAAGTGATTCAAATGGCAACTTCAGGTCCTGAAAATCTGTAAAAATCTTTTAGTGATGTCTTCCATACTAGGCTTGCATTGTGTTTTGCAGCACATTTTTGAACTACTGTATGACAAACCTGGCATCCAGTGCACAGGGGATAAGTAAGCTATATTTTTAATGTGTGATGTAATTAAATAATATGATTTTCCCCATAAAAGAAACTGTTACAACATTAATTAGGACCAGAATTCAGAGATGGAGCAGCTCACTTTGTGTACAGTGAATCATAATCATCGATAGGTTCCACCTGAGCTATTGAACTGCTTTAATATTTAGCATGTAGCTCACTAGCACTGGCCTTTCAAACTGGTATCCTCCTGACAATTTCAAAGTGGTTTTGACCGCGTTCAGCTCTTTTTCACTGTGGGGGGTTAATCTCATAAAGATTTCAGCCACATGAGCACTAGTGTCAGGGGTATAATGATCACTTTGAAGTTTGTTTGCTTTCCAGTGCATTTAAACAGTTTAAATGTTCCAGAAATAGGATTAGATGCCCCAGTGAATTCATTTCATTTACCCCCAGCAGTGGTTTTCCAATACTATATGGTGTTTACATGGTATCAATTTAAAGTCATGCTGATTTCTAAGATTTATCCCCTCCCCCATCAATTTTCTACCTTTCCATAGGACTACTTAGCAGTTGCTATGTAGGATGAACAACTACAAAAAGGGACAACAGGAATGTGGTATCTATAGTTTTCTTTGTAAACTCTTTAAATGCAATTAAAAATTAGAGGGAAAATGTGTGAGCCAAGGAATAAAAATCTATGACTCTGTTAAATTTAAGGAGGGCTGAATGTTCAAAATAGATTCCAAGGTCAAATTGACTCATGGAATAAGCAGAAACAGCTCCAATAACACCAATAGAATTGTGCCCATTTACAAGAGTGCTGAATTTGTCCTAAAGATTGTTTAAAAAACCAGAAAGATATTACCAATTGAGAGAAAAAAGGTTGTTTTAATTTTGAATTTGAGAAGCCCTAAACACTAGAGCACATTGACAGCTCTTTTTTCTCCCTTCTATAATAGTAGGAGGACACAGGAAGAGTAGTAAAGTGCTCTAATCTGCCACTACATATGAGTAACATTTCCCTTCTTTTCAAATATCGTCACAGAAACAACTCCACCAATATCCCATTCAAAAGGGTGTTCTCTAAGTTAGAATCAACACTAAACTCTAAAATGATATGTTTTATGATAATTAAACCTTCCTAAAATGTGGAGGGAAAACCAAATTGTTCTTTGTCTTTCTCTCTATTGATCTTTTTAGAGTTAGTTGCATTGAAAGAGAACAAATTCCAGAAAGTAACATCCTCCATCATCCATACGTGCCTGTTTAGTACCATGGGAAATGCCATTAAAATCTTGTCTACCCTTTATTAGAAATACCAAAAAGAAGGACAAAATGTTCAAAGCATTTGACATGGAAATTTTTAAACTTTGATTGTAACAGTGTCTCTTGTTTTCTTTACTCTTAACTGTATAGTGTCATTAGAAGACCCCCTTCCATTTGGCAATCTTTTAAGATGGTTTTAAAGATGATGATAATAGTCCCTTTTGAGCAAAAACAGTTTGTTGAGATGGGCTGAAGCTGTTTTTGGTGAGCAAGTCCGATGCCATTTCCTAGAAAACAGAACAAGATGAATATGTACACACATATACACAGCAAGCAAAAACAAGAGAACAGCAAAGATAGAAAATGCAGCTTCACTGTCTGTTGTTGATCTCACTTGCAGACTCACTGCTGGAGAAATACAGGCATGGCACATGGTCTTGTCATCCAGTCTGAGACCTGTCAAACAGCATTAAGCTGTTTCGGGCACTGCTTTTAGCAGCTTCTCTCTGGTCACAGGCTGAAACCAGTATTTCAAAATATGCAGTCTTGGCTGGCTAAGCCACACTCATAAACAGAAGAGAAAAAAAGAGGGATAGGAACGAAGAAGTAAGTTGGGAAAGAAAAAAGACACATAAATGGGAGGAGTGACAAAGTTATGTTCCATCAATTTGGATTCATTAATTGCTGGTACCATACTTCTCTTGCTAAGGTTAAGACATAACCTTTATACAGTCCTTGAGCTATATCAGTTGTTTTTTTGTTTAGACTAATTCAGTTTTTCTGTCTCCATTTTGCACTTTCCCCATCAGCATGTATGTCATGTGATGGAGCATTTTATTAACTTTTATCCACTTTACCACGAGCTCATAATTAGGATAAATTTGTGAGCCCAGTTATTGCAACATCTCAATCCCATTGAAGCCCATTGTGCTCAGTCCATTGACTTCAATGGGCTTTTGCACAAAGGGACTGCCATAAGGGTCTAGAGAGGGGGAAACCCACTGTGATGCTAGCTGGTACTTCCCTTTCAGCGCAGGCCTCCTGTGGTGCTGGCAGATCAGGTGCTAACTCATATGAAGGACACAGGCAACAGTGAACATAGACAAATACATAACTGGAAATCAGTCTGGCTTACCTATGCATTATTATTGTTAACATAGATATTAGGGTTGTCAGAGTGTGTTTTAAACCTGAATATCTCGCAAAATATTACCTGTATTAGCCTTGCTTATCAGTCTATCTTTTTAAAAAGGGATAACAAATGTTTGTATTGTAACCCTCTGTAACTGTGTAATTCATCAGAAAGGAAAGAAGCCTTCTCTAATGCAAATATTGGCTTCCTACAGAAGATGTTAGGCCTAACCAATGAGAAGGCCTTTGAAGCTAAATGAGCCACTGTGAAAAATCAGAAAGACTTTGTTAAATACATTTTAATTCTTCTCCATGAAGAAGAGACTTGCTCATGAACTCAGCCTATCAGGGTGAAGGGGGTTAAAATCACTGACAAAGAAAATGTTGTTTCTTTTTGTTGCTCAGACTTTAAGGCCACATCAACACTAGCAAGGTCTTTTGGAAAATCAGGCCCTTTTCCAAAACAACACACAAAGTGTCCACAAAATGTGCTCTTTTGATCCAAAATTGAAAGAATGTGGCTCTCCTTCAGGAAGCTGCCTTCTGCTCCCAGATCAGGAAGAGCACCTCCTTTCAAAAGCTTCTTTTGAAAACAAGCAGGTGTAGAAGCTCTGCGGGCACTTTTTTCGAAAGAGCAGTCATCATGGCGCCATTTTTTTCAGTCCCTGGCCCATTCTTTTGAAGGAGGGGGCACTGTATCGACACTCTCTATCAAAAGAGAGGATCAGTCTTTCAATATGCTTTTTTTTGTGTGTGGACACACTCTTTCAAAAGATAATCTTCCAGAAGAGATCTTCTGGAAGACCCTCTTTTGAAAGATTGCTGTAGTGCAGATGCGGCCTAATGGGGAAGAATCATTATGCATAAGCAAAGGACCCTCAGCTGTTGTGACTATGTAACCAACATGAGCTGAGTGTACTGCTCTGTCCCCTTGGCCTGGCACCTAGACCACCTACGGTTTGATAAGTCTGAGCTAAGAGTGATGTGGCTTTTAGCTCGGTTAGTAGAGACTCATGCATTTAGCTCTTGAGCTGTGTCTACACGTGCACGCTACTTCGAAGTAGCGGCACTAACTTCGAAATAGCGCCCGTCGCGGCTACACATGTTGGGCGCTATTTCGATGTTAACATCGACGTTAGGCGGCGAGACGTCGAAGTCGCTAACCTCATGAGGGGATCGGAATAGCGCCCTACTTCGACGTTCAACGTCGAAGTAGGGACCGTGTAGACGATCCGCGTCCCGCAATGTCGAAATTGCCGGGTCCTCCATGGCGGCCATCAGCTGAGGGGTTGAGAGACGCTCTCTCTCCAGCCCCTGCGGGGCTCTATGGTCACCGTGGGCAGCAGCCCTTAGCCCAGGGCTTCTGGCTGCTGCTGCAGCAGCTGGGGATCCATGCTGCAGGCACAGGGTCTGCAACCAGTTGTCGGCTCTGTGTATCTTGTGTTGTTTAGTGCAACTGTGTCTGGGAGGGGCCCTTTAAGGGAGCGGCTTGCTGTTGAGTCCGCCCTGTGACCCTGTCTGCAGCTGTGCCTGGCACCCTTATTTCGATGTGTGCTACTTTGGCGTGTAGACGTTCCCTCGCAGCTCCTATTTCGATGTGGTGCTGCGCAACGTTGAAGTTGAACATCGACGTTGCCAGCCCTGGAGGACGTGTAGACGTTATTCATCGAAATAGCCTATTTCGATGTTGCTACATCGAAATAAGCTATTTCGATGTTGGCTTCACGTGTAGACGTAGCCTTGATGTCCCAGGTTTGACCCCATCTGCCAAAGACTATGCTCAATGTTCCCTCTAATCCATGCATGTACAGATTTTTCCCATCAATGTGTGGAATATATTTTGTGTGCACCAAGGCATGTGCGAATGTGCACCACCCACAGAAACAAAAAAAGCTAGCTGTGGGCACTCTGCTGATCATCTGGATGGCATTTGAATCTCTCCTGAGGGGCCACACAAGTGCACAGCTGACACGGAACACTGACTAGGTTATACCTCCGTTAGTCCTGAAAGGCATATGATAGAAGTTTCTATTATCTTTTGGACTCTAAGACTGTAACCCATTTGCATGTCCGTTCCCTCCTTTAACATTGTGAATTACTCTCATTTCATTTTCTAGTTAATAAATCTTTAGCTGGTTTATTACAAGATTGGCTACAAGCATTGTGTTTGGAGACCCATGTGGGATACAGTTGACCAGAAACTGGTATTTTGGGGCCGGAAGTAATCTGAATGTTGTCATGATTCATCTGTCACAGAGGCAGTACGCCTGGGATGGTAATATGGAACATGGCTCCCCAAGGGACTGTCAGTGATTTCATTGAAAGACTGTTATCATACATTAGGAACTTACACTTCTTACTTGGTTGGTAAAATCTATGTATAGAACACACAACCAGTTTGGGATTCATGCCCTGTTTCTTGACAGTTTGGCCCAAGGTTGGCATCCATGGCCACAGGCCACTTCAGACCACATGACACTTCCTCAATGGGATCCAATAGTTTTCACTCCTCTCCACTTACATAAGTAGAGGGGAGAATAGGGTTATTTTTCTTCTTGTGACTGTGGTTCCAATGGCAACTGTGTTATCCATCCCACTTTTCCTTTTGGAAATTTTTTTTCATCCTCTTAGTTTCGTCTGGTGATGGAAATTAATGTCCCTTCTCTTTTGACCAGGGTGCTGTGGACTTGATGAACCTGGGATAGTACCTTTCGCCTTGTAATCCGCATACAGATATGCGGGAAGTGGAACAGATTTAAAAATAAATGTAAGAATTGAACTTAACATACACGGGGGTACTCAGAAAGAATCAGAAAAAGGACAGAGAGAAGCATTTATAAAAAAAAGACTTTTTTGCAGCATTTTATCTCTCATGACTTTTTCCATTATAAATCTTTCTATTCCTCTACAGAACCAACTAATGGTGTATACTTTAGGGAGTAGCGGCCTTTTCACTTCTGTCACCTATGGGAAATATTAGGGGCATCTTCAGCTGTAAATGCCATACGAGCAAACATCACTTAAGCTAGACTTTGCTTCCTAAACAAGTATTTAATCTCCTCATTAAAGATATATGAAACTAGAAATCAATGAGCACTGGTGGCCAGAGCTTTTTAGTGGAACTAATGGCAACACATTGTCTAACATCTGAAACTTCACTTGTGGTTTACACCTGCTACACATGGAGAAACATGAATCAAGAAAGAAAGATCTTAGGCTGTAGTAATACAGTAATTATACAGTAAGTTCTGGATAAGCAGGTTACCTAAATACATCGTATATACAAGAAAGCATTCTTCATTCACATGTTAAATAGAGATGGTGAGGTCTTAATTTAAAGGTCTATATAAAAGGTATAAGTCACAAAACTTGAGCTGCTGGCTTTGTGCACTATTTGAACTGGAGGGTGGTTGACAAGTTCTGACTGAGTATATGAAAAACAGATATGATCTATTTAGTTTTCCAAGCAAATAATGGAGAGAAAATTGAGCCCTCTGAGCAGAAAAAGGGCACTTTAGATGCATTTTATTTCTGGTGTGTGTCTGATTTTCATCAAAGGGATTTGAAGAAAAAGCTCTGCAAAATTTGAACCAAACCTTTTATTGAATTAAATGCTGAAAACACTGTTAATGCAGGATTATGGTAGAGAGTTTAAAGGCACAGATCTGAGGAAATTCAAACTGATAATTCCCATCAGAATGGTAAATTGGTCCCCTTGTGCATGGATATTATTTTTGTTTCTATCTCTGTCTAATCTCTTCCTGTACATTGCTCTCTAATCTATTCCTTCAACCTAATCTATCATATCTCCCTCCCTTTATCTTAAATATTTTCAAGGCTCTGATGACATTGGTAGCTGCATGCCAGAACCACAATACCATAATGTGTATGGTATTGACTAATATATGAGCAAGATGACTGAGTTGGGATTTGACATATTCCATCTTCATTCCTGTTTATAAATACCTTATTAATAATGGAGCTGTAATTCTTGAGATCTTGAAAACAGAGAAATTCTTCATTCATATTTGAAGAATAATTTTATTTCTTACCTACTACATGTTTTTAGTTATATGGAAATAAAATATAGTCACAAAGAAAAAAGGAAATATTAATTCCTTGAAATTAAAAATCATTACGTCTCATATCAATATATACACACACACACACACACACACACACACACAAAGGATCAATGTATTCCTTACACAAATAAAATTTTACAGTTACCTGAAGGAAATTTTCACATGACTGCATGTGGCTGAGTGAGATTATTATCTAAGTGTTATAAAATGCCGGAGTTAATCTGTGAACACTCAACTCTCTGTAGTAACATTCTGTTTACTTTTGGGGAAACAAGTTTTGTGATTAGTTTACAGGACTAGGAGATAAGAAATCTGTTTTTTGTCACAAATCTCTGTGTGAACTTGGGCAAAATACTTAATCACTCTTTGCCTCAACTTCTGCATCCCCAAGACAATGCCATATACCTCACAGGAATACTGCAGGACTTTGCTTATTAATTTTTGCAAATGTGTTTGAGATGCCTGAATGACAAGAACTACTACTGGAAAGTAATAAATTCTCTGTAGGGTGAAGATATGACCAAACTTGTTTAAAGCTATCTGTATTCTAATTTCTGTAGTTGTATGTAGATCCTGGAGGGTAGCATACAAACTCAGACCATGTGTACTTTCTACTGCAGCACTTCAGCTATGCCACTTACCTTATACAGGTTGAACCTCTCTAATACGGCACTCTCTCATCTGGCAACATCTGTAATCTGGCATGATTTTAGTTAGGCAGATGACCATTTATTGTAGGTGTGGCCAAGTTTCCTGTGGGACCATAAAGTTTGTTTATACCCACTAGTCCTGACTCGCACCATTCTGTGCTGTTATTTCACTGTAATTTACCCCTAAATGTCCTCTAAGAGCCCAGTAAGCAATGGAAGTGTTGGTAATGTGCTAGACAATATTGACAGTCCATAGTCCAGTAAATTCTCTCATCTGGCACTGATCAGGTCCCGAGGGTTCTGGATGAGAGAGGTTCAACCTGTAGTATAGACACAGGCCACAGTCAAGCAAGGGGCTTTGCCATTGCTGGAGGAATTCTACCTCCTGAGCTGTAGTAGCTAGGTCAATGGAAGCATTCTTCTTTGAATACAATTGCATTAACACTGGGGTTTAAGATTTAGATGGATTTTTCACATCCCTGGTACTGTACCTATGTTGATCTAAATTTAAAGTGTAGACCAGGCCATAGGTGCTTGATCAAATTTCCCAGGCCATCCAAAAGAAGGTGTGTGCTGCAAATGGACAGACACACACAAAAACAAACAAGTACTGTAGACAGAGAGGTATCTAGATTACTTCATCATAAACTAGTATTTTTCCGTGGTTTCATATGTTTCAGCATCTGGAGGAGTGATCCCATTGACTTCAATGAGCCTCAGATTTCACCACTGGACATCTACAATTCTTTCTGGTACAGCTCAGAGGAATGTTGTGAAATCATGAATGGCACTTTCTATTTCGAAATGCAAAATAAACTTCAAATCCAATTAATAAGAACAGAAGAGTGACCCCAGTGAATCAGACCAAAGGTACATGTAGACCACTATCCTGTCTTCCAAAAGTTGCCAGTGCTGGATGCCCCAGAGGGAGTGAACAGAGCAGGGCAAGTTATCAAGTGATCTACACTCTGTCACTCAGTCTTAGTTTTTAGCAGTCCAAAGTTTAGGAACACTCAGACCATGGGGTTGCATCCTTGACCTTCTTCAATAATAGCTATTTATAATACCCATTCTCTGTGAACTTATTTTTTTTTCAACACCTTTTATAATTTTGGCTTTTACAACATCCCTTGGCAATGAGTTCCACAGGCTGACAAAGTGTTGTGTGAAAAAGTGCTTCCTTTTATTTGTTTAAAATCTGCTTCCCATTAAATTTATTGGTTGACCCTTGTTTTTTGTGAGAGAAAGCATTTCCTTAATTTTTCATTGGAATTTACATAGCGTAGTATGAGAGTGTGCTCAAGAGTTATATGACTATAAAATGTTAAGCTGATGATCTGGTTTCTGGCACAGAGAATTGTTTGACAGGGGTGGCACTGGTATGAGTCAGAAGGAAAAGTAAACCGTGACATTCCCTTTAAATTCTGTTTTAAACATGTAATTAGAGAAGTGTGGTTTGGAATTTCTTTGGATTACAGATATTTTAGGGTCTTTTCTTGCTATCTATGAATAATTTTTTTCCTTCCAGAATTACTTATCCAGTCTCACAAGAAGACAATTTAATGCAAACTATCATGTTTCACTTCTTAGAGTATTGTCTATCATATGGTAAGGTGAAATATTTCACCTGGAAATGTTGTGTCATTTTCTCCAGCAAATCTCTTGTGAGGTACTTCAGGCTGTACATCAGCAATTAATTGAACAACCAGTTTCATTTAGATCAAGAGATCTTATTTACTGCTGAACAAACCCTCAATAAGGATAACAGCCAACATTAACACAGAAACATACCATCAAGCTTCAAAGCTAGTTTCATCCCTAAGCATCTCTGCTTTCATACCCTGTACATTATTGAAATAATCTTTGTACAAAATATGTCACCTGAGGTGTCATTTGAAAACTAATAACTCACTGATAATATTAATATTGTTGCCTGATGTATAAACACAATGTCTAATAAGATATATGAATATATTATGAAATTATGACCTAAGTGTAATTAAACCAAATCTTCAGGTAAACTGGTCTGCCCCAGACAAAAGGGTGGAAGGAATGGTTTTTCCAAGGACAGCAAAAAATGGGGTATGAGTGTGAGTGTAGTGTGGTGTCCAGAGCAAGCTGTTAGAACAGTTAACCTGACAAGCTGCACCTAGATTGGCAAGCCAGAGACTGAAATACTAATTAACGATGAAACCCAGGTGGTCAGCGTTGGCTGCGCTTGTGTAAAGCCATCCAGTGAAGGACACACGAGAGTTGTGGGGGAAGTAATCTTCAGTCACTTTGAGGGAGAAGGGAGGTGTGTTTGGGGCTGTCAAAGCTGGAAAGCAGCGGAGGAGTAGTCTCCAGTTACTCACTGAGAGGTGGGACTCAGAGGAGTTCCAGAGAAGTAGGAACTGGGCTGGGATGAACTATTCTTCCAGTCTCTATACTGGAACCCAGAGTTGTGGGTGGTCACAAATTCCCCTTGGAAAGTGTCAGTGGACTTGATATTGGATAGGAAGGCTGACTGGGAATGGCAAAAGGGATGCAGATCCAGTGGGACTTAGTTGTCCAGCAGAGGAGAACGCCTACAGTGACCTGTCCAGAGGGCTGAATCACAAAGAAGGAGCACCCTAAGTTTTAGAGAAAGCAAGAGAGATTCCATGGGGCAAGGAACTGATGGAAGGAAACATCAGATTGGTGGAAAGGAGAAAGCCTCACCAGCTGTGCATGAACCCTGTGGCAGCAAAATTAGGATAACTGGGGTACTCTTGGAGTGAGCTAGAAGTTTAGTCCTGAGACAGAGTGATGTGGAGGAGACTTGTAGATGACTTATGCACCAACTGGAGTACAAGTGTTTAAGTCAAGTAAGTCCATGTCTTTTTGCCTCTGTACTACTTGAGTTTTTCCTTGCTGCTCTGAAAGGCTTTGTTGGCAGAGAACTGCTGGAGAGTTTCCTCACTATCTCCCCACAATACCAAAGTCCTTCACTGCCCATGTGAAAGTGTCCTGACTTTCATGGTGGCATATAACTACACATACTCCTTATGCTGTTGCAAGCATACACAGCTTTAGAGACAGAAAATTTCTCTCTTGATCACTCTCCTGCTTAGAGGAGGGTGCAAACTGTTACAACAAGCACTGTGTGAGTTCCCAGATGCCCGAGCAAGCTATCCTTCTAGCTGTGCATTCACAGAATTAGTAAGTTTATCTGGGATGACTTTATTTAAGCTAGCAAATGATAAGATATCAGAATATAGGAAACCAATAAAAGCCACTCCATGGAATGGATGCCTCTTCACACAAAGATTGTGTCCCAGCACCCACCATGTCAGCAACACTAAGTAGACTTACAGAAAATTCGGTCAACTATATAAATGAGGTTTGGCTTGTTTGGCTTGTTTGGCTGGAGCCCTTAGTGGTGTGTAAGAGACAGCTGTATTATAGCATAGAAAATTAGGGTTGGAAGAAACCCCAACTGTATCATAGAATCATAGAAAGTTAGGGTTGGAAGAGACACAGTCCAGTCCCCAAAGCAGGACCAAACCCAACTAAATCAATTCAGCTAGGCTTTGTTAAACCTTGCCATGGTCCTGCTACAGCTGGCACCAGGACTGTTTTTGACAACTTCAGAGGGGAAGTCAAGGAGTGAATGCATTGTGGGGAAAAGAAAGGCTGAGACTCCTTGTTGTAGCATTGGTTGGGGGACAAGCTTGTATTGCCACTGTCAAAGCTGTACCTGTTGTGTGGATGAAATAAAACTGCCAGTCTTCAGGGCCTGATGCCCTCACAAGAACTAAATTACTTTGTTTTAGTAAAAACAAATAAAAAACAAACCATGTTTTTTGACTGCAAATGTAGGGAGATTAGATGTATTTTTATGCCAAAATAAATGCAACAAAAACAATTACTGACCCTGTGCTGCAGCCAATTTTCAAACCTTACCTTGGCCATGTTTTTTAAAAACAGAGAACAGTATCTAAAGGCACCATCCAAGGAGAGCATAAGTTTCTGCCAGATTTCCTTTTTCAGTAAAGCATGACAGAGGTATCTGAAACTGAGAGAAACATTTTTGGCTGATGACGTTGAATGGAAAAAAAAAAGCCAAATTGATTTATGGAGTAGTTACTGTCTGGGCTGTGAGGATGAACACTAAGTTTGTTCTCACTTATAATTCTAATGGCTAAGTTGTAGATACTCAAAGGGTGGAGTGATGTGGCTTTAGCCAAAAGAGCAATAAACTCATCAGCCCTGAGTCCACGTGGCGCACTTTGGTGGGGTGGGGGAGTTTCCCAAACTGACTAGCTGGGGTCACTATAAAGCAACACTTCAAAATATGCATCTGGCTCAGTTGAAATAGCCTCTAAACACTCCAGAGGTGATTCCCTTAAGGTCAGAGTTGAGGTACATTTGACAGCACAGTCAGTGACCTGAGAATTAACAGACCCTAAAAGATATGATTGCTACCAATGCATGAGAGAAACCATTTTCCCCCTCCCCACTTTTCATTTAAGAAATGGTTGTTTCTTACCACCCTTAACAGGGAAAGTAGATTTTTCTAAAATGATTCTACATGTCTGTTTGTCTGGATAATAGTGAACCCACTGAAGCCAAGGTCAGACTGATATAAACAGCTTTTCCCATAACTCTTTCAATACCAAAAAATAAGTATCCATACAAGAGCCGCATTTTTTACAAGGCAACATTTATTTTAATCGAGTGCAAGTAGGGTTATTTTATGCCAGATTTTGACATAGGCGTACTAGGCGTTGGTTGTGAATTCTTCAAGGGGATTAATGTTGCTTTGTGTGTGTGTGTGTGTGTGTATATATAGCCTGCTACAAACAGTGATTGGCTAATTACAAGGTAATTTCTATTCTTATTCAGTTATTTTATTCCTACTGAGTAGTTCTAAGATGACTCTATTAAGCCTAAGAATTATCCTTTCATACTTTTGATTGCCTTCTCTAAACACTGGGGAACCGATTTTCCAAGTGCTTTCTGCATTGCCTCTTCTCAACTCTCCTGTCTTCCATTTACTGATCTTCAAAAAAACTTAGTTTCATAGATCACTGGCTGGTCCATGGATCACAGTTCAGAAATCAATGCACTGTAGTAAATATTCTTAATGGTTCTACATCCTGAAGTCCATATTTAGGAATACGTTCTCACTGAAGTCCAGGGAGTTTTGCCTGGGTAAGCATTTTCATGATCTGACCTAATGTAAGAATAACTGCACAGCAATCTGAGATAATATTTGCTGCAAATAATAGTAAAAGAAACTGGTTTATTACCATTACCTAAGAGTTGTGCATTTCACAAGGTATTTGTTAGGGACATCTGTACTGTCTTTGTTGAAAATTTTAAAAAGTTCTTTTAAAAAAAGTACCTCAGATTAAACCTTGAAAAATTAGTTCTCTACCCTTAGAATAAATTGTTGTTACTCTTTGGGAGTAAAGGAACATTGAAGTTCGGTGAATACTTTGAAGAGCCTGCAGCCACACTGCCTTTCAGCACTTTGAAGTTAGCAACTTCGAAGTTCCTGTGGCGGCCATTGTGCTAATAAAGTGCTGCATATGCAATGCAGCACCTCATTAGCCTCCTCCAATTGGGCAGATTATCATTCCTCCTTCAAAGGAAGGGGCTAGTGTAGATAAGCCCTTCGAGAAGCCATGGTACGTCGTTTGAGGGGGTCATAAATTTTGTTTAATGATATTTTTAAGCTATTAGCTGGGGTAAAAGATGTATGCAAGGCAGAAAATCTGAGTTTAACAGACAGGGTATTTCTATTAATTTGGTGGCATTCTTAAACTAGGCTTTTTTGGGGGCGGGGGCAAAATGAGGTTAAACTTTTGAAGTGTTAACTAATGCACTTCTATGTAAAAGCCTGCAGATGATTAAACAAAACACTACTGGCAAAAAGGTAATACCTACCTATAAATGACCTTGGCCCAAAGCAGTTGCCCTTCTAGGTGGCCTGGGCCACCACAGCTTGCCTGTTCTGTATCCGAGTTACCTTGGGTCCTTATCCCCTTTAACATATGGCTCGAGGCAAGCTCACAATTAGGGAGCCCAGCCCTCAGTTCAGGGCAGGGCAGCAGGCAAACAAACAGTTGGAGGCCTGGCCCTTGGTTCAGGGCAGGGCAGCAGGTAAGCACACAGTTAGGGAGCCCAGACCTCAGTGCAGGTTGGGGCAGCAGGCAAATAACTAGCCACCAAACTGGGTGGCTTAGGAGAGGCTGCCCCTCCAGGGAGGTGGGGTAGGGGGATGCAGACCCTCCCATTCCACTGCTCCCCAGCCTGGGGCCCTAACAATCGCTCTCACCCTGAGTTTGGTAGTGGGGATCCAGGCCACAACACACCACCATGGGCTCAGGGGGAGCGTTCCCTGGGCCACTTCCTACCTCGACCTCCATCGGCACTGGGTACCAGTTGGCTTGGTCCACCGGTCCAGGCTGGAGGGTCTCCTTCAGGTAGATAGCCAGGTAGGTAGGTCCAGCCAGTCAGACATCTCCACGTCATTCGGGTAGTCCACTGGCGGCAAGACTGTGGGCTCTGGACAGCTGGCAGCCTCAGTGCTGCGGGTGTCAGACAGGACTCAATGACTGTGCTCCTCTGGAACCCCAGGGTAACTAGCCACGGGCAGTCTCTCCAGTCCTGGCAGGGCCTCAGGGGAGGGGGCCCACCACCGGCATGAGGGCCCCAGTAGATCAGGGAAATCGGGGTAGTGGCCCAATGGCAGGCTTGGCTGCGGCTGCCCAGGCTGGTCTGGGCCACTGGGGGGCAGCTCTCGCCGGCTGGCTGGTCGGTGGTGGGTCACCTAGTCCTGGCGCCCAGGAGCCTGGTCAGAGCCCTCTGCCCTGCTTAGAGGCCAGGCCTTTAATGAGCCTCGAGCCCTGCCCCGGCCTTTCTGGCCCCAGGCGCTGCCCTCTGAGGGGCAGGGCACAGGTGTTCAGGCTCCAGGCCCACCAACCAGGGTCTCTGAGCAGCCTCCTCTGCCTCTGAGTCAGCGTGAGGCCACAGCACCTCACTACATTACCCATTAATTTTAATCTGTTGCTGGCTTAAGCCTAGTTAACAAATATATCCTCATTATTAAGTATTTACCTCTGCTGAGTGTTACCTAACTTAAGGAGGTACTCAATAATTCTTATGGCTTGACAGTTTGCTATGTTAAATGGACTTTACATTGCAAAAAGACTGAGTTTGAATTTTTAAATAGCAAGACTCTGACTATTGTTTTGATTATTACAAGTGTTCTATTTGCTTCCCTCCTTTAAAATTAGGTAAAAACCCTGTTCAAATTTCCATAGACTTAAAAATGTTGATTTGCGTGATCCTGATAGGTACCTATAGAAATACCTATGATAGATATAAGAAGAAATGAGGAAAAAAAAGATAATTCTGATCATAGAAACATAGAAGATTAGGGTTGAAAGACACCTTAAGAAGTCTTCTAGTTCAACGACCAGCTCAAAGCAGGACAAACTACAGATAAATCATGTCAGCCAGGGATTTCTCAAGCCTGGCCTTAAAACCCTCTAAGAATGGAGATTTCACCACCTCCCTAGGCAACCCATTCCAATGTTTTGCCAGCCTCCCAGTGAAATGGATTTTCCTAATATCCAAATTAGACCTCCCTCCCTGCAACTTGAGGCCATTGTTCCTTGTTCTGTTATCTGCCATCACTGTGGCTGTGTCTACACTAGCCCCAAACTTCGAAGAAGGCATGACAACTAGGGCATTGGGAGATTACTAATGAAGTGCTGCAGGGCATATTCAGCACTTCATTCGGCTAAATCTCCACCACTGCAACTTCGAAGGGTGCAACTTTGAAGTGCCGGCTTATGTGTAGCCACAGGTCAGCCACGGGTACTTCGAAAGGACCATGCGCCTTCAAAGTCCCTTTACTCCTTCAAAGTCCCTTTATTCCTCAAAAAGGAGCACAGGCACTTTGAAGTAGCCACAGCTAACCCACGGCTACATGAAAGCTGGCACTTCGAAGTTTCACACTGCATATGTATATGCACCACAGCACTTCATTAGTAATCTCCCAACACCCTAATTACCATGCCCCCTTGGAAGTTGGGGGCTACTCTAGACACAGCCTGACAGTAGCCTGATTGCAACCTCTTTTGAACTCCCCTTCAGGTAGTTGAAGGGTAGTATCAAATCTCTCATCACTCTTCTCTTCTGAAGACTAAGACCAGTTCCCTCAGCTTCTCGTAATCATATGCTCCAGCCCCTTAATCAATTTAATTGCCATCTGCTGGACTTTCTCCAATTTGTCCACTTTGTTTTCAATTGGGGAGACCAAAACTGAATGCACTCTAGATTGTGGCCTCACCAGTGCCAAATAGAGGGGAGAAATCACTTCTCTTGATCTGCTGGCAATGCTCACAATTAATGCAGCCCACTGTGCTATTAGCTTTCTTGGCTCCAAAGGTTCTCCAGTCTTAAATCTGAACCTGCTAGCTTGCCAGAAAAGCTTTGAACAGGGGGATGGAATAGCTCAGTGTTTTGAGCACTGGCCTTGTAAACACAGGGTTGTGAGTTTGATCCTTGAGAAAGCATTTAGGAGTCTGGGGCAAAGAAAAATCTGTCAAGGGGGGTGATGCATGTCTTGCTGTGAGTACAGGGGACTGGACTCAATGAGCTGTCAAGGTCCCTTCCAGTTGTGTGAGATAGGTATATATCCAAGGGTACACTATTGATTCATATCCAACTTTTTGTCTGTAACCCCACATTCTTTTCTGCATAACTGCTGCCTAGCCGGTTGGTCCTTTCATCGTAAGTGGAGGACTCTGCACTTTTCCTTGTTAAATCTCTTCAGATTTATTTTGGCCCAATTGTTCAGCTGTCCTTCAGTTTATCTGTCTCTCCCCCCGTCCCCAGCTTAGTGTCATCTGTGATTTGTTGAGTGTGCACTCCATCCCATCATTCAGATCATTAATGAAGATTTTGAACAAAACTTCCCCAGGACTGATCCCTGGGGCACTCTATTATCTGCCTAGCAGGATCATAGCAACCAACATGTTTAAGTCATTGCAAATTTAAATTCAGCTTCCAAAGGGCATTAAAAGCACCAAAATCTTATGTCAGCATTTTGAAGTCACTTCACTGTAATACACTGATGGCTCTCTGTGCCCTAAAATTCTATGGGGGGTCATTTATGACCAGAACCAAGGAGAGTAGAAAACAAAAAGAAAAATTCGTAAAGATCCCAATACCTTTTTGGGTTAACTCAGACAGATTTGTACAGTCTTTCCAATGAAAACTTACTGATCTTGACAACATTTTCAACAGGCATGTTGCCTAGAAGCTTATCCAGCACTAATGCTGGATAGTGGATGATAAGAATTGTTTCTGAAGAAAAATAGTAATGGGTAACAGGATCATACTTAGTTTAAAAAACAGCTGTCATGTTCCAACAGTAAGTAATGTTGATGAGGAGTTTTAGTGCTCACTACTCCTGCAAATACAAAATACCATGTTGTATGAAAAATAAATAGAGAGTATTGCACACCGGCATGTAGACTAGGAGTGATCTTATAAAGACCTTATGGGCTGAATGCAATTCTCTGGGTTAGCCCCTGGTTATCTGCTGGATGCTTTATTTACCTGCAGATACATTTGCTTGCAGTTGCCATTGACTGTAGATAGCTGTTCCTGGCCAGTGTGAGCTGCGTGAAGCAGTCTCTGCACTGTTTTCTGCAGCTCCTAATGGCTGGGAATAACACTTTGCAGCCAAGGAGGGATGCAAGCATCCATACCTGTGGATGTGCAAGTAAATAAAGGGTCTGGCAGCCTAGCTCTCATGAGCCATGTCCATCGTGGGGCTCACTTATTGCCCACCCCAATTTAATTGTGGTATAAGGTCTCTGTTGTGTCAATCCAGGTCTCATATTTAACTCCCTGTTCATATGAAGGGGAAAGGTTACAAATTAATTTAAATTATGTCAGGTTTAAGATTAATGATTTCCATGAGAATGGAATAGTATACTGCATGCAATCTTAGTAACTGATTTTTTCATAAAAAAGAAAGATATTAATATAAAAATGAAAAATACATCTCACAGATACTGTGGAGTATAAGTAGGACTGATGTCTACACATAGGGATTGCTCACATCTTCATGCTGTAACGTCTAAGACAAAAAATCAGTTTTAAGACAGGATTAAATTTTCAAAAATGCTACAGTCCAGCCTCTCTATTGGCACATACTGTCTTCCACGCATCATTTGTATGCACAGAAAAACAAATTTACTGCAGCATTTACTACTTAGATATTTACCTGATTTGTACAATTAAGAGGTTAATGCAGATTTCAGTTCACAGCTAGTGAAACTGTACAGGGCATTATTATATGGAGAGGGGATACAGAGTTTTAGAGTAAGTTGAAGATAAAAAACCGTCTGATGATGCTGGCCTATGTATGGCATTCTCCATAATTGATCAAAGTTTTCTCATGACTCACATCTGGCAGCACTAGTGTTGTCAGCAAGTTGTGCTATAAAACAAGGGAAGATAGTTACACAAAGGTGAAGTTTCGTCTGGGTTATGAACAAGCTGTGCTGAAAAAAAGGTAACAGTCCTTGTGGGAGATTCCAACACTTCATGTTTCCCTTTAAAACAAAATGCAAAAGAAAAAGTGGGGGAACTGTATGCTAATTTTAAATGTTAAAGGGAAAAGATATCTGAAGGTAACTGTAGCCTCTAAATCTATTCCATTTAAATTCTTTTGTTGAACAGGAAGACTTCGGGATACTTAATTCTCCTCACATCAACATTACTGAATTTTGTTAAGTGCTGTTTGGCACAAGAGATGTTTTCATTGGACTCAAGCTAAAGACCTATACAGATGTTTCCAGCATACCAAAGCTTGTCAAAGCTGTGTAACTTGCCTAGACCTTCTATTGCAAAATTCAGGAAAGAGTATAAGAGAAAAGATTTCTACCAGGCCTAGAAATTTTAAATGCAGAGACAAATAAATGCATTTAAAGTGCATGATTACACCACCACTTAGCAGAGTGGCTTACAGCCACTGCACACCCCAGGACAAGGTATAGGGAAGGCAAGCTCCATGCACCCAGAAGGGGGCAAGGCCTCAGCTGGAAGGGGCAGGGCCTTGGGGAGTCAGGTCCTAGTGCCACCCACACCGAGGTGTGCCCCCCAAGCCTTCAGAGGCACGTGGAACAGCACTCTGACCACAATTCAAGGTGGCCTGGGCCTCCAGTCACTGCTCATGCAGTGGTGACAGCTGGGAGCTCCAGGCCCCTTTAAATCATAGGGCCTCAGAGCAACTGCCCCACTTGCCTCCACCCATCAGCAGGCCTACTATTTGTCAATAATGTATTAGTCACAAGAAAGAAGGCTGACACTCTGGTTATAGTACTAGTCTAGCATTTGGAAGGTCTGGGATCAGCACACTGCTCTGCCAGACTTCCTATGTGACTATGAGCAAGTTCATATTCTGTGCTTATATCCTGAGGTGTGAAATATGTCACCAGGGTGGTGTGAATGGAACAGTGGACATTTTATCTGGTATTTTAGCCAAGGACAAGCAGAACTTACAGACACAGATGTTAGAATTTGGGGGTTTATGACCATCAGTAACATACAGGGTGGGAAGCGGGGGCTATAAATCTGAACCTGGTGGCTTGCAAGGGAATCTGTGCACAGGCAGGACATGAAAACATAAGAAAAGGGAGTGGTTACACTTCTGTTTCCATCAAATGTGGCAGTAGGCAGTATAAGTCATACAGGCCTATGATACTCGCGCAGTGTTTTAACCTCAATAAAGCACTTCTTGTCAGTCATCTCTCATTCTGGCTAGCCAGCTGTCAGTGTGGGGACAAACTGCAGAGTCTTGGTCACGTAACTTGCCCAAAGTGTAAGCCACTCCCACCCTACATCAAAGTTAAACTTCAATGATAAGGTGCCCATACACTTGTCCTGGGCATGTTATTTCTCATTTGATTTATTGAGTATTGAGAAATTTCCACCCACAATTTCGATGGTTCTTTGTAAACTGTCTATTGCAGGGGCCAGCAACTTTTCCAAGGTAGAGTGCTGAAATTTGACCTTTTGACTTCTATGTACAGTCCAAGTGCTGGTGACCGTCCAAGTGCTGGTGATATTTTTTAAAGTCACTAATAGTCCTACCTACGTCAGCCTCCTTAATAAATAAAGACCATCAGTAGCACGCCTGTCAGGTTGGTCCTGTCTCCTTGTGCCTAGTAAAGAGAGAGGGTTTGAACCTCTCCAGACTGTTCATCACTGGACTGTGGAATATTCAGATGTGGGCTCTACAGCTCTGCCACTGAACCTTTTCATTTTGGATAAATAGACACTGCACCAGAAAGAAGAATGGCTCATTAGTCCAGTGGTTAAGGCACCACTGACATGGGAGCCCCAGAGTACTCCTGCTCCAGTGTCAATTTAATTATTCATGCAATTAAAACCACTTCAGCAGCAGTGAGAAAGGGAGCCCTACATCAGAACACCCCATAGCCAAGTGGGACTGATGAGAGACTTCACCAGACCCTGTGGGGAGTTGGCTCTGTGCCCCAGGGAAGGGGTAAGCCCCAAGTGGAAAAGTCCCAAAGGACAGAAGTTGCTGGACCAGAGGAAGTCCAGGACTTCTGCTCCAGGTGGCCCCAGTCTCTCACTCTCCCAGGACTCCAGGCTCTGTGGGCTGCCATGGGGCTCCAGCACCATGCTCCTGGGGCTGCCACAAGGATGTGGCAGGCAGGGGCTCCAGCCCCATGCTGCTGTTGGGGAGATGCTCTGGAGCAAGGGCACATAGCCATCCTGCCCTCCTGCAGCCAGGGCACTGGCCTCACCAGATGCAGCCCAGGAGGGGCAGTGAACGACTGACAGCTCAGATTCAGGGTGGGTGGGCAGCGGGGAGAGCACAAACCTGACTTGCATCTTGGTATACCAGTGCTGAGCTGTGCCCTGTGTCCTGTCTGCAGTATAGACCAGCTGGGCATCAGCTTCCTATTGCCGCCAGCCCGGCACCTTGCAGCGCTGTCCTTGAGCCTACACCAGCCCCCACTGCTCCTTCAAGCATGCCCTGTGAGACCAGCTCCTGGGCGCCTCCAGAATCTAGCCCCTTCAGGTCCAAGAGGGCAGCCTTGTTACCCAGTTTTACCCTAGCTTGCCATGGTGGTGGCCATACAACACCAGTATTCTGTGAGAGACGAAGACCTGGAGACCAGCAAGGATGGAAACACCAACTGGCAAGACAGGAAGACACAGCTGCCTGGCAACCAGAAGATATCCTGTGGGGGTACACAACTTTCAGGGCGCGGTGTGATCCAGGTTGTTCTTGGGGCTAGCTGTCCCACTTTTTCTTCTAATGGAGGCTTCAGCCCCATGCTGCAATGGGGGCTGTGGTAGAGGCCCTGCGGCAAGGCTTAAGCTCTGACCCTGGTCTCCCATGCATCTGCAGGGCCCCCTGTGGTAGGGGCTCAGGCTTTGGCATCGGCCCCATGCACGCCAGCTGGGGACCCAAGGGAGAGCTCTGGCTCATCCCATGCTGCGTGCATGGGGGGAGGAAGGGTGGGGCTGAGCTCCTTCCACATGCTGGAGTAAACTGGCTCACGTGCCAAGAGTAGTATGCATTCTAGGGGTTGCCGACCCCTGGTCTGTTATATGACACCTGGTTTTTTTTCTTTCTGGGCAATTTCCATTGCTTGGTTGAGGCATGATTTACTAGACTCCAAATTTCAGCAAAGCAGTCTCATTTTCAGCCCCAGTTCACTAAAACCTTTTGCAGATAAATCCATTTGCTATTTTTCCCCCTCAGACTAATCACAGTTTCCTTGTGCTATATTTTTTACACTGTTCCATGATGATCTTGGTCTCCATTACACCTACAGGTAGTAATAAGATGAACTCTGTGCACTAAGAAGAGAAGATATAAGAATGGAAGTGTTGATCATAGGATAAATCTATCATTTTTTCATGCAAGCCTATGGAAAAGGAGGGTAGATCCACCAGGGATTTGAACTCTGCAAAACATACAGCTTCACCTCTACCAAATGTAACTGGAAAGAATGCCTATTTTAGTATCAGGAATTATATCACTGCTAAATTTGGCCCATTGTTCTTATGAAGTAAATAGCAATGCCAATTTCGTCAGAACTTAACAGACATAACTCTAACCTACCCCAAAATACAATTATCATCTTTTGTCTCAAAATATAAACTGAATAAAGCCCTTCTGAGAAAAGAAAAAAAACCATAAAAATTATCAATGTGTAAGACACAATAATCAAGCTTGAAGCACTAGTGCTGATTGGTTTCTCATTTTACCAGAAGTCAGAAATGTTGCTTTCCCACTCAACTGTATTTACAAAATTATTCTCAAAAGGGAGAATTTTAAGTGTTTTGCATAAAGGTCCAACTGTGTCAATTCATAAATTGATGTCTTCCATATAACTGCATTTAAAAACAAATGTAGTTGCAGACTACAGCCAACATGGGAGGGAAAAACCATCACAAAAATAAATGCCATTCTAGAGTTCAAGATTAAGGCTGCAATGTGAGGAAATATGTTTTTTTCTTGCTTTGTAAGAATGATGTGTTTTGCTTAGTATGGGCATATAGTACATGCACTTCTAGCACCAGTCCACTGAGGCTCAACTCTTCTGGGGTTAGTCCTGGGACATCACAGTCATATATTTCTCATTTCCCAAGGTGGGGGGTGGTATATAATCACTGCCGAGCTATGCGATCTTAGTTTGAGGTATATTTTGCCCTTAACTATTCCTGAATTTGCTTTTACCTGTTTGGAGTGTAATTGGTAAATGTATTGTTGTTACTTAGCAAGCTTAACTAATTTTTCTTCAGCTGAGAAATGCTTTTTTGCTTTCTTTTTCTTGGAGTGTGTATTTAATATTTCTCTGTTTATTTCTCTAGATAGCCTCGATTTGGATATTTTTAAAAGATCATTGGTGAAACTTTCAATCTAATTTATTCCAACTAGTGATGTGTTCCTAAGTCACACTGGCTACGTCTACACGTGAAGCCTACATCGAAGTAGCTTATTTCGATGTAGCGACATCGAAATAGGCTATTTCAATGAATAACGTCTACACGTCCTCCACTGCTGGCAACGTCGACGTTCAGCATCGACGTTGCGCAGCACCACATCGAAATAGGCGCTGCGAGGGAACGTCTACACGCCAAAGTAGCACGCATCGAAATAAGGGTGCCAGGCACAGCTGCAGACAAGGTCACAGGGCAGACTCAACAGCAAGCCGCTCCCTTAAAGGGCCCCTCCCAAACACAGTTGCACTAAACAACACAAGATCCACAGAGCCGACAACTGGTTGCAGACCCTGTGCATGCAGCATGGATCCCCAGCTGCAGCAGCAGCAGCAGCCAGAAGCCCTGGGCTAAGGGCTGCTGCACACTGTGACCATAGAGCCCCGCAGGGGCTGGAGAGAGAGCATCTCTCAACCCCTCAGCTGATGGCCACCATGGCAGACCCCGCTATTTCGATGTTGCGGGACACAGATCGTCTACACGTGCCCTACTTCGACGTTCAACTTCGAAGTAGGGCGCTATTCCCATCCCCTCATGGGGTTAGCGGCTTCGACGTCTCGCCGCCTAATGGCGATGTTAACATCGAAATAGCGCCCAACATGTGTAGCTGTGACGGGCGCTATTTCGAAGTTAGTGCCGCTATTTCGAAGTAGCGTGCATGTGTAGACACGGCTACTGAGGCTTTAGAATATCCTACCTCCAATCTTTCTTCATTATCCTTAAGTTGCAAGTATATTTTTTTTGAAAAAGAACTTCCCTTCCTGCATATTAACGAAGAGAAACTAACTGAAGGAACTGGCTTTGAAAGTTTTTAAAAGGAAGTGCAGATGGGAATATGCCTCCATAAAATAATCAGCATTCAGTGTTAATAATGATTGCTTCTTCTGAATGCTTTAACTGCTTTTAGTAACCAGAGAAAAAGTGCTTTTTGTTAAAGTTCTGACACATCCCATTACTCTAATTTATGAGTTTTTTGCTCCTTTACGTGTCTTGACAGCTTAAAAATGTGCCATATAACACTATTAAAACTTACGTAAAACCATACTTTTTTCTTAATGAAGGTGCTTTTGGACTAAATTTAACAGGATGCTTTGCTCTATCATTAGTGAATGAAAAGTAATCCTTTTTCTATGAATACACTAAACAATAATATGTTAAACTGCTTTTCATTTTGCTAGCTGTCAAAGAGTTAAATTCTTATCAGCAGTTTCCAATTACCTGACCTCAAAATATAAAAATACTAATCGAAAAGAATTTCTGGATTTATTTTTTGTTCTGCTTTTTTTTTATTGATCTGTGATGTGATAATTTGATTTTTCACCATGCTACTAGATGATACTGGCTATCACAGTTTCTAGCTATTTAAAAGCTTCCAGTTGTTTTTCTAGTGTAGCTTATTCCATTTCACAAGAGAAGGCTTTCTTTCCTTACACATCCACAAGAGTATCAACTTATTCCTTTTTGTTTCCTACCTTGATCCAAAACACCAATTTTTGGAAAACATTAGTTCAATTAGTTCAGCCATAAACAATACTTGGTATTGAAGGTTATACTTCTAAAACATATAATTCTTTGTTCTGTATGTCATTTTTGGTAAAGGAGTGATTTTTGTTGTTACTAAAAATGACAGTTTGGGAGGAATGGTTGGCTTGTCAAATGATTAGAGCTGAGCAAACCTAACAAAATTTGTGATGGTGGTTCAGCTTTAAGCTGTGTCTACACGTGCACGCTACTTCGAAGTAGCGGCACTAACTTCAAAATAGCGCCCATCACGGCTACACGTGTTGGGCACTATTTCGATGTTAACATCGCCATTAGGCGGCGAGACGTCGAAGCCACTAACCCCATGAGGGGATGGGAATAGCGCCCTACTTCGAAGTTGAACGTCGAAGTAGGGCACGTGTAGACGATCCGAGTCCTGCAACATCGAAATAGCGGGGTCCGCCATGGTGGCCATCAGCTGAGGGGTTGAGAGACACTCTCTCCAGCCCCTGTGGGGCTCTATGGTCACAGTGTGCAGCAGCCCTTAGCCCAGGGCTTCTGGCTGCTGCTGCTGCAGCTGGGGATCCATGCTGCATGCACAGGGTCTGCAACCAGTTGTCGGCTCTGTGGATCTTGTGTTGTTTAGTGCAACTGTGTCTGGGAGGGGCCCTTTAAGGGAGCGGCTTGCTGTCGAGTGCGCCCTGTGACCCTGTCTGCAGCTGTGCCTGGCACCCTTATTTCGATGTGTGCTACTTTGACATGTAGACGTTCCCTTGCAGCGCCTATTTCGATGTGGTGCTGCACAACGTTGATGTTGAACGTCGACGTTGCCAGCCCTGGAGGACGTGTAGACATTATTCATCGAAATAGCCTATTTCGATGTCGCTACATCGAAATAAGCTACTTCGATGTAAGCTTCATGTGTAGACGTAGCCTTAGAGTCACAAGGTTTGGCAAAACCATAGTTCAAAATACAGAATGTTGTGATTGTGCCATGTTGGAACTGTGAGCCCAGGGTATGTCTACACGGCAGCCTTATTTTGAAATAAGCTATTCTAAAATAAGTCTGGTACACACTATGTCTACGTCTACACTAGCACACTACATCGAAGTAGCCTGTTTTGACGTAAGAACATCAAAATAGGCTACTTCAACATGTATCGTCTACACGTCTTCCAGGGCTGGTGCCGTCGACGTTCAACGTTGAAGCAGCGACAGAGAACGTTGAAAGGAGCTGCCCTGGAATGAAATGCAGAGTGTCCACTTGCACAAGTGCTCCTTGTCGAAATAAGGTGCCAGCAAAGCCACAAGCCGCTCCCTTAAAGGGCCCCTCCCAGACACACTCAGCCTGCACAGCACAAGATCCACAGAGCCAACAACTGGTTGCAGACCCTGTGAATGCAGCATGGACCCCCGCAGCTGCAGCAGCAGCAGCCAGAAGCCCTGGACTAAGGGCTGCTGCGTGCAGTGACCACAGAGCCCCACAGGGGCTGGACAGAGCATCTCTCAACCCCTCAGCTGATGGCCGCCATGGAGGACCCCGCTATTTTGAAGTAGCAGGACGCGGATCATCTACACACACCCTACTTCGACGTTGAACATCAACGGCACCATTCTTCGGATGGGAATAGCGATTTCGATGTCTAGCTACCTAACATCGATTTCAACGTCGAAATAGCACATGGCGCGTGTAGATGTGATGGGTGCTATTTCGATGTTGTGCCAGCTACTTCGAAGTAGCCGGCTAGTGTAGACACACCCTACAGCTGTGTCTACACTACAAAGGTTTGTTGACAGAGGCCATCTGTAGACCAAACTAGGGAACATCCACACTACAAATGCATTCTGGCTAGAATGTGTTGACAGAACACAACAGTTTTGCAGGCAGAGTTCTGTCTTGAAAGTTTGAGGCATAGCGCTTCTGTAGACAGAGTCTGTTGACAAAATAGTAGTGTAGACACTCTTCTGTCAACAGAGAGGTCCTCTATGGTGTCAGCCACCTGGAGCCGGGGGACACTTTGTCCACCACAAGCACAGTTCTATGCTCTGCTCCTCCAGCCAGCCTTAAAGGGACCTGGAAACCTCATACCAGGAAGTAGGAAGCATGTGACCAGCCCAGGCAGAACGTGTGCCTGCAGCCTACCCACAGCCATGCCCTGCAGCCACTCCAAAGCCATGGCAGCAACCTGGCCCACCAGGAATCAGGGAGAGGAGCTCCAGGACTCACCCCTGGCCAAGAGGAGGTGTGTTCAACCCTCGATGGACCCCAAGGTCCGAGACCTGATAAGCCTCTGGGCAGAGGAGACAGTGCTCCTGGACCTGGAGGCCAAGAGACAGAATGCCCTGGGCTACAGCTGGGTCACAAGAGGCCTGGCAGACTGGGCAAACCCCTCAAGGACCATGGAGCAGGTCCAGGCCAAAATTAAAGAGCTGTAACAGGACTATACCCAGGCTTGGGACAGTGCCTTCTGCTCACGGACATGACAGCCCAGCTACCCCTGTTAAAGAGAGATCCACAAGCTCTTTCAAATGGAAGACACTTCCTCCACCAACAGCTTCCTGGACACCTCTGGGGAGGCCCCCAGCATGAAGCAGGAGTCTCACCTGGAGAGCAGCAGCCCAAGGGTGAGCATGACACTGCCTCCCTGGTCAGTGAGGGGACTCTGGTCATCAGTGTGGAGCTGGGCCTCCTCCTCCAGCCGGCACACCTCCAGCTCCTAACCAGACCTTTTTGAGGTCCCTGCTGGTGAGTACCCCATGGGGTACACACCCCAGGACCCAGGGAGGTGGGCAAGGGTGGGGCATGCTGTGATTCCCAGCAGGCCAGTTCAGGCAGGATCCCACCTTTTGTGAAGCCAGCACCTGCACATGTGCTTAAGGCACCATGGTCCACCTGGTGTGACCACACAGCTTCAGGGCACAGGCACCAGCCCACTTCCAGCCCTTGGGGAGGTTGACAGGGCCACAGGGCGCCGGGGAGGGCCTGCCTGCCTGGACATGGCTGCAGGTGGGACAGTCACATGGCCAAGGGCCCAACCCCACCCCAGACACACCACCAGGGACTGCGACCCTCTGCTTGCAGGCATTGCTGCAGGACACAGGAAGCACCCACACCCATGGACGGTGCCCTGAGCCACATGCATGTGGGCTTGAGGTGTTGGAGGGCTCCTGGGGCCACATGGAGGGGAGGACTTACTATCTCACCTTCTTGTCCCCACTCCAGCTGGACCATCAGTGGGCTGGGCCGGCCCCACCTCTTCTCCAGGGCCAGCCAGCCGGAGCTGGGTCTGGAGCCAGAGCTGGAGTTGGGCATGGCCACAGAACCATCAGCACTGTGGCACAGCGTGGTGCTATGGCAGTGCAGGTGGCCCCATGGATGGAGGGCCTGTTGCTGGGTTGAGGAAGGCCAGGGGGCCCTTGGGTGGGTTGCCAATATTATGGAGCAGTAGCTGCAGGCTGACGAGGTGCAGTGGGCAAGGGACTGGGAGTGGTAGGCGCAGGCATGGGATCCCCTTCCTATTCCCATCCCCCTCACATCTCTGCCCCTGCTCCCCAAGATTCCCCTGGGCCAGGACCCTTTGCCCCCTGGGCAGGTCCTGCAGCCAAGGAGCACCTTACCTGCATGAGGATGGTGCTGATGGTGGACCTCCCCACAACAAACTGATTCCCTACAGATTTGTAGCTGTTGGGGGTAGCCAGCTTCCAGAGGGTGATAGCTACCCTCTTTACCAGGGGGCTGGCGAGCTGGAGGTGAGTGTCTTCCCTATGGAAGACAGGGGTGAGCCAGGAGTATAGCTCCAGACAGATGTCCTTGGTCAGGAGTGCAGGCAGGGTGACCCTGGGTACTCAGGCCCTTGGCCAGCCAGGCAAAGGGAGCCGCATTCCGCCACTTCGTCCCCATTGCCTGGAGCACCTCCTCCTCCTGCCAGAGCTGCAGCAGGTCCCGGAGCAGGTGCTCCATCCAGGAAGGCTCCCCCAACGCCCCCATGGATCCCTGTGAGCCCTGGACATGCTTGGAGGGGGGACCCTGGGGCTCCTGACCCACCCGGCTGCTGGGCATGACCGTCTGGCAGCTGCTCGGGGTGTCACCAAGGAGTGCAGGGGCAGCACATGAGAGGGCTACTGCCTGTACGCTCTCAGCTGCCTGCAAAGGGGTTTTGGGGACCGTGTGGCTTTAAGAGCCACTGCACGCACAGACCATAGAGCCCTGCAGGGGCTGGGCAGCACGTCTCCATCTAACAGCTGATTGCTGCCATGGGGGACCCCACACTTTTGAAAAAGTGGGACACAGAGTGTCTACACACATCCTTTTTCAAAAAAAATATAATCGAAAGTGCGGCCTATTCCTATTTTCTGTTTGGAAGAGCAGCTTGGACTCCTGCAGCGCCTACCATCAATTTCATGTTCAAAAGGGCACACGGCATGTGTAGACGCGCTGCACACTAATTCGAACTGAATCCTGCGCTTTTGAAAGAATTGCCTAGTGTAGATGTGGCTTCTGTCTACACAGCTTCTATTTTGAAATAGCAATTTTGAAATAGGTTGAAGTAGGCACTATTCCTCATGGGATGAAATTTACCTATTTTGAAATAAGCCAACCGCTATTTTGAAATTATTTTGAAATAGCAGTTGCAGTGTGTAGACACTAGACAAGTTATTTCAGAATAAGGACTGTTATTTCAATATAACTTTGAAATATAACTATACCTTAGAAGTGCCCATTCCATGAGTAACCACGCTTTGGAGAACAGGAGACAATAGAGAAGTGACCCTGAGAAATACGACTAGAGTTTTTTTCCTTATGGTCTTGGGATAAATCAATGGAAAACAGATATCTCTTTGGCTACTTGATATTCTTTTGCTGCCTGCACTCCAGGGATGAGTTATTCTGGGACTTATCACAGTGTCTGTTAAAGTTGAGATGCCAATATTTGGCTTTGGTTTGTCAGACTGTAAAAGGCAAGTATGAATGATCTCTACTTTTTTTTTTTTAAACTATTCATCCGCAGGTGAACTATCTAATGCTTATCAATGTGATGTGGAACATTACGTATGTAGTTGCTATATTTGAATTTGAAGACTTAGGGGAGATTTGATTTTTGGTATGATTCTAAATTACTCTAAATCTGTCTTATGATTCTTAAATATTAAGGGTGAGTTATACTGGGTTAGCAAGAACAGGTAAGCACAACAGTATATAACAGTCATAATTTTTAAAGGGGAAATGATGGAGCCATTCCTAATTGCACCTTTCAAATGGGAATGAGCTTTAAAAAATGCTGTGACTATTTAGGGCCTAATGCAGTTATCTGGTATTTTTCCTCACTGTTGAAATGAAACCTGTAGCTGAGACACTGTATAATGTCCCACAATGTCAACAACAGAACATTCACACGCATTTAATGTGTGAGTCTCTCTATGCCAGCTCTAAAAGAATGGAAAAGTGCACAACGAAAGATTTGTGGTGCAGCAGAGAAGAGAAGAGTCTAGAATTAGTCATCATGTTTTCATTTATTTTAAACTTAAGTTATTTTAATTGAGCTTTGTTAGTCATTTTCTATTTGGTGGAAGATCTGTTCTTTATCATAGCTACCCAGAGGCCAGATAATCCAGCAAGTTGTTCAAATTTGTCTTGATTCTCATCCAGTAATGGCTGTGGTAGAGCTGATTCAACACTCGTTATCCCACTATTATACAGTTCCAGTGGTGTGAAACTAAGAAATGTACTGGTCAGTCATGCCTGGGAACAATGGATGCTTCAAGCAGAGTAGGAGTTTACCCATCCTTTTATTCTGGCTCCCATGTAAGATAACATAATGTATTGTACATGCTAGTTTTTGCAAAATCACTGTAATAAGTAGAAGCATACTTCAAAACAGGCTTAACAAAGTGATGAATCAGGCCAGTATGTACACATTTTGACAAATAATGCAACCCCAGAGTCAAACTAGAAACCTTCTGTGCTTCATAAAGGTAAGTAAAAAGGCAACTGTTGTGTCACTAACGTTGTGCTACAGCATCAGCTGGAAGTAAGGCTTACTTATCAGTCATGAGAAGGGAAGAGGATGGGGCAGGGGAGAAATGACAAGAAAAAATAATTGAGGTGAATAAACTAATACGTATGAGCCATTCAGAGAGTTATACAAAAACATTAGATATTGTCCAATTTTGTCTAATTATTGTCTAACATTAGATATTGTCTTATTTTCCCTATAGTATTTCTATTGCTGCTATTTTTAAATGTTTCAATTCATTTAACATTTTAACATCACAGCATTTTTTATTGAGAGCATCTGGGGAGATGCAAAATTGTACAAGGAAGAACTTCTGAGGGTAATTTCAGTTTAGAAAAGTGAATGCAGTACAAACTCTCCTTGCTTACTGAAAGTGGGAGCTTGTGTCGGGCTTCACTAACCACACAAAGCTCTGATTTTTGTATCATTAAAGACTCATTATCTCTTTTAACTTCTGTTGGAAGCAT
Source organism: Carettochelys insculpta (assembly GCF_033958435.1). Lineage (NCBI taxonomy): Eukaryota > Metazoa > Chordata > Testudines > Carettochelyidae > Carettochelys > Carettochelys insculpta. The sequence goes on along the minus strand of NC_134142.1, from coordinate 55,433,082 downwards.
TCATCCACATCTATAGTTACCACTGAAACTATAGGAACTACCAGCTCAGTAATATTGTATTTTTGCCAGTTTAAAAAGCATGTCAAGGATAGATTAGATTACATGTGTGAACAAAAAGTTCCTATATAAGGAAATATGGAGGGTTATTTTTGTAAGTAACAAACTTAAAAAGGGGAAAATGAGCAATTATATTTTTGTGAGAGCTGTAGGTGCTCTTTTAGCTCAGAATATATCTTACCATTAAATTTCAGTTTGGGATAAGTTTCAGTTTGGCATTTCCAAAGGACAAGAAAACTGTTTGCTAGCTCTTAATTGTGAATAGAAAATTCTTTAAGAATAAAATGGGCTCTGTGTATTGATTGCAGCAATTTGTGGTGTATTAATACATAGTTTGCTTATAGCAAAATTCTCCATTGAATTCAAAAGTAGATTATATGAACAATAATTTCTACATTTACAGGTTTTGTTTACACTTTCATTATATCTCTGCTGCATTATTCAATGCTTGATACAGTTTTCAATCTTATAGCTTCTTTCATCTCCTTCAGCACTCAACATATCTGAATGAGTTTGTTGGCATAAGGGAATTTTGAAGGTTATATTGAAGTGCATGAATCAACGGAAAATGAAATGCACTTGAGGCATGATCAGCCAGTTTTAATTCATTGCAGAAAGTTATAGATACCAAAATGCATTTAATGTAATCTGATCTCTTCATTCAGGTCCTGAATTTATGATCAATTCAGCAGGAGAAGAATGACACCTTTACTTTAAAAATAGTAGTCTGTATTGAATGTCATTTCAATATATCTGACATATTTACATCTAATGAGAAGAGAAATGGAATCTTTGAGCATACATTTTTCTTTGCACAGAGAAAGACTGTGAAATATGATGCTTTTATTCACTGAAACATGAGATGTCATTAAAAGGTAGGTCAGCTTGATGATAACCATAACATAATTTCACTTTATCAGCACAGGCAGTAAACAGATTAGTGGCCAGCAAGATTAGCACCATTACTTTTTAAGAAAGAAGTAAATAGCATCAGTGTGCTCTTTGTTGATCCTGTATAACCAAGTGTCCACAGTCAAGCAAGTTCACCAATCAGGCTATGATTCAAGTTCACCAATCAGGCTATGATTCAAGCAAGTTCACCAATCAGGCTATACATGGAGCCCTAACCTTGAAATAAGCTACACAATTTGCGCTATGCAAATTGCATAACTTATTTTGAGTAGATTTTAAAATAGGCTATTTTGGCATGAGGCACTATCTACACAGCACCACATGCTAAATTAAAGCCCTATTTCGATGCATCCCTTTACTTATCCTATGATGAGATGTACAGGGATGCCGGAATAGCATGCCCATTATGTTGAAAACTGTTTCAAGACAATGGGCTTGTTGCATAGATGTAGGCAGCTGTTTTGGGATACCACTGTATCGCAAAATAGTGCCATCCATCTAGACATAGCCTCAGTGTCTACAGTGGTGCCTTCTCCTCTTCCATAGAAGTGAGCTTACTGTGAACATCACTTGTCTGCATCATGATTAGCTGATGTTATCTTCTTCAACTCTTCCCAGACACCTTCCTGGTAACTTTGGGCCAGCCATTACCAAGAGTCTTATTGGTTACTATGAGGTCTTTTCCCCCCTTTAATTTATGAGAATAATTCTTTTTCTATAGCAGAGTCCCATTGTCATGGTCCAGAGTTAGTCCTTAGGAACAGTTGAGATACTAGAACCCAATTTCCATTTTGTGGAACATTGAAAACATAACTAATATTAATGTCCCTAAAAACAGTAAAGTTTGCATTAGGGTGATTTGACAAGATTCCTGACTTGTATCAGGGCGACATGCTGCAATTGTTCATGCTTTAACAATCCACTGACCATACAAATGTTTGCCTCATGATCATACAGATGAAATCTTTCAAAAAAAACATTGAAATAATCCAGGTTTTGTGCAGGAAAATTATTACTGTTGAGCAAATCTTGTCACAGCAGCTTATGCCCAAGGTCATCTAATACAGTCCCCTGCTCAAGGCAGGACCAACCCCCAACTAAAACACTCAGTGGGACCAAGGACAGAGGCCCTGCGGCAAGGTGGGAGGGGGCCTCGCTCTGTGCCCCACAAAATTTTAGGGCTTTCTGGACCATAGCACTAGGACCCCTCCCCTCTCTCACAGTCATGTGGAGCAGCAGAGCAATGCTGCTGTGGTGTTTCAAAGAGTCCTGGAGTTCTGGCTGCCACCACTGCAGAAGTAGCAGAAGGCAGAGGCAGCCGGACCTCTTGGCCCCTTTGAAAGGCTGGACCCTGGGGTAACTTTCCTGTTGGCCCTCACACTGCTCCTGTTGACAGGAGAGAAATTCTCCAGCTGCAACTTTGCCAAGCGTGGCCTTAAAAATCACTAAACCTGGAGATTCCACCACCTCCCTAGGCAACCCATTGCACTGATTCTCTCCGACTGCAATTTGAGACCACTGCTCCTTGTTCTGGTATATACGACTACTAAGAAGAGCCTGCCTCCATACTCTTGAATCCCACCTCATCTTCAGGTAGTTGAAGGCAGCTATCAAATTCCACCCCCCCCCCTTTTCTGATCTGAAGACTAAAGAAGCTGAGTTCCCCAAGTCTCCCCTCATAAGTCATGCTCACCCACCCTGAATCATTTTTGTTACCTTTGCTGGACTCTCACCAGTTTGTCCACATGTTGTTTCTGTAGTGGGAGGCAAAACTGGGTGGAATACTACACGTGTCCTCACTAGTGCTGAGTAGAGGGAAATAATCGCATCCCTCAATCTGCTGGCAGTGTTCCTGCTAATGCAGCCCAATGTTCCATTCGCCTTCTTGGCTACAAGGACACACTGTTGACTTGTATCCAGCTTTTTATCTACTGTAATCCCCATGTCCTTTTCTGCACACCTGCTCCCTAGTCAGTCAGTCCCAAGCTCATAGCAGTGAATGGGATTCATCTGTCCTAAGTATAGGACTCTGCACTGAACTCTCAACTCTTAGGTTCTAAACAGGCTTTTCTCCAGTTTCATAATGGAGCTCTGGTTCATAGTGCTCTTTAAGATGTAGTGCAACTCCTCCAACCTTTCTCCATGCCTGTCCTTCTTGAACAGTTTATACCCATCCATAAGAATGCTCCAATCATTCATTCCTATGATGGTATATTTATTTTTTCATATAATGTAAATAATGAATTCCAAACTATATAATATTTTGACATTTCTAAATTAACAATTTGATGTTTATTAATTGAAATGTTTTGGAATTTCTACTCCAACCTGCTCTATGTTTTATTGAGGCACAGAAATGTTAAGTGATGTGCGCAAGGTTACATAGGAAGTCTGCCTCAGAGCCAGGAAAATTGTGTCTTTTTGTGTTTTATCCCGTAAATGTGCTTCCTCCTTTCCTTTAACTCTGAAGTTCCTGAACGTGAAGGCATCTGATACCTTCAAAATTCAAGTGCTGTACAGTCCTCAGAATATGAAACCACTGTAGGTGTGCATTGATTTAAAAATATATATATTTTTAATTTACCTACTTGAAGCACCTTTAAGAAAACTGTATTAATGTGGCCTGACTAGCACTCAGTAAACTCTTCAGTGATTAATTTATCTTTATTTTCTGCTTGGTTGGTGTTGGCTTGTTGGGCTTGGGAACTCTTTTGGTCACTACAAACATTCAGTAAAAAGGGGCATTGGGTTTTGTAGTTATTCCAAAGAACTCGGAGTGTCCTAATGAGAATGGGGAAAAGGGGTAGGGATAGGGTTTAGTTAAATGCATGGTTGCCTTTGTGAGCAAAAAGGTGGGCGAGATAATATCTTTTATTGAACCAACTTCTGCTGATGAGAGAGACAAGCTTTTGAGTCACAAAGAGCTCTTCCTCAGGGCTGCTACACTGGCTGCGTGTCTGACATTTTTAGAAACCTTAACAGGTCTCTGTGGAAACCAAATAGGTACTGCTCTAGCTGTGCTTGTGTCAGGACTAACTCAGCAGGAACAAAATAGACTCTCACTTGTTGACTCACCAAGATGCAGTACCCTTGCACACCTTTTCACATGGTGAATGCAGAGACCACTACATACTACAGCTTATTACTGTGCACAGCATGAGATGGATGTGCCTGGAAGTTGAGAGGGATGGGCATTTATGAGGGAACTTCAAAGCTGGCTGTGAACATTACTCATCTGCATCACATTAACTTCCCCAGAGACAGCAGAGGCTAGCAGATGTAAGGGGCAAGAATGAAAGAAAGGGTTAGGAGAACAAGGTACAGGCACTCTCACTCACATCCAGAATGCTGAGCAGTTTAAGTGCACTTTAAAAGCTCAGTAGAAACTTGGTTACATAAGGAAAAACTTAGTCTGACATCTTTGGAGAAAAGATAATAGCTGTTCCCTGAGGATACTGTCTTGCTGGATTACTGCTTTTCCACATACATGTCCCCCCACCCCAAATTTCGGGACATATATTTATTTATCATCCTGGCAGGTACTATGTATTTTTCTACCAAGACGACTGTTCATTATGCATTTTCTGTTTTTTTTTTTGGAAGCATTTTCACCTCCTACACAATGCAATGTGGTTTTTTTTGGAAGCGTTTTCACCCCCTACATAACGAATGTGGTTGCGTATGTCTGGTTAACACAACCAGTATCTTAGAAGCTCAAAATTCTTAAAGCAAAAGTCTTAAACTGAGTCACTGATTGACAGACCTCATCTTCTATGGTGCCATTGGTTAGCAACTAAACCTATCCTTGCTCGGCAGAGCCAGTTACTGATGTCACATAAAAAACCACCAACTGCAGGTACTGTATGTTCTTTTCAGATCCTGTGCTTTTCTTCTAGTGCCTGGATGCACTGAGTCTCAAAGCAACTAAGAGCCTGTACAGTGCTTTGCCACCAGGACAATCTGTCCCAAACTAGCGTTTCCAGATCATTGGGAGATATGATGCATGGCTTCACGTTGACCTTTAAGAAGTCTTTATAGTGCTTTTACTGACCACAATAGAGCGCTTTCCATGAGCAAGCTGGCCATAGAAGACCATCTTTTGTATCTGTATATCATCCATTCTCATAACATGACCAATCCAGCTAAACTGTTCATAAGCATCGCTTCCATGCCCATGACACCACACAGCTTAAGAACCTCTGTGTTAAGAATTTTGTCCCACCAATTCACGTGGGCAGTCTTCCTCAGCACATATGGAACTGACCAAGTTTCAAAACATGGCAGTGATATATTGTCTGCAACTCCAAGCCATACAGCAGGATATTCAGAACAATTGCCTGATAAACTGCTATTTGGCATGGAGTTTAATACCCTGGTCATTCCATAGGCATTAGGTCAATTTTCCAAAGGCAGCGCTGGCTTCGGCAAATCAAGCAGACAGATCATGAAGTATAGGCCCAATGGGATTGTTTTTTAAAAGAAAAGTACTTATTTCTTCTAGATTAGCTGTTCGCATCAAACAATGGAAAAGCATTACAGGCATAATTTTATTGTTCTCCTGTTGTATTGCAAGAAGCTTAAAGTCTGGATTTCCCAATTAATAGCAAAGTCTTCTGAACTTGAATGAAATATTTAGTATAAAATTTTTTTGTTAGTTATTTGGTATTAAATGTCATAATTAAGTAAATATCACAGCAATCCAATTTAACCTAGTAGGATATGTCCCTTAATTCATGTTGGTTGTTGGTTGTGGTTGAGGGAAAAATATTAAAAGTAAATCTGGATTTATGCACTTCTAGTGAGTGTCATAGCAGAAGGGAATCTTAATGAAGAATAATGAATCCAGAGTCCTCTGTCTATCGTAGGGTATTTTTATGCATTTTTGTTAGACAGAAAATGATCAAATAGCTAAAATCTGTTCTCTTGCCTGCTATGAAAGGAGGGAGGTGGCAAGATGTGTGTCCTTATATTTTAAGCTTTGAATAATATAACTGAAAGCTGAACTCACCTGTTTTCAGGTTTCTTTTGCATGTGATGATGTTTACAGTATTCAGAACTGAGTCTGAATGTCTGTACGCGCATATGACAAACATGTTTGCAATAGTTTAAATACAAGTAGAATGAGCCTAAAATAATATAGTTTTCTAGGTGTAGCCGTGTTAGTCTGTGGCTTCTCAAATAACAAGCTGTCCTGTAGCACAATTTTGTTAGTCTTTAAGGAGCTAAAATAATATAATAGGCACACACTTCAGCTTTTATTGTGCTTCTGCCTCCTCTTTTAAATATAATGTAATTCACTCAGCTCTGATTGCCATTTAATAAAACATAGAGATTTGAATTTTGTAAATTGGCCATGCTGTATGAATTTTAACACTAAATTCAGAGGGATTAGAATACATCATTTTTTTCAGACTGCTGTAAGGACAAAGATAATCTATGTTTGACTTTGCTCAGGTACATTTCTTTTTAAAACAATAAGATTTTTTATTGAACTTTTGTGTGCTGCTTTTTAAAAGTTACTTTATACAGGTTGAACCTCTCTTATCCAGGACGCTCATCCAGCAACCTCTGTAATCTGTCATGATGTTCGCTAGCTGGATGACCACTTATCATGGGTGTAGCCAATTTTCCCGTGGTCCCATAAAGTTTGTTTACAGCCACCAGTCCTCGCTCTCAGTGTTCTGTGCTGTTATTTAGCTGTAATTTACCCCCAAATGTCTTCTAAGAGCCCCATAAGCAGTGGAAGTATTGGTAATGCTGCTAGTGTATACTGACCTCCCATGGTCTGGCAAATTCTCATGTCCGGCACCAGTCAGGTCCCAAGGGTTCTGGATTAGAGAGGTTCAGCCTGCACTAAATTATATTAGGCCTCTGCCATCCATTTCTTGGTATCTATTCCAAACTTCAGATCCCTTCTGAAATGGACTGGCCTTCTCACACTTTGGTTATCTACAAAAGAAAAAGCCACCGTAGATGAAACATTTCCAGCTACTTGTAAAGACTAGCAGACATAAGAGATTATTATTCTTTCATGATCTTTCCAACCAAAAAAAGTAAGTTCTTTTCCCCACTCACTTTTCAGTGAATTAATCTCTCAGACAAACTGTGACATGGTCCTACCTAGAAAGAGCGGGAGCTCTTACACATACTTTACTGGGAACTCTGGCTTGGAGCACCAAAAAGAAAGCAAGCACCTACTATAATTAACAGCACCCCTCTCCTTCTTTGCCTGGAGGCCTGAGGTTCCACTGTTTCCCTCTCTGTCCAAAGGGCTTTACTCAATCTTTGTGGCTTGCATGTTTCTGGCTCTACAGCCAAACTGAACCATCTCTCCTCAGGGTATCATATCACAGTGCAGTTGTATACTATAATAGACTGGTCTGTTCACTCTTTACCTTTGCTTCTCTAAGGCCTTGTAGAAAAAGGAACACCATCCAAAGTAAACAAACTCCTCTCCTTACTTTACTTTGAGTTCGCTGGCTTTCCACAGTTGGTCAGCGTCCAAATCCCAAAAGTGTGAACACCGCCAACCCTAGAGTTCCTCAGACAGAGTGAGCACGGGAAACTTCTTCAGTTTTGTTTTCTTTCTGGTAGGAGATTAGTGGCAGACTAGTTTTGGCATCTCTTTCACCATCCCAAGCTATTTCTTCATTCTGTTTTAGTATGTACTCTGATGAACTCATGTCACAAAACTGTGTACTTGTATGCTGAGGGCATTCTCCATGTTAAGTCTTCTGCAAAAACAGCTATGCAAGGTCTTAACCCTTTCCCCACCTGACATAGTGGGAGATGTACCCCCTCCCCACATTCCATGACACACACAATTTTTTCCTATCACATCAAGAACTGTTAAATCAATTCTCTTTCTCTCTCTCCCACAGCCTCTAATTCAGTGTGGATGGTGTGCATTAGTGAAGACGATAGCTGGTGTTTCTTCACTTTTGAGTGTTTGAATTTTCAACCATTATGTGCTTTAAATATAGGATGTGTGTGTAAGTATATACTTTACATATTGCTGTGATTGTCAAGGAAGGTATAAAAATTATTCAAAACCTACTGCTCTCACTAGAACAATTGGCAGTTGCTTATGAACATTAAAATAGGTCATAACATAAACTCCAAAGAACTTTAGAGAACAACATTTTCCAATTTTGTAGAAAAGAGAGCTAAAATAATGACTCCCTCCCCAGATAGTTTATACTGACTTTGCCACCAGGTACAATGCATCTCAAAAATTCCAAATTGCTCCAAAATGTTTATTACTGTTAAGTGGGATGTGTGCCTGAAGACTATTTGTGAACATATTGCATGTTGTTAAGGCAACCTTGAACTTTTATCTGATACATTTATTTTAGCGGATAGCCTCTTGTCAAGATCTATTTTTATATGTGCTTGATACTGTGAGTGCCTGAATTTGTAATTGATTTTTGGTGAATAGTGCTTACATGGAACTAGGATCTGTAGTATTATATTGTGGTTGTGTAAGTTACCATTTGAAACACTGTGACATGTTTATGTCTACCACATATAAAGCACCTCACTTTAATTTCCTCCCTCCAAAAATTTTGTAATATAGGTTGCCCCTCCCAAAACCGACATCCTGGACCAGAGAGCCCCAGGCTGGGAGGCTAATGGGAGTAGGGCTGGCATCTTGGACCCCTGCCATTCAAGAGCCGAATGACAAAGGGCCAGCAGGGAGTCTGATGGGGCTTGTGTCCTAGGGCTGGTGTCTGCTGGGGCTAGTGCAGGCTGGAGCTGGCGTCCATGAGGTCAGTGTTCAGCAGCCTAGCTGGCATTCATGGGCAGGGCAAGAAGCTATCTGGCAGCCAGACCAGGACCTGTGTCTGGGGCCGAAAGCAGCCTGTCAAGGTGCCAGAGCTGGGGCCAATGACAGCCCTGCCAGGGATGGCAGCCAAGCTGGGTCAACTGTAAGGGGGCTGCTGGAGCTGACAGTAGAGAGGGCTGGGGGCCTGAAAGCCAGGGACTTTCTCTGGTGCAGTAAATTCCCTCGTTCAGGACTGGTTAGGTCCCAAGGCTGCCAGACCAGGGAGATCTAACCTGTATTCACGTTTCTACCAGAAAATCACTGTTAAAAAAGAGTTACAAACAATTGGGTGGTTACATGCAGCTATTTTTTTTAAACAGGAGAGAACTTCATTTCAGAAGAAGACTAAAATAGCTCTTGGAATGTGGCAAACCATTTCCATGTTAATTTAAATGATGGTTTTCAGAATCAGATTTAGCCCTCTTAGTTATTAGACTGCAGATGTTAAAACTGAGATCTGATTGTTTTCAGTCTGCAGAGAGCTTGCCTGCAAATCCAAGAAGTGGAATTGATTCTGAGTGTGAAAACGGACATCCCTTCTTTCCCAAATTCTTAGACGTTCTTCAAACATGAAGAGAAGGTTCTACAGCGTATGAAAGGTAAATGGCTCATGGCAGATGTGGATTTGGGAACTTAGCAGACTAAAGTACTGATTCATGTTATTTCATTGCTCAGTGTAAGGAAGGGTAAACCCAAAGTTTCAAAAGTTGTCATTCATTGAGATGAGGAAAGATCTACAGTCACTGTGGGAGGTGTGTGCATATCAACAGGAATTTTGTGCAGTAAGGTTGTGTTGGAGGATTAGGCCCATGGTGGCTATTTTTCCAGTACATATATTAAGGCAAATTCTCTGAGCACTTACATTTTGTGCAGCCCCATTGAAATCATGTTTCATAGAGGAACATATCATTTGCCCCACTTTTTTTCCAAGAAAAGCTGAGTTCACAAGAAAATAGTGAAACTTCTGCATTGATCACGTTTGTGAATTCATGCATTACTAAAGTTAGCTTGGGTAATTTAACTGAACTTTTGCTAGGTACTGCCCTCTTATAAAAGCATGAACTTCATCTAAAAGTTATGATAATGGCTGGCATATTTAACAGTAATTTAAAATGTTTAGCATGGGGATTTTTTGCCTACATTAAATTAAAACAAATTAACACATTTTTGCTGCTTAGCTTCTTGTAGTTTAACATTTTTAACATTCTGTCTGGGAACCTGATTCCTCACAATAAAATAAGCTGCATCACCTCTTTGCTTATAGTTGGAACTTAGGTTTCCAAACTTTGAGCTGAATGAAATAACATTCTCTTAAGGTCCATTAAAGCTCCTGTGTGTAAAGCATTAAAGCATTCATTTATTGATTAGGATATTTCATAATACTGTGTGCTATTCATAAAGAATCTGGAAGTGCTTTTGACAAATCCACTTTTCACTCTTTCTTGCTCAGTTTTTTCGCTTACATTGTTTCAGCTCGTATTGACAAGTTGGCTTTCTTCTTTCTTCCTTTGCTCAGAATTAAATCACTCCCTCTTTCATTAAATACTTCTTTTGTGAATTCAGAGGTGGTGAGAAGTATTGGACTGATAATCCTGCACAGCTAAGGTGCATAAGCAGATGCCTAACTTTAAGCAAATGAATAGTTTCACTGAAATAAATGAGGCTATTGACTTAAATGCTTATAGTTAAGCATGTATTAAAGTGCTGTGCTAAATCCAGGTGTACATCCAGTACCAGAATTAAGACAACTAACCCTTACTAGAGTTGTGTACCCTTCACTGGGGTTGGGGTGAGGGGAAGGAGTGGGTTCTTTCCTGGAATCAGGCTTTATCTCCTAGAGACTACTGAAGCCAAGTCGGGAGATTTTTGGATACTAAAAGTCTGGTGGCATAATGGGACTAATGCAGGATCCCTGCCTGCCCTGGCCCTGAACAACTTACAGGAGCTTCTGATGTATCCCACCTCAGGGGCCTCAGGGACTGAAGGTCTCAACCTACTGCCCCATCCCCAGCATTGACTCTGCAGCTCCCATTGGCCATAGCCTGCCTTGCATGCTGTGCTGTTACCAGAAGCCAGCCAAAGTAAGTGCTTCCCAGCTGGATCCTATGCTGCAGCCCTATCCCTCAGCACCTCCTCCACCTAAACTCCCTCCCAGAGCCTGCACCCATACCTTTTCCTGCACTCCTCACCCTTGATCCACCCTAAGTCCCCTCCTGCACCAAAACACCCTTCACCCAACATCCCCTCCTGCACTCTAACTCCTGTCCCAGTCCAATAAAGGAATGCGGACATGGGAGAGGGAATGGCAGAGTGAAGCAGGAGAGGTAATGGATGAAGTGAAAGGGGGGCAGCACAAGGATGGGGCTTTGGTGCAGGAGGTGGGGCAAAGTGTTTGGGTTTGTACAATTAGACAGTTGGATCTCCTAACCCTTATTGCTGTATTGACTTATCTTTATGGCAGCCTGATAGGGTTGGACACAGTAGAGAAAGGTGTTGTGGAACATCATTACAGCCATTCCACAGATGTGGGGTGCAGAACTGCTCAGTAAATGAGGTAAGCACTTATGAGAACAAGCTGAAACTCCATCCTACCCAGGATCTTTTTCTGCACTGCTACCCATCATTCTGCCTTACACAAACAGCAGCAGAGCAGCTGAAGGTTAAGGAGGAGCAGATAGTCACAATGGTTGTGTCTGTATCAGAAACATCTGTCTACAGAAGTTACTGTTGGAAAAGATGTTCCAACAAAACTTCTGTTGACAGAGCACATCTACGCGTAAAAGCGGATTGATCTTTTGACCCACTCTGTTGACAAAAGGGCCCCCCAGAGCATCTACATGGCTGTTTTTGTTGATGGTTTCTGTTGACAAAACACATTTTGCATGTAGATGCACTGCGAGTTTTGTTGACAAAACTGGAACAAAACCCCATTTTTGTCAACAAAACACTCTAGTGTAAATGTAGTCAATAAGGCCCTACCCTTCTGAAACCCTCTCTTGGTAGATGCTTAGGTGTATCCAGGACTTGCTGGGGAGGGGCCTTGCATCCCTTATATATTTGCTTTGTGTGAAGGTGTTTTTGATCCTGATTCAATTTGTCCCTCTCTTAACTGACAGTTACTGTCAGCTGGAAGTACAGTGCAGGGGGCAGTGGGGCTGACAGTTGCCATAGGCCCCACAGCAAGTTGGGAAGGGGACCTGGCCTTGGGCCCTGGAAGAGGTGGGTTTAAGAGTGAGGGGGTGGAGCTGAGGGCAGTCAGCTCTCAGCACCACCAAGAATGTGGCACTTAGCTCCCCTACTCTCCACAATGGCAGACAGCCAGACCAGCGATGCCGCAACACTTCAAAAGGACTTGGAGCTCTGGCCACTGCTGCTAGAGCTCTTGACCTCTTCGAAATGCAAGGCCTGGGGGGCAACTGCCCTTTTACCCCTTCTGTCCATAGCCCAAGCAAGTGTTGCCTCCTGTAAGGCCCTCAGTCAGTTGTACATCAGCTAGTTGTTTAGCTGGCACATGGACTGGAAGGAGAGGACCTGTACAGAGTCTGTCAGGCATTGCCTCCCAAGAGGAGGTGGATGCTGTTATGCATTTTGGTTATTCTAAGGCAAACATGAACAAATAACTTTGTATATTGTAAACTATACTGTAGATTTGCTCTGAGGGAATGAAGATAGTGCATGCCATATTTGCAAATTGGAATGAAATGATGTGCAGGCTTTGTGACAAAGCTAAACTGTGGCTACTAACAAAATAAAAGTAACAAAGACATGTAGGTAATGCTTGAATGGTGCAGCATTTTCTAACAATATCTTGATTCTCCACTGAGTTACTCAGATTTAATTTCAGTGTAAAACATTGAATCAAATGGTCATACACTAATGCCCAACTCTAGCAAAGCACTGGTGAATCCATCCCAGTTCTGTAGTCTTAGTTCACTAAACCACAGGAATCAATGTAGATTTCCATTATCAAATTCCACAGAATTTCTCTAGTCTCTTCCTAGGGAGAAACCTTTTCTCTAGTGGATTTTAATTTGTACATTGGAGAAGCAGAAGGAACTCATGCTTGATGGGATAATTGATATATGGCTTTTATATCTTGGAGACAAGCTATTCTGGAGAGAAATGTAAATATAACAGTTTTGGTGGTGTCAGATTTCTGTTCATATTGTAATAAGTTACACAGTTGTTTAACATATGAAAACAAAAATATTACCTTTAATAATAGATAAAGGATTTTTTTTCTAAATCTGTTTGTACTATAGCTCAAAGGTTTTGCAACTGTTGGATTCTGGGAACTTTTACCTGTTTTGTAGGTGAACTTAAGAACTTGGAAAGGATGCTGAGGTTTCTTGATTTGTCTGAATCTACCATGTGGTGCAGAACTCTTTTCCAGTTTGGGTTCTTTCATTACTCAAATCCTGGGCATTATCTTCAAAGTTCTCCTATAAAGCCAAACTATGAACTATACAAAAGGAATGAAACCTAACCACAATTATGTATCCTTGGCATATGATAAAGCTTCTTAACAGTGCACCAGTGTATAAGTGATGCATTTCTCATGAAATTCCCCTGTAGTCCTATGTTCAATTGTGGGGACCCAGAGGCATTGTCAAGGAGCTAGGATTTTATGAGTGCAGCTTGAACACAGCTGTGTCTTTTCCAGTCTGTGGCCAAAACCAAAAATGCAACATGAGATTTTTAAACATTCCAAGACCCATCTGCCATTTAACCCACTTATCTTTGTGGCTGCAAGTTTGTTATTGATCCAAACTGGTAAGAAAGAAAGATGGGGTAGGAGGAGGGAGAGGGAGCAACAAAGGGGAAAAATGCAGGGGAGAAAAACCATAAATCCATTCTTTTGTTGTTCTTCCAGCAGCATCTGTGAGCAATTGTCACAATTACTAGTCAAACTATATTTGACTTGGTGCCAAGATGAATTTTCCAAAAACTAAATGTAAACAAACTCTGCAAGTGCTTCCTCATTTGCTAAGCCAGTAATTATTTACTTTGTTTGGGCCTAGCATTACTGTCAGTTCAGCTTTACAGCCTGTAAATGTGTTTGTTAATGAAGCCATGAGGTCTAAAGCTACATATTAACCTTGTCACCCTTCAATTTTGAGCTCAAATAAAGTTACACCATGGTTTTGTAAACTAGGGTTGGGGACAAGCAAATGATTAATTATATTTTCTGTTTTCTTTTATCCAAGTAAATTGTTAATATTTAAACTTGCCTTGCAGTTTAAGCTTAACACATTAAAATCAAAGCATGCGGGCTGGGAGGGGGGGAGGATTTTTACAACTGTCATAATTGCCATCTTTATGCCATATCTAGAAGTTGGCAAACATACATCCCCAGACTGAATTTGGTAACCCATTAAATTACTTCATGATGTGTAATATAGAGATATTAAAAATACACTGAGCAGATGGGAGAGAGTCAGCAGGGAGAACAATGTCTGAACATTTGGCATGGACATTTAGGTACCAAATTTCTTCTTGGCCTACATGGGCTAAAGTCTGTGGCAGGTATGTCCATTTATATCTGATTCTTGAGCTGAATTTAACTCTAAAAGTCCAAGAATTCTGTAATGGGACATAAAATTAATAATCTCAACCTACCAATGTAGTCGTATCACGAGACTCCATATAGAAAATAGAGTTAGTATTTACTCTTCAAAATAATTTAACATGGGCACTGGCTGATCACTTTTGCTCCAAAACCTCACAATATGATCCTCAACCATGGATTCTAGATGTTCAAATTCTTACTCATGTAAGCTGTCTGCCTATGATGTCGTTTCTGATGAGTCTTTCTCCCTCAGTGGCCATATCCTTGGTCTTACCAATGTTCAGTCTGCTCAAAACTACGGAAGTCTCACAATCTTCCATACAAATCACAAATAAAATTCATTAGTGAACAGCCTGTTCAAAGGCTGATCCCTTTATATATCCTCACTTTCACATCCATGATGACCTCAGACAAAGAGGGGCTCAACACCAACACTGATGGAAGCTAAAGTTTATTGGAAATTTTTTACTGTAGCCACTTATGCTTTTGATTATTGTAGTCACTCTCTTGTACATATTATGGATGAGATGGGCATATCCTTGTAGCATCCCATCATTAACTCTACTAGATTAATTTTCCTGGGACACAATTGCCATCTATTTTCTCCAATGTTCTCCTTGGGGATTTGTAGCAAAATTATGGCATCAGTTGTGTTCTTTCCTGGGATTAATCCATATTAACCCTTACAATTTTCAAATATTCCACAAAATGTTTTCAGTCACCTTCCCTGCTTTCATAGCATGTGGCTTCAGCCTAACTGGGAAATAAATGGGACATGGTTTAATGTGGTTGAATATTTTTTTTTGTTTAACAATAGAAACCATTCATCCAGTGTTTTCCCTTTCTTAAGGCTATCATTGAACAAATCTATAAAATAGGGCATTACGGACCCTCATGACAGAACCTCTCTCCACTCACTCCTGTTAAAAGCAATAAATCCTGGCTGAGTTACTGATGTCCTCAGATCATGATTCTCACATACAGAGAAATTGCCATATATACGAGGTTAAAGCTTCAAGTGACTTATGTCCCATACTGCAGAGCAAGATGAAAACTCCCAGTGTCTCTGCCAATCTGACCCAGGAGAAAATTCCTTCTCTACCCTTCTGATGACATCAGAGCACCCAATGATACTTCATCTAGCCCATGTGTTTTATTTTTGTTTTCCTAAATGCCTCTGCAACCTCTTCTCCCTGTATTCAGTCTGTCATGCTTCACTCAGCTTCCTTATTGTTAATTCTCCATTGGGTTCTGCACATTTTTCACTCTTTCAAAATAATCATTCCAAATTCACTAATTCACCTTTCATTTGCAGCAAACCATATTTGTGTCTAATCTAAGCAAACATATTCATATCCCCAATCATTTTCTCTTGCTTTGATGACTCTGTAGATGATCATCTGTCTCTGATGTCCTCCTAGCTGGTTATAAAGTTCATTACAGACCATACTTTTATCAGTAACAACATTTCTTTGGCTTCCTTTTTTGTCTCCATCTATTTTCTTATCACTGTTCAAGCCACTGGCCTGCCATGGTTTATGTGCTCCCTCCCATAGAGTTTTGGTTTGGTTTACCTTAAGGATTCCAGCACCAAATTATCTCTTCTGATCCTGTTCAGCACTGATTTTATCATTCCTAGAACTGCATATGCTATTTCATGTACTACTGACTTCCCTGCACATAGTTTCCTCCAGAATTATTCCTATACCATTTCTGGAGGTGGAACTCTCTTTACGATAATCTTGATTCTTCAACCTTCCATTTGGTCTCTTGTTCATATGCCACATTTACTATTCTCTTTAAGAGCTCACATAGCTCCCAACTTCTTCCAGTAAGCATTCCTACATGTCAATTTGCAGATCTCAGCTTGCTTACTCACTCACTACTTAGCAGCCCATACCCACCGTCACTTGCCCTAACACCCTAGACTAAATCTGACATACTACCCTTATATTACCCTCATACTGTAAGGGCCAAATCCTTGGTTACAGATGAACTGAATGTGGTAGAAGAAGGGCAGAGGTGTGTGAATTCATGTGCACATGCACGTGTGAGTACACAAGTTTTAAACCTCACAACAATGTTTTAAAGCTCTTCTTTGTACACACTGACTGCTACTATGCCATCCTTGTGCTGAGTTAAGGGCTGCTGAGGCTCAGATTGCCCAAGCTGTGTGGCATAGGCACATTCTGGTCATCATCCTTTTCTTTTAGAAAGGGTTTTCCCAAAGGAATTGTGGGTTTTGTTAAACAGGAAAAGGACATTTATTGGAATGACCGCTTGCAAGTTGATGATCGTTCTCAGGAGAGCTTTGGCAACGATATTCTCCATGGGAGAATATCTGAACATTGCCAGAGAAATGCTTGGACCACTTCTGTAGGCTCCCATGGACTTAAATTTAGTAACATTCCGAATGTTATTGAGCTGAGAAATGTTGGTACTAAAGAAAACTCAATTCAGGAAAGTCTTACAGCCAGGGTTATACAGTAGGTCAAATCAGACTATCACAGTAGTCCCTTCTGACTTTAAATCTATAAATGGAGAAGATGAAACTGTTAATATGCTGCAGGCTAGATTAGTTTCCTTGGCTAAACTGGCTTCTCCCTCAAAGCCAGTCTTTTACTGAGTTCATTTTGTCAAGACCCAAAAATCTGGGCTTGCATCGTCAACTTCAATGGAAGTGAAGGTGGATGTGAAAATAACATCTGAAAATAACATTTAACACAACGCGACACTAAAAACTGTTCTGAGAAAAGCAATGACTGATTTTAGGAATTTTTTGAGTAGTAACTGATTTTGAATCACTTTGCCCTCTTTACATAAACCTAAATCCTGATTTAGCCTCACATACTTCCTACATCTACCTCCAGCCACCTCCACATCATTGGCAACTTCCATGATTCCTTCTATTAAATTTTCCTCCATGTATTCCCTGCCTCTTATTTTGAGATTTACTCCCTTTCTAAAGCCTTCAGGTTCCTGGTCTCAAAACACCATCTTATACAGAATGTTGTGTCCACAGTCTCCAGAAAGCTAGACAAAAAAGATGTTTGCATCACACCATCATCAATCGATTCCACTGATTTATCATCCATTTCAGGATTTAGTTTAAGATTGAGCCCCATGTTTCTAACAATCTGCCAAGAATTGTAGCAGCCTACCTTGCAGGCCTTGGGTCAAATTTACTATGGGCGTAAAATTGCACAACCCCACTGAACTCAGCTATAAATTTGAACAGTGAAGTTCAAGTCAAGTGAAAGTGATGGACTTCTGATGCCTACTTTATTTTGACCTAACTTTCCATCAATTGTTTCCTTTCCTCTAACTTCTAGCACTGACAACTCACTAGTGGAAATCTGCTTTGCAGCAGTTATCATTTTCAAACTTTCCTTTTCTTGTCCATCTTATTTACCTAATTTCAAATCTCAGTGAACACATAAATATATCTTCTCCTTGTCTTCCTATATTTTCCCCTTTTGCTATTAAGTCTATAATTACATTATTTTATGATACAGTGTTTTGAGATATAATTTATCTGACAAAATTAAGGCCCAATATTGCAAAGATTTAAGAATGTGAGTTGTCTTTGACTTTAATAGGATTACTCATTACTCAGTTGCTTAAGTGTTAGCATGACTGAGTCTTAAAGTTGCATTGAATTATCTGTCTGTTTGAGAAAATGTGATTTATTTGATATGAATTTTTGAGTAGCTCTGAATAAATCCCCCCAAAGGAATAATTTTGCTTACCATCAGAATACAATGGCTGTGCTTGACTGTGTAGTTTGAAACCCAGAATAGGCAATTTATGTAGAAATCCATATAAATCATGAAAAGAATCTAGCATGCATTTTTTCATAATTAGCTATACGGATGCAAGGTTCTACAATGAGTAATTGTGGAAAGTTACAATAATATTATTTGGGTAAAAACTTTACATTTAGTGTTGTGTTGGTCAGAACAGTAGCCCAGTTGTATATGTTAGACCTCTTATGTAAAGGGTTAGTTAATATAAGTGATTAGAAATAGTTTATTTTTAATTCTCTTCTATAGAGGAATGCTTCATGCTTTTACTATGTTATGTTGAGGATTTTTTTTCCAGCGTGTAAATTTTTAGACTTCAGTTAGACAAAAAATCCTGTTCTGAAACACAAGTGTACACAAATCATTGGCAGAGGCTAAATTGTGGATAATTGGATTGAGCTATGAGCTTAAAGATGAAGGGGACAAAAGCATGTCCCAAAGCTGCATTTGATAGTTTTAGAGTCTTATCTGGGGATGTTTTACACCAGGCTTGAAGACTATATTTGTTCACAGTGATTTGTACAATCTACAGTGACATTTTATTTGAGCTGGAATCATACTGACAAGCCACAACATACAACTGCATTTAGTTCTTTCTCCCTTGTTTTTGACGAGATATCACAGGAAACCCTCTGCAGATGATGATGCTTGAGAGGCAAGGATTTAGTGCATAATGCAGAAAATGTTGTAAAGGGATGATGATGAGAGACTACAATGGAGTGCACTGGTAGTCTTGTATCAGAGGTTATTTACAGAAGAGCCATGCTTCAGATATCCTGGTTTCTGGGTATTTTAAGCACCATTTTGATCTAGCATTTTCTGTTATCTAGCATAAGAAAAGCATGCTATTGTTTCACCTAACCACATGCACTCTTCAGCTAAATCTTATGAAATCCTTTGAGAGATTTGATTTTGTTAAATATCACTATTTGTGATAATTGATAGCTGGAAGACACACAGAGGTTTTTCCAAGTTGCTTATGGCTGGCATTTTAAAAAGGAAAAGCTTGGAGAATGAGATTCTTTCTTGAGAATGAGCTTACAAACCTATGCAAATTTCATGAACTAAATTGGATGCCTGGTACACAAAATAACATAGGAGATATTTCTAGATTTTTTTTCATAGACTCAAAGGCATCTTAATCTTTTTTCTTTTAAAATTTAAATTCAGCCCTAGTTTTGTGAATTATCAAATACCTATCCTTATAATCCCTTTGTGTTCTCATTGAAGTCAGTGGGAAAACTCCCATTGCCTTAAATGCGCACAAGTAAGCTCTTAGAGACTGTATGTACTACCAAGGCTTGGATGACAAACTACCTGATTTGTCCTGCCAATATGTTTTTTAACTTGTATACTAAATTAAGATTTTCCTGGGAACATTGTCCTCTAAGGTAGTCAGAACATTGTTCTTGGGAACCACCCTTTTGTGTGGGACCATTGAAAGAAAGAGAGAGAGACAGCATGACAGCAAAGAGTTTTTACATAGTAATGTGGATTTCATGGGGTTTGGATGGGTTATCCTCTGAGTCACAACATAGGACTATTAGTAACTATTATGTTGATGAAGTAGCACAGGTGGGTAGAACAGCTCCATTTAGTTGATTGATTATTGAGTAGATATTTGAAAAAACATTTTCAACAAATTCAGAACTTCGATTATTTTGAGTACAAAGAGAAACATTAATTTTATAAATGCTTTTGGATGGATGGCAGACTGACTCATCCAGATCAAACTTTTTGGTTGGATATCTTTCAAAGCAAAGTTTTCAGCTGCCCATGATTAACATTTTCAAACTCAACTGCTGTCACAGATCTGGTCAAATGTCCCCTCTTATGCACTCAAGGAACAGGTGTGAGGGAATCCACATGCTAAATTGCCATGTGCTTTAAGCCTCCCAAGTCAGAACAAAGTCCATGCAGTCGCCCTGGTTTGGGGTATCTATTCAGTCTTGGAGTGTAAATCCACTGTTATACTATCTGGAGTGGACTGTCAGAAAACAGGGCAGATATGCCAAACTATTGATGTGTTCTGTAATTAGATTTCACCAAGTCAGCAGGAAATGTGATCTGTGTACTAGTCTTACCATAAAGTCATAGTCTTCTCAGACTCTACAGTCTATCTTGCCACTCAGACAAAATGGATATTTTATGAAAGGTCTCTTAAATCAAAAATCATAGAATCACAGAATCATAGAACACTAGGACTGGAAGGGACCGCGAGAGGCCATTGAGTCCAGCCTCCTGCCCCAATGGCAGGACCAAGTACTATCTAAACCATCCCTGATAGACGTCTATCTAACCTGTTCTTAAATATCTCCAGCGATGGAGATTCCACAACCTCCCTTGGCAATTTATTCCACTGTTTGACCGCCCTGACAGTTAGGAACTTTTTCCTTCTGTCCAACCGAAAACTCCCTTGCTGCAGTTTAAGTCCATTGCCTCTTGCTGTATCCTCAGAAGCCAAGAAGAACAAGTTTTCTCCTTCCTCCTTATGACTCCCTTTTAGATACCTGAAAACCGCTTATCATGTCTCCCCTCAATCTTCTCTTTTCCAAACTAAACAAGCCCAGTTCTTTCAACCTTTTTTCATAGGTCACATTCTCTAGACCTTTAATCATTCTTGTCGCTCTTCTCTGGGCCCTTTCTAGTTTCTCCACATCTTTTTTGAACTGTGGTGCCCAGAACTGGACACAATACTCCAGCTGAGGCCTAACCAGCGCAGAGCAGAGTGGAAGAATGACTTCTCGTGTCTTTGTTTGCAACACCTGTTAATGCATCCCAGAATCATGTTTGCTTTTTTTGCAACAGCATCACACTGTTGACTCATATTTAGCTTGTGGTCCACTATAATCCCTAGATCCCTTTCTGCTGTAGTCGTCCCTAGACAGTCTCTCCCCGTTCTGTATGTGTGAAACTGATTGTTCCTTCCTAAGTGGAGCACTTTGCATCATATATTATGATGTTGCTCCCTGTCCCAAGAATCTAGCCATTTACACTAGATCCAGATTTTACACCAAAAGCAATACTGTTCTCTAGCTAACTATATTTGCTAGCTAAGAAAAGGGACTGAAAGTTGATAGGTTAAAGCAAGTAAAATACATGTATAGATGACTCAATGGCTACGTCTACACTAGCCAAAAACTTCAAAATGGCCATGCAAATGGCCATTTCGATGTTTACTAATGAAGCACTGAAATATGTATTCAGCACCTCATTAGCATGTGGGTGGCCGCAGCTCTTCGAAATTGACGCAGCTCGCTGCCGTGTGGCTCGGCCAGACGGGGCTCCTTTTTGAAAGGACCCCACCTACTTTGAAGTCCCCTTATTCCTATCTGCTCATAGGAATAAGGGGACTTCGAAGTAGCCAGGATCTTTTAGAAAGGGAGCCCCGTCTGGATGAGCCGTGTGGCGGCAAGCCGCATCAATTTTGAAGTGCCGTGGCTGTTCGCATGTTAATGAGGCTCCGAATATGTATTTCAGCACTTATTAGTAAACTTCGAAATGGCCATTTGCATGGCCATTTCCAAGTTTCTGGCTAGTGTAGACACCGCCAATGAGTAATTCTAAATGTTAGCAGAGTAATCTGCCAGTTTTCCAAAATTCTCTAAGGTCTGTCCAGAGTAACTCTAGAAATCTCTGTCTTTTATTCAGCCATTCTGCTCTGTTAGAATACAAACAATCCAGAGCTGAAGGATTTTCCTTGAATTTATACTTACAGCTTCTTCTCACAAAAATAAGCTGGTAGGGTCAGTACCACATAGGCTTTACCTTTGGTGACAGAGGGAGGGAAGTGCAGTTGGGATTTTTGGACTCTGATACTTACACACAATGGCTGTGTCTACACTGGCACAAAACTTTGAAATAGCCATGCAAATGGCCAAATCGATGATTACTAATGATGCTGAAATGCATATTCAGCACCGCATTAGCATGCCACCGGCCATGGCTCTTTGAAATTGCTGCTTTTCACTCCCGCGCGGCTTGTCCAGATGGGGTTACTTTTTGAAAGAACCCCACCAACTTTGAAATCCCCTTATTCCTATGAGCTGGTAGGAATAAGGGGATTTTGAAGTTGGCAGGGTCCTTTCAAAAAGGACTGCCATATGGACGAGCTGTGCTGGAGTGAAAAGCGGCAATTTCAAAGAGCCACGGCCACTGGCATGCTAATGAGGCTCTGAATATGCATTTCAGTGCCTTATCGGCAATCTTCGATTTGGCCATTTGCATGGCCATTTCAAAGTTTTGTGCCAGTGTAGACATAGCCAGTGAGCACTTGCTTTGATATTAGCACTTTTTTGTTAAAGTATTTCATTTGCACTTTATAAGGCCTCTTCTTGTTTGATGGGTTATTTAGTTACAGTGACATATACAATGTAACTGTTTGCTGTTGCATTATAACAAGCTACAGATGAGCAAACACTATGCAACTAAAACCCCAATATTTTTCATTAAGTTTAAACACCAAATATACTCTTATACATTTAACACTGATGTATACTAATACGAAAGTGAATTGGCTTGGGGCTATAGAATAAATTGGCACTGGGTCTCTTAGCATCCCATCCTCTGCCTGGCATTTTTTCATCAGAATTTTATACCTCATGGGCCAAACACTTTAGCCTTGCACTACCACTGACTCCAGAATTGAAATACCATGTTCCCTGGTAATCAAGTAGTGTGGATCCTCTGGAGTCCCTGATGAACTCTTCTAGGGCACATGATCATTGTAACACACCACAGAGACTTTTCACAGATCTAAACAATCATTGTTTTTAGCAGTATGAAAATTACATAGAAAATTACACAGAACTATACAAAAATAATAAACCTTCCACATTTATCTGCTTCAGTTTCCTCACCACTAAAAGCATTTGGACCGGTGTTAGAGTTCTCTGCATACTTCAGGGTTCTTCTCCTATAATATGTTTCTCAACCTGTCTGTTTCTCCCTGGGTCAACTTGCTTTAACCTTTGTGGGCCCAACAGTTAAATCATACCCTGCTACAAAAGCATACCAATCTCTTCTCTTTTCCTGACAAAAACTTCCTGTGTATCCCTTTAAAACTTCCTCCTGACTCACCCAGCTTCTGTGGTTTCTAAAGATTAACGTCTACACTGTGGTATCTTGATTGAGCCTTCGGGGATTTTTCTACTATCTCCCCCTGCCTGCAGAGAGGTTAAAAACCGATTCTCCTAGCCTTGTGCTAACTTATTGCCCCTAGATGCATTCTACTGAATAGGTGGCTGTATCCATTGTGCCTGGTGTAGGTGGGATTGCTCTCTCTTCTCTTGGACTGAGCCATTGATCAACGGATCTCATCTTCTGTGATGATGCTGATGAACGACTAAACCAATCCTTGATTAGCAGAGCCGATTACAGATGTCACATAGAAAACAGCCAACTGCAGGTATTGTATGTTCTTTTCAGATCCTGTGCTTTTCCTGTAGTACCTGGGTACGCTGACTCTCAAAACAATTAAGAGCCTGTACAGTGGTTTGCCACCAGGACAATCTGTCCCGAACTAGAGAGTTTCCAGATCATTGGGACATATGACACATGACTTCACGTTGACCTTTAAGATGTCTTTATAGTGCTTATACTGACCACTGATAGAGCACTTTCCATGAGCAAGCTGGCCATAGAAGACCATCTGTGTTATCCATGTATCATTCATCCTCATAACATGACCAGTCCAGCGAAACTGTTGATAAGCATTTCTTCCATGCCCATGACACCACACAGCTTAAGAACCTCCATGTTGTGAATTATGTCCCACCAATACATGGGGGCAATCTTCCTCAGCACATATGGAACTGACAGAGTTTCAAAACATGGTGGCGATATATTGTCAATGACTGAGCCATACAGCAGGATATTCAGGACAACTGCCTGATAAACTGCTACCTGGGTATAGATTTTAATACCCTGGTCATTCCATAGGCGTTTGGTCAATTTTCCAAAGGTAGTGTTGGCTTTGGCTAATTGAGCAGATACATCATGATCCACATTTACGCAAGAAGACAGTACACATCCAAGGTAGCAGAACAGCTTCAAGGACTGTACAAGCAACAGTGATCACTGGAGTGCTGGGCTCTTTTCAAACAGGCTCAGGCATATCTTCCATCTTCTTGAGGCTCTGTGTGGCTGCATCTATACTAGTAAGATCTTTTGGAAATCTGACCCTATTTTGGAAGAACGCATGGGGAGTGTACACACAAATGTGGTCTTTTAATCCAAAATCAAAAGAATTTTGCTCTTCTTCCAGAAGCTATCTTCCGCTCCCGGATCAGGAGAAGTGCGTTCTGTCGAAAGATTTCTTTTCTTTTTTTTTTTAAAGAGTTTAAACAGTCTCTGAGTCCTTCTTCCAAAAGAGCAGTCCTTCTGGTGCTGGATCTTTCCATCACTGGCCCATCCTTTCAAAAGAGCAGGGGGCTGTGTGGACACTCTCTATCAAAAGAGCACATAGATCTTTTGATCTTTTTTTTGTGTGTGGACACGGTCTTTCAAAAGAAGTTTTGTAGACAAGATCTTCCAGAAGAATTTCTTTTGAAGGATTGCTATAGTGTAGATGCAGCCCATGAGTCCAAAGTGGTGAGCAGAAGTTAAAAAGCAATCAAAAAGCTCCTGTGCATCCTTCATTGAATGAGCCAGCAATGCACAGTCATCAGCAAACAGGTCATGGATAGTTGTATTAACCACTTAAGTGTGAGCCTGAAGTCTCTGAAGATAGAAAATACCTCCCTCTGTTTGGAAATGAATAGGTATGGCCAACGTGTGGTCCTTAAAAGCAACTAGCAACATCATTTTAGCATACATGTTGAATAGGAGAGGAGAAAGGACACATCCTTGCTTTGTACCATTTGATATTTCTAAAGGTGCTGATGTCTTTCCTTTGTTAAGGATGTGACCAAGCATGCCATCATGAAAAGACTGAACAATGGTGATACATATTTCAGGACAGCCAATTAGCCTGAGTATTTTCCAGAGCCCATTTCTGTTGACTGTGTCAACTGCACTGGCAAGTCGATGAAAATCACATAGAGATACTCATGCTGCTGTCTATGTTTCCATTCTATCTATCGGGCTGTAAATATCATATCAGCAGTTCCTTGACCGGCCTGAAATACGCACTGGCTTTCAGGAATAATGTCAGTTTTGAACACATGTAAAGAAAGCTGCTTGTAAAGGATGTGGGCCAGGATCTCACCAGCTATAGGGAGCAGAGAGATGCTCTGATGGTCATCCAAGACTCACGGTCACCTTCTTATATATGTATACAATCAGCACATCTTTGAAGTCTTGGGGGACTAGCTCCTTCTCCCACATGGCACTAAATAAATTGATGAGATAGTACATCAGCTGGTAACCAGCAGCTTTATAAATTTCTGATAGCATTGCATTACTGCCAGGTGCCTTTCCAGATTTCATCTGTTTAACAGCTTTTTGTACTCCATCAGGAGTTAGTAGTATGACCAGCTGTAAATCATTAGCCCACTGAGGAATCTCTTCAAGAATGGTGGGATTGCCCTCTGCCAATATTAGCAAGGGTGGAATTCACTTACGCTTTATGGAGGTATTCAAAAAGTCAACAATTTCATAAGAAAAATTTTAAGCATCAACTAGAACTCAGAAGTTATACTGGTTCTTCAAATTCCAAAGTTCCCTTAATCTGGATATGGACACCAAAATAAGTGATCTGATTGGCATATGACTGCAGTGGTGTCTTGCTTGGTCTTATGTTATCAGACAAATATGTCAATTCCCCCTTCACTCCACTTCCAGGTTATTTCTTCCAGTACTTAACTACCCTTAAAGTTAGGAAGCTTTTTCTTAATGTCTAATCTTAAAATTCTCTCATTCCAATTTAATTCCATTACTTCTTATTCCGCCCTTAACGATTTACAGAGAAATCCTTGTTATAACATTTTGTGTACTTGAACTGTTATGATGTCATTCTCTTGTCCCCACCTAAAGTCTTCTCTTCTTCAGACTACACAAACCCAATTGTTTCAAATAATTCCTTTGAGATCATGTTTTCTAGACTTTTAATCATTTTATTGCTCATCTCAGAACTTTCTACAATTTGTCCACCTGTTTCCTGAAGGGGTGCTCCATAATCCAGCTGAGGTCTGGTCAGTGTTTGAATGAAGTGGAAAAATTACTTCTCATGTTTTTCTTAGCACTCCAGATAATACATCCCAGAATAACGCTTGCTGGTTTTTTTGTTTTGTTTTGTTTTGTTTTTTGCAACACTGTTACATTGACTTGTATTTAATCTGAGCTGTACTATACCTCCCTGTGTTACAGCTGAACAGTATGCAGAGTATGCTCCCTGCTTTTGCAGGCCTGGCCCCACTGATGTATATGTCACCACGCTTATTGAACACCTCTCAAATCAAAAGATAAACAAACAATAATGATTTATTTAACAAACAGTAATCAGATAAAACTTCCGGTTGTAAAAACCAAACAACTATTTACAAGTGAGCGGCGTCATCCCTCCCTCCAAAGTCACTCCCTACCGCAGTCGGGAACGAGTTGTGGACACCAGGTGGGTTGAACTGCTACCCTAGGGAGAAGGCTGATGCAGCTGCCTCTCAGTTTTGCTGTTTCAAGTATGCAACCAGATGGAACTGTTGTCTTCTGTCTTCTTTCTTTCTTTCTTTCTTTCTTGACACGTCGTCCTGTGTGTGGAAATGCCTAGAGAGAATGATGGTATGCGTGCAAGTGAAACACCTCGCTCCCCTGTTCTGTTAACTAAATTAAACAAAACTCCCAGCCTACTAAGTCTCCACACCCCTCACTCTGCCTGATCATCCAAGCCACTGAAGGCCTCCTCGGATTCCCCGACTCAACTGTCACAGGGGCACCAGAGTGAGAGCTCTTCAGCCTATGAAGTCTCACAGTGCAGTGGGAGTGCTTCACTCTAGCCACTGGGGGCCTCCTCTGATTCCTCAGTCGAGTGCTGGATGGGGAGAGGGGTCAAAGTGTGACAGCCCAGAGTGGAGTGGATCACTTCCTTTTATAATCTCTTATCTCTGGGCAGATCTCAGATCATGTGATGCCCTTTCCCTACTTTGGGATTCATGTTCTTTCTCTGAGGGGGCAGTGACTCAGCAATTTTCTGGATTCCATCTTAAAATGGACTCCAACAGGGACTCCATTTTGAATAGCTATGGAGACCTGTTTATCAATAACTTTAGTTAAACACCCGTAAAAATCACACTAAACACCTGCTCCTTTTCTGCAATGCTCCCTCCCAAGAAGTCATTTCCTATTCTCTATGTGTGCAACCAAAGATTGAAATGCAACATTGGCTTGTTGTATGAAGGGGAATTTTTTCCTTTAATGACCTCATCAGACAGGAATGTCTACAGACTAGGAAATGTATCTTCCTAGGAAACTGGTTATGGCAACAACAAAATTTGCTGGATTGTGTTGTGTAACAGGAAGGCTGTGAAACATAATGGGGGTTCCCAGATAATTTAGAGGCCATGGACACTGCACTTTGTGATGTTTCTAACATACAGTCTGATTCAGGAAATATACACTGTATCAGCGTTTGGAACTAGTACTTTTTACTGAGTGGCATTTGGATCTAGAAAGACATGGAGGCTGCGTCTACACTAGCAAGTTCTTTCAAAAGATTTTTTCAAAAGAAGGGGGCTCTTTTGAAAGATCTCATGGAGCGTCTACACACAAAAAGTGTTCTTTCAAAAGTAAATCAAAAGAATATGGTGCTCCTTTCAAAATTGCTCTTCCTTTCCTGTTTCAGGAAGAGCACCCCCTTTTGAAAGCTTCTTTCCAAAGAAAACATGCGTAGACACTGAGGCCATTTCTAAACAGGCCACTTCCTTTGGAAGTGCCATGCTAATACATGGAGCGAAAGATGCTAATGAGACACGGATGCAAATTCCCTGCACCTCATTAGCATAACGTCATGTGATTTGGAGTCTGGAAGACTGTTCTTCTGGACTCCAAAATGCCGTGTAGAAGCATGGCCCCGGGGGGGGGGGTGCATTTCAGAAGGATGTGCTTCTGCCAGAGGCCCTTCTTCCCAAAAATGTTCAGGAAGAAAGGGCCTCAGGAAGAAGGACTTTCTTCTGGAAGTCCTCCCAGGAGCTGCGCTTCTACATGGCATTTTGGAGCATGGAAGAATGGTCTTCCGGACTCCAAATCACATAATGTTATGCTAATGAGACACGGGGAATTTGCATCCGCACCTCATTAGCATCTTTTGCTCCGTATATTAGCATTCCACTTCCTTTCTGTATAGAAATGGCCTCTGCAAGCCCGTTTTTTCGAAACAGCAGTCCTCATGGTACCTGATTTTTTTATATCTGACCCATTCTCATGAAAGAGTGGGGGCTCTGTGGATGCTCTCTTTGGGAAGAGATCTTTTGGAAGAGCTTTTTTTGAAAGATCTCTGTAGTGTAGATATAGCCAGAGTGACTCATGACAGAGAAGACCCACAATGAATGGAAAAAAACACACAGAGAGCCTAACAGCTTATTAGCAACTGAGAAAAATATTAAATAACTATAATGCATTCTCTGAAGTGCCACACACAGACAAATTTTTATAGAAAGCAGAACCTCAAAAAGTTTAGAGGTTGAGATAAACATCAGAAGATTGGATGCCTGTATGAATATAGTGCCTGACTGAACACCTATTAAAGTCAAAGTGTGTTGGATGAAGCACCTTTTTTTCCTGTACAACAGATTATCTTGGCATAATTCTGTTGGACCCAGTGCCTGTTCTTACATCAGTTTTTGCATGCTCTGGGATGTGGGCATTGTTTATGGAAATGCCAGCAGTGAAGCCAAATATGTCCCCAAATCTTCACAGAATGTTATTCTTTTCATTCAGATAGGCATATAATATAAGAGGAAATAATAAAGTGTTGTTTGAATCTGTCTTCTGTTCACCACAGATAAAATATAATCTAACTGTACTTGTATATTGTGTAAGAGTAACAGAGAAAGCCGTGCTAGTCTATATACTGTCAAAACAAAAAGTCTTTGAAGTGCTACTTGACTTCTTTTTTGTTTTGATGGTATATTGTGTAGTTATAGATGTTACATATAATTATTTAAACACAAGTATTTAAGTAAATATGCCAAGAAAATATTAAGACAAGAGGCTTTCAGTGAAATAAATATGAATTTATTCAGTCTCCCTAGTTTTATCATTTCCTACTTGTTTTTCTTGCTCCTTTCACCCCTCTCTCTTATTGTTTCTCTCATTTCCGCTAATTCAGTCCCCTTTACCCATTCTACCTTGCTACCTGTTCTTGTATCCTCTTGATACAGAAGAGACAGGACTCTGATACACTGATTATAAAGGGTTTTTTTCACTGAAGCTCTTGAATGGATCATATACACTTCTTTGTCTTATCATATTAACTAAATGCACAGGGCTAGATCTAAAAAGGGTTTTTAACAGCAAACTGCTATTTTAGACACTTTAATCTGAAACTTAGATCCTTGTTCAGCTGACCTCTACCTCTACAGCCACCTAAATTTCCACCAATAAAGCCAGCTACAGGCATATGCACACCTGCCTAAGTTCTGACATTCAGTATCAGTTTCACACCAAAACTCCAGGAGAAACCTCAAAATAGACATTTCTTAATCTATATTGGCTGTGGGGCCAATATAGTAGGCATGTCTAAAGGCCACCAAACAGAACATCTTAGCAAAAAAATATCCTTGCTACCACACCACTCTAATCCTGGTGTTAAAACACTCATCCAAAATTTAAGAGACTCAGGTTTAAATCCCCCTGCCTGATGCGGAGTAGAGATTTGAAGCCCTAAGTCTTGCCTCGCTGGTTAGACCTTAACCATTGGGCTATGGGATTTTCTGCTGTAAGGGCTTGTCTTCACTTTACCCAAAGTTTGACACTTCAGCAAATGATCTCCCAGGGTTTGATTTAATGGGTCTAGTAAAGACCCACTAAATAAACCACTGATGATGTCCCTGTTGACCCTGGTACTCCACTGGCTCATGAGGAGTAAGGGAAGTTGACAAGAGAAACCCTCCCAATGATGTCTCGCAGTGCAGAAATTTCACATTAGGTACATTGACTCTCATGGTTGAAGTTGTATATCTTAGGTCAACTTGCTCTGCTAGTGTACATCTGGCTTACTGCATGCCTCTTCAGTGAGGTCCTAATCACTGGCCTATAAATTTCTCTAGTAGAAGCTGTTCCACTCTGTATAAATAATTAATCACTAGGACAGAGAAAAAAAATCAAAATAAATATGTCATCCAGGCTATGTCTACACTAGTGCACCCCCTTTTCAAAAGGGGGATGCTAATGAGACACTTCAGGATATGCTAATGAGGCACTGCAATGAATATGCAGCACCTCATTAGCATAATGGTGGCCGTGGCACTTTGAAAGTGCTGTTTTCCATCGCGCGCGACTCATCTACACGGTGTCCTTTTCGAAAGGACCCTGCACACTTCAAAATCCCCTTATTCCTATTTGGTTATAGGAGTAAGGGGATTTTGAAGTGTACGGGATCCTTTAGAAAAGGACCTCATGTAGATGAGCCATGCATGATTGAAATTGACACTTTCGAAGTGCCACGACTGCCATTATGCTAATGAGGCACTGCATTTTCATTGCAGCACCTCGTTAGCATATCCCAAAGTGTCTCATTAGCATCCCCCCTTCGAAGGGGGTGGGCTAGTGTAGACATAGCCCCAGTGATTACATCACTCAGAGAGATAGGTGAATTTCTGTTCTGATGATTCTCTATATTAAATACAACCATGCCAGCAGGCAAGTCAGAAAGGCCTGTGCCAGAATATCCCAAAGGAGAGTGGTCCAGACACACCCTTAAGAGATCAAATCCTGTTCCACATCAGATGGAGATGGGATTTGAAGATGGGTATACCATACCCTTGGGTGGCACTGTTACCCCTACTTTATGTGAGAAAGGTAACAGACGCCTAGCTCTAGGAAAGGATTCATGCCTGAATCTTCCTAAGCAGAGAGAGGTACCTCCCGTGAACTTAAAGTTGGTCACCAAAGTCTCTTTTGGAGATTAGCTTAGACCACACCTCTCTCCTCCACATTTCCTGTTTGCTTAATTCATTTGCTTTTGTGGACACCGTTATTATGTGTGTAGCTCATGTGATGCATTGCATAGGGAGCCCCATGAAACTTTATGATTGGTTATTTTGTACTTAATTTACTTAGGGGTTCTAATAAAACGTGCACTAATTTGCTTTAGGATATATCGAAACAAATATACTTAGAGAAATAATCACAGAGAATATTTCTGATTTTTTTTTCATCTTTCATTACCCTTAACTTTAGCCAAAGGAATAGCAACATATAGAATGTGTGATTACTTTTGGAATGTGTTAGTATTAGGTAACATAAGAATCTTTCAGCACTTTCTATTGTATAATAATATTGCTCAATTAACTTAGAAATTATTGTAAGCATCTTTTACCTCCTCCCATCCTCACTTAGTTCTGTGGATTCATTTTCTCCAGATGTTCTAGTCTGGACATGACCTGTGAGGCATTTGCAAGATTCTTTGTTCAAATATGCTAGTGATTTTTGAATGACACGAGCCACTGGTCAAATACTTCCATCTGGAAATCCTCTTTACTTTTGCACAGCAGGGAGCTAACTATCCTATAGAGACAATGTGGGTGAGGGAAATAGCTTTCCTGGTATTTACACAAGACAGTAATAGAGAATATTTCCACAGGTATCCACACCTGAGACATTGTTATAAACTTTGACCTTTTCCCTATCCACTTTGTCTCAGTTGTAAAGAAATAAGCGGTACATAAAGCAGGCCATATACATAATTAGTAGAGATAATTATGTACTAATCCCAATCAGCACTTACTTCAGGCACTATACAATCTGCCAGCTAGATAATGTTTTACCAGTATTCTGAGTTAGTCCCAATTTTAATATTTAACTACTCTAACTCATTAAGAATAAATGTTAAAATATTCAATAACCCTGTGAATATGTTCCTAATTTCCTGGGATAGAATTATAGATTTGGACATCAAGCCGATTATTTAGAATGAAAGTATAATACTTGTTTACTGGATAACCTTCTTACATGTCTGAAAAGGAAACATTTTAGATCAAATAAGAACTATTCTGCCCCTTCTATGCCTATGCCTAACATCTAACGAACCTGACGAGGAGAGAGACCACTATAAAAAGTGCTAAAAGTACTAAATGTGTTAGTCTATAAGGTGCCACAGAACTTCTTCTTGTTTTTGTGGATACAGACTAACATGGATACTTGTGGATAGTAAAGTACCTTAATGGTTCCACAGTAGGTAAGATTTTCCAAAGCATCTTACCCAATGTCACCTCACTGTTTTGTGACTAAAGCCTGCTCCCCATGTAGCATCAGACATCATGTGCTCATCTATCTCAGGAACGTGACCCTAAGAATTGCCATCCAGTGATGCTGTACCTCATGCTCCATTTTTAAAACACCTTATTGAGATGGCTCTCCACCTCATCTGCAAGCGATGATTCTGCTCTGTACAGTCTAAAAGATGTTCTTTTGGAATCCAAACTAGAGACACACAAAGTGCTGCAGAAATTCACAATTAAATGTTTAAAACAAAACAAAA
This sequence comes from Carettochelys insculpta, assembly GCF_033958435.1. Lineage (NCBI taxonomy): Eukaryota > Metazoa > Chordata > Testudines > Carettochelyidae > Carettochelys > Carettochelys insculpta. Next base: position 55,400,284 of record NC_134142.1, on the reverse strand, counting down.
CCCTCTACACCATGTTTCAGCTTAATACAAAGAGATATATAAGAATGATATAGGAAGAGAGGATAGATGTACTGTATTGATGTTCAGGGACAAATAATCATCATAATGCCTCAGTAATACTGTAGACCCCCGACTTACACAGGGTTGAGTTCTTGCAACCTCTGTGTAAGTCAAATTTCCCGTGCAATGCAGGTGAGCCAGGAAATTGATGAGGGCAACAGCCATGGTCAGTTTCCTGGCTCCAGGAAGTGAAGGGAAGCCAGGAACCAGGTGGCAGCCTGGCTCCTCTCTGCTTGCAGGAACCAGGAAACTGACCAGCATGGAGCTGGGAACCAGGCTTTCACCTAGTTCCCGGCTCCCTGCCACTCCTGGAGCCAGGAAACTGATCAGGGCTCGTGCCCTCATCAGTTTCCTGGCTCCCCTGTCTTGCACAGAAAATTTGAGTTACATGTGGCTTGAGAGAACGTGGGAGCCAGGTGTGGCTTCTACTCAGCTTGTACCAGCTGGAGGAAGCTGGGGAGAAGCTGTAGAGTGCAGCTGTCTGGCCAGCTGGGAGAAGCTGTGCCAAGCCAAGGAGTAGCTGTAGCAGCACAGCTGTCTTTCTCCCCAGCTTTCCCCAGCTGGGAGCAGCTGCACTGAGCAGACATCTGTGGCAGCGTGGCTTCTCCTAGGTGGGGGAAGCTGGGGAGAAGCCATGCCAATGTGGCTGCCCACTGGGCTTCCCCCATCTGGGGCAAGCTGGGGGACAGATAGCTGAGGCAGTCTGGGTGTCTGTCTGCCTCGCTTCTCCAAGCTGGGGGAGCCAGGTGGGCACATAGCTACAGAGCAGCTTCGAGTTGTGCTTACTTGTATTAACACAAGTTAAGTGCAAGTCAAAGTCGTGTATTTCAGGGGTTTACTGTACATTAGCTAAGTGCCCACCAGCTCTGCAATATGTTCTTTTAGATGTTTGCAGTTGACTCAGTTCATTAGTTGCCAAGGGTAGACCAATGAAAAGGGTCCACTACCCAAGTGAGCTATGATTTCTAATTGGAAGTGGTGATGTAAATTGTCCCTGTACAATGTCCAATCCCAGTTCTGAAGCATAGTCACCCTGCTTCTCGGTGGTGAGCCCAAAATCACCTGAAGGCCTCTGATTCTTGGGCATTGAATCTATATCTATTTTATCTGTAGACTGTTGCTTCCTTTTCTGTGTGTGCATTTTTATTTGATAACTTTCTTAACTTTGCTTGGAGAGAAGACAGTATTTCTTCCTTTAGTTCTCATCATTTGCCACTGTTGAATTATTTTAAAAAAATTAAGGACATGAGACCATTGTACAATTGAGATAATAAAGGAATACTCAAGGAAGATAAGACCATTGTGGAGGAACTAATGAAATGGTATTCCAGGCTAAGAATGTGGGAGAGATTCCCAAATCTGAGCCATTCTTACAAATGAGGAACCGTCCCAGATTGAGGTGTCATTGGGGTAAGTTTTGGAACAAACTAATAAATTAAAAGGTAGTAAGACACCAGGACCAGATGGTATTCACTGAAGAGTTGCGATGGAATTGAACTGAGAAATTGAGAACAAAGGGAATACAATGGATACAGTGTATTTAGATTCTCAGAAAGCTTTAGACAAGGTTCCTCACAAAACTCTCTTAGGCAAAGTGAGATACTATGGAACAAGAGGGTAGGTCTTTTCATGGATCAGTAATTGACTACAAAATAGAAGAAAATGTAGGAATAAATGGTCTGTTTTCAGGGAGGGAGGTAAATAGTAGGGTCCTCCAGCATCTGTACAGGGATCACTGTTGTTCCATCATCATCATCAACAATAACCATGGGCTGAGCACCTGTTGGTGTCTGATGCCTCTTTCACTATTTCCTTTCATCTTTCCCTGTCCAGTGTGGAGTGGGTTACTTTCTGTAGACTAGCTCCACACCAATCTACTATATCATCTACCCATTCTCTGTGGGGTCTGCCTCTCCTATTCAAGTTGTCCATTATGCCAAATACCAGGGTCTTGATTTTTCGTTCGTTGTTCATTCTGCAAATATGTCCAAATAGCTGAAACCTGCATTGTATAACCTTCTGCAGTAGGTTCTCTTTCATCTGTATCTTCCTATATAATTCCTCATTGGTGACCTTCTGCATCCATCCTATTCTCAGGATCTTTCTATAACAATTCCTCTTGAATGTCAGTATTCTTCTCTTTGAATCTTTCATTATCACCCGTGTCTCACATCCTTACAACATGCTGCTGAATACATGTTTTCAAGACGCTCAGCTTCATTCCTAAGCTAATTGCCTTGCTTTTCCAGATCTCATGCATTGCTTTCAAACTCACTCTTCCTTTCACTATTCTAGTTGCTATTTCCTTCTTACAATCTAAATCATATGTTAGGTTGCTCCCCAGATATGTAAACATCTCTACAGTCTCTAATTCAATCCCATCTATGCTGATCTTCCTTCCTATTACCTTATTTCCAAATACCATTGTTTTTGTTTTATCAATGTTCATAATCACACCATACCACTTCTCTTCCTCTTTTAGCACTTACACTGTTTTCGCTAGCTTCTCCTCATCTTCCTCATGATAACTATATCATCTGTGAACCTCAAGTTGTTCATTCTTATCCTGTGCACATATATCCCTTCTACCTTTTCCTTGATCTTGTCCATCACTCTCTCTAGGTGTGTGATGAAGATACTCAGTGATATGAGGTCTCCTTGTCTCATACCTCTTCTCGTTCTAAACCAGCTTCCCAACTCTCCGCACTCACCACTGCCTCTGCATTGTCATACATATCCTTCAACAACCGTATCAGTCTGCTACGTACTCTCTATGACTCCAACACCACCCAAGTCACTTTCTGATCTATACTGTCCAATGCCTTCTGAAAATTGACAAAGCAAGTGTATATGTTCTAGTTTTTTCATTGAGCTTTCTCTATCAGTTTTAGTGACCATATCTATATGGTACTTCTATCTTTCCTGAATCCCACTTGCTCATCCACTAGATGTTCTTCTATCTGTGATTTTAGTCTTTCTGTCAGTATCATTATTAGCACCTTGCCTAGATGACTTGTTAGGACAATTGTTCTTGCACTCCAGTGCACTTCCTTTCTTGTGTATTGTCACTAGCACAGATCTTGTCCATTCCTTAAGTGCCTTCCCTTCATTCCACACTATATTCCATAGTCGGTATATTTCCTGAATCATATTTTCTCTGCCATATTTAATCATCTCTCCCATAATCTTATCATTTCCAGGGCTCTTGTTGTTCATTAGTCATTTCACTGATCTTTCTGCTTCATCCTTCAAAATATCAGTCTCACTCTCAATGCTCAGTGGAGATATGTCTTTCAGTTCTTCAGTCAGTCTCTCTGAGACACTCTGGTCCAACTGTGCCTTGTATAGATTGGGGCAATATCTCATCCATCGCTACACAGTCTTCTTCTTGTTCATGAGCACCTCATTGTTCTCATCTTTGATCTCCGTCTGCGTGAGCTGCCATTTCCTATTTATTTTCCTAATTGTCTTATACACCTCCATGGTCCTACATTTGCTGTAATATCTCTATACATCTTCACAGTGTTGTTCCACATATTCATATATGATGTAGAAAAGGAGGTAAAGAGTGAGATGACAAAATCTGCAGATGATAAAAAACTACTCAAGGTAGGAAAATCCATAGCAGACTGTGAAGAGTTACACAGGGTTTTCACAAAACTGAGTGACTGAGCAACAAAATGGCAAATGAAATTTGGTGTTGATAAATGCGAAGTAATTCACCTTAAAAAAATGGTTCTAACTGTACGTGTAAAATGAGGGGGTCTAAATTAGCTGCTACCACTCAAGAAAAGTCTTGGAGTCATTGTTAATAGTTCTCTGAAAATATATCTTTCAGTGTGCAGCGACTGTCAAAAAAGCTAACAGAATATTGGGAATGATTAAGAAAGGAATACATAGGAAACCAGAAAATATTGTCTTGTTATAAATTCATGGTACCCCTGCATCTTGACCACTGTCTGCACATGTGGTGATCTCATCTCAGAAACTATATATTGGATCTGGAAAATATACAGAAAAGGGCAACAAAAATGAATGTATTCTGTGTGAGGACAGATTAATAAGACTGGGATATTTCAGCTTGAAAAAGAGATGAGTAAAGGAGTATATGACAGAAGTCTATAAAATCAAGACTGGTTTGGAGAACATGCATAAGGAAGTGCTATTTAATATTTCTCATAACACAAAGTCACCAAGTGAAATTAATAGGTAGAAGGTTTAAAACAAACAAAACAACATATTTTTCACACAATGCTCAGTCAACCTATGGAATTCTGCCAGGGGACGTTCTGAAGGCCAAGAGATAAGACAGTTTTAAAAAAACAACCCTACATAAGTTCATGAAAGGCAGGGATGAAAAGCCATGCTGTGAAATGTCCCTAACCTCTGTTTGCCAGAAGGTGGGAATGGGAGACAGAGAATGGATCACGATGATTACCAGTTTTATTTGTTCTCTCTGAGGCACCTCACATTGGCCAATGCCAGAAGACAGCAACAGGGCTAGATGGACCATTGGTCTGACCCAGAGGGGCCATTCTTATGTCCTGTCTGGTCTTCTCTTTTTATACTTCTCTTTTTCATTCTGTATCATTATTTGTGCTTTTATTTTTATATTGCCTTGCCAAGATCTTAGTCTAACATATTGTTGTATTCTTAAATCTGTTAAACACTGTGATTGTATAAACTGATTATCAATGCAAATATTTGGATGTCACAATACCAATATACGTTACAAAGAGTCAAGCTCATTGTAAGCAATTTATGCAGCATGTTTCAGCCTGCAAAGTGAATTTATGCCACAAAAAATAACATGGGACTTTTCTCCACATCCTTCTCTCAACCGCGTAATCGGCAAAAAAACAAAACAAAACAAAAAACCCACAAGCATTTCCATATGGAGAAAAGAGACCCCTAGCCAAAACAAGTTGTTCAGCTTATTAGAATCAGCACAAATAGGTTCACTGAAAATTTGGCATTGCTGAATAAAACTTTTGAAGAAATGACTGAGTTTTGATCATCTTTCTTATTTATAAAAATTTCTGAATGGAAAAAAATCTGATGTAATAATACATTTTTGATATGTGAAAACTTAGATTTTGTGAGAATTTGCAAGTGTGGGAAGTGCTAGTCTTTCAAAGCTAGCACCTGGATTTGTTTTTTATGGCCAAAAAATTAAAAATCAAGCAAATAAAATAACTGAGTGAGAATTTTTCATCTGAAAGATATAATGAACTTTGACTGGTACATTAGGTGATTTTTTACAGAGTGACATAATTTTTGCTGTAAGCTATCAGTGAAATTTTTTTTAAAAAATCATTAATTTTAACAAATTATTTTATTAATTTTTACTATTTTAAAGTTTTATACATGAGTGTAGTCTGTGAGCCCAGTGATGTGGGGTGGGTGAGCACTCTCACTTTCTAGTGAATGCACAAGGAATTAAAGGTACTCAACATTTTGCATGGTTGAACTCTGTAGGGGAGTTCAGTGGATCAGCCAATAACTTTTACACAGTTGCACAAATAGTACAATATGACAGGACAGGGAGTGTGCGGTGTGTACCCACATAGAAGGGGAATTTCTTGCATCCTGAAACTGCCTTTGTGGCAGTGTTTTCCCTTATGCCAGTATACACAGGCCTGGAACAGTGTTTACATTTTCCAGAAATTTGGGAGTGTTTGGTTTGGATGTTCCTGTTCACTCCTTTATAGAAACAGACTCCATCTGAGAAATGTAGGCACCAAATCTTGATAGAGATCTAAATTTCCCCAAATTTCAAATGCCAGGGTAGATTTCATTTCTGATAACCTAGTTGTTTTATGACCATCTCTGTGTTAATATTAATTATTCCATTTGTCAGTTTTAACAGTTTAACTATTTCGAAGATACTAAAATGAATCACCCTGAACTTCTTAGGAGCAGATCCATTAAAGTCCAGGGAGCTATTACCTATCACCAACTAAGGATCTGGCCCCTGGGCTGAGGAACGATTCAGGATCAGCGTTCATGTGTAATCCAAAGTCAGAGAGTAATTTTGAAAACTGGTGGTACACAAAAGTATTTCAACTGGTACGCAGCAGACAATAAATTACTAAAATTAGGAGGTAAGCACTGGGATGGCACTGGGAGAGGGGATACACCAATAAGGCCAAAGACCCGCAAGGGCTATGCAAATGTTTTAAGTTTGGGAAACACTGCACTAGAGGATCCAGATCTTTAAAAACTGTCTGTCTAATAAACCTTCTTTAACATATTAGCAAACCATCAGTGGTATAGAAACTTATCAGTAGATGTATAATCACTCTTTGCATCACTTGTTAAGATTTTACCAAGCCAAAGATGTCTGATGCGAGTGACCTAAACAATACTTCCACTTTGCTATTAAGAGTAATTATGGCAACCAGGCACAACACAGCTAATTTTGCCTGGCTATAAAACATTATCATGATGTACAGTTTTCCCTGATATTTTGACAGCTCTGACTTATGTATTTGTAAATATTTGTGGTTGCTAAGTTACCACATATCCTTACTTTAGTTCTTGTACTATGTCATTTTGAGGCACAACACATTGTTTTTAGACCTCATAGAGAGAAAGGATTTAGAGATTAATGTATGGTTTCTGTGTCTTTTCTAATGGAACTCTTGCGTGGAGCTCAGTGCATTGAGCAAATGTAGCCTTTTTTCCTACTGTGTATTCCTCCCCACTTTTCCCTATTTTCCCCAACACAGTGGTTTGTTGTATACAATAGAATCAGATAACTTCAATTTTACATGCAACTTTACATTGTAAAAGATACAACATCTCTTATCTATACTAGGGATGAAGGGGGAAGACTATGATTTTGTGATTTAGAGATCCATGAAATCACTCCTACGTCTGCTTGGTTCAATCAACAATACCTCACCTGAACATTGTAAGGCCTTTATTTTCAGAGGGGAAAAATATCTTTATTTCCAAGCAGTAAAGAGATGCAGAGGACCATGAACTGAACTTTCCTCCAACAGACCAAACAATAACAATACGTCCACATCCACACAGCATTCCCCTTTTGGAGGAGGAATGCAAATGAGGAAGATCAAAAATGCAAATGAAGTGCTGATTTACAAATCTCGTGCTTTGTTTACATAATCTTGCATGATCGTACTTCCAGAAGAGACTTTTCCAAAAGCTAAAACAGCTGTGTAGACAGGGATCCTTCAGGAAAAAAAAGAGTTTTTGAAAGAACCCTTCTTCCTCATTAATTTCAGGAAGAAAATTTCTTTTGAAAATGTTTTTTTTTTCCCTGAAGAAACCTTGTCTACGTGGCTGTTTTTGCTTTCAGAAAAGTGTCTTCCAGAAGTGCGATCTTGTGAGATTATGCACGTGAAGTGTAAGCTTTGTAAATCAGTGCTTCATTACATTTTCAATCTCCCTCATTTGCTTTCCTCCTCTGAAAGGGGAATGCTCTGTAGACCCGGTCTAACTCATTGAACCTGCCTTTGTTATGCTTCACCAATACCCATCACTTCTCTTGTTTCTTCCAGCCCCTTTGCATCCATCCAGAGCATTGTCAGACAGGAAAACGGACAGATTTCTTCCTACAAGCATTCCCCCACTCGGAGATAATCTCTACCTGGCATAGAGCCAGCATAGCCAATTTCTATACCCCTCTGGCAGAGGTGGTAAGCAGGCTGCAATAAACATGTAAGTAGTCTCAGATGGCATCAGTGTTCCCTGGAAGCTGAGTGCTTGGGTGGCCACTCAGGAGAGACTTAGGTGCCACCTACCTGATTAGCTGATGGTGCACATCTGCACATGCCTCAGTGCACGTAACAAACTTCATTTGAACATGTATGGAAAAAAATAGAGGAAATATTGGCAGGCAAACTAATGCCCAAGAGGCCTTAACCATGTAATGTGCTACAAAGGAGGCTTAGATGGGGTGGTGTATCATTGCCTCCTGAGTTAGCACCATTAGTACCAATCGCTATATTTGCGGTGTTTATGAGTGCTATTCATCTGCATCTTTAGATTACTATATGATCTGCCAGATCTGTGGGAGTTGTGGTTCTTCTCTAGTTATTTATCTTACTACTGCAATGCCAGAGGTGCTGAGACCATGTATGAGGGAGAGTGAAGGCTGCTCTACAGCCTGGGCTGAAAGCCAACTGTCTTTTAGCTCATGTGGTAGAGCACAGGGATTTAGCCTCTATGCTTGCAGGTTCAATACCTCCTGCCGATGACTTGGGTCCATTGGTGTTACACTATATTGAAGTACCGAAAACAAAGGAGCTAGAGGTGAGGTGCAGTGTAATTATTGCTCACTTACATACGCCAGCGGGGGATTTTTGCTAGTGGTGGCCGGTATGAGTGAGCTCCGCAGTGTAGAGGAGATGAAGGTCTAGGGAAGAAGTAATATTAGAGTAGCTCAGCCTGGAGAGAATACTTAATCTGAGTCTGCTGTTTGTTTGTGAATTATTAATTAGCCCAAATACTAGGAGCAGGGTAACTATAGGTTCAAGGTTGAAACTCTATTGCTTACAGGACCTGCTAAAATAATATAACACTTTCTCTGATTTCTTCAGGCTGTCACAGTTCAGGTACTTAAATTCTACAAGTCTTCAGCAAAGATGAATCCCTGGGCCCCTTTCTCTTATCCATGCTTTTTCTCTCATCTCGGCACATGCTGTTGAATTTAGATACACACCTACATGCAGGAAGGGAGCACTAGAAGTCCTCAGCAAAATTTAAAATCATAATTCCCTCTGAACATTCTTAGAACCTACTTTTCTGTACAGTCCCAATCATGGAGTACATTCACTGTACAGATGCCCAGAGCCTGAAGTGCCGATCATGGCATAAAAAAGTCAGATATATGTATAAATCTTCATAGTAGCAGAGATATGAATTTCATTTGAAATTGTTTCAACTCTGGATGAGTTGGCCTATCAAGTCAGTTTTGATCTGTCCCTTTAGTTAACCTTTAAAAGTTGGCTAGTGAATGTCTTAACTATTGTCTCGTACGCTTTTGTATATTAGAGAAAATAATGTACATTCTCCTAGCTCTCCTTCCCTCTATTTGACTTATGAATAGGATAAATATAAATGTGAGCACTAAACCAGCTAACTTTTGAGGTTAGGATTGGATCAGAATAGGTCAGATGCACAGGAGAAATAGACTTTTGGCTGCACTAAAGTAGTCACTGAGAAATCCAGCAGATCCTGGGGGCAAGCCATATAAGACATCTGGCTAAAATTCAGAACCTGGCAGAATTTCACTACTTTATGAAATCTAAACTAAATGTGAAGTTTGACTTCATCAACAATTTTAGTTATTGCTTGGGAAATGGAAACAATACAGATGTCTAACATTTACAGTGCTATACCCAAACCTGTAAATTAACAAGCAAAGCTCTGCAAGTTCTCACTGAGTATTCTGTTTCATTAATGTTTATTTTTAGAGAAAAGTGGTTCGCTTCCAAAAATTAGTGGGTAAAAATAGTAAGCAGTATTTTCTAGTGTTAACTTTTAAAATTAATAGATTATTCAAACATCAGCTCTATTACGGAATTCACTCTTAAAATATGTATGAGATTGACAATCTAGAACATTTTGCACATAAAGTAATTAAAATAATTTTATAACTTGTTAGTTTTCGTGTTAAGCATTTGCCAAAAGCAATGTTTCAGAAACAGCTGAAGTAGCACCAGCACTTTGTAAATTTCATACATCTGCTGGAATGATTCATTGCTCATGGTTTTTCCTCCACAGAGCTGCTGTTCTTAGTGTGAAGCACATTTTACATTTACAACAGGAATTCAACAAGCAAATCAATTGTTAAGGATTCAGCAATTCTTCTGATGAGTCAGGCATATGCAACCTTAGTATTACTGTCAACTACTCCCCTCCTTTGTCAACAAGCTGATGTCAGCATCTAGCTTGTTGCCAAATCCTGTTACTTCCTTCTTTACAAGATGTCTAAATCACCCTTTTTTATTCTCTGTGATATTCAAAACCTCTGCCAAAAATCAATCATCTCTTGTCTTAACTATGACAACTTCCTCTTGACTTTACTTGACTTCAGTCCATCCCAAGGACTACTGCTAACCTTACCTGCTTCTTTTAGAATTCTTCAAGATTTTATGACTATATTGCCATAGTGGTGTCATTATAAAGCTTTCCTATTGCCTTCCACATCAAGATTGTGTATGTTATGTGTTTATGATAGTTTACCTTAATAGGATATTAAACATCAGGTATTAATTTTGGATATTTTAAAATAAGCATGTCTGGATAACTTGCATCTTAGAGTTTAAGAAAGCTGGCTGAAGAGCTTGCTGGATCATTAAAGTTGATTTTCAATAAGTCTTGGAGCTGAGGAAGTTCCAGAAGGCAATGTGACAATATTTAAAAAGGGTAAACAGAAAGACCTTGGTAATTGCGGGCCTTTAAGTCTAGGAATGATAATGGATCCAAATCATTTGGGAATTGATTAATAAAAAAATTAAAGGATGGATATGTAATTAATGCAAACCAAGGTGGGCTTATGGAAAATATATCCTGTAAAACTGACCTGATAGCTCTTTCTTTAAAATTAGATTTTACATTTGGGTAATAAAAGTTTATAGTGTTGGAGCTCTGAAGTGCATTTGACTTGTGCTGCATGACCTTTTGATTAAAGAACTTGCAAGTTGTAAAATTAACAACACATATGTAAAATGCATTAAAATTAACTAATCAGTCTCAAAATGTAAGTGCAAATGAGAAATCATCAGCATGGAGTTGTGTTTCTGGTGAGGGCCCACAAGGATTGCTTCCTAGGCCTGCACTATTTAACAGTTTTATTAATGACTTGGGAAAGACAAAAAAAATTATCTCTAATAAAGTTGCAGATAACCCCAAATTTGGGATATTGCTAAATAATGAAGAGGACAGACAATTGATAAAAAGTGGTGTGGATTGCTTGGTAAGCTGGGATAATACATTTTAATGTAGCTACATGTGAAAGTATACCTCTGTGAACAAAAAACGTTGGCCATTTTTACACAGCGTGGGTAATCTTTACCCTGGGAAACTCTGACTCTGAATAAAACTTTGGGGTAGGGGTCGATAATCAGCTGAACTTGACCTTCCAGTTCAGAGGTGTGATCAAAAGGGCTAATGAGATCGTGGGATGAGTAAACAGGGGCATCGTGAGTAGGAATAGTGTAGTTATTTTACGACCAGTCCTGGCTCTCAGTGTTCTGTGCCATTATTTACCTCTAATTTACCCCTAAATGTATTCTAAGAGTCCAATAAACTGTGGAAATGTTGGTAATGCTGCTAGACAACATTGACCTCTCACGTTCTGGCATTGGTCAGGTCCTGAGGATGCTGGGTGGGAGAGGTTCAACCTGTGTAAAGAAAGCTTCAAGTATACTGACAGTTACAGGGATACCTTTCATTTGTAGAGTATGTCTCTTTCTTGCACTGGTGTGAGTAGCCCTGTCTCTTCAAGGCTATGTACATTAATGATAATCTGAACTGTGCTCTGAGATGAGGTGTTAAATTCTTCTTAGAAATCTACAATTTTTTTTTTTTTTTTGTCTAGGAGACCCGGAGTACAAGGATTTAACTCAAGTAAGTCACTCACTGTGCCTTATTATTGTTTGGTGTTACACTCTCAGGTGATCCCCTATATGACATTTTTTTTCAGGCCTACTCATACATTTTAAGAGATTTTCTGAGTTTCACTCTTGTCAATATAATGAGTTTATCCTCACCATTATGATTTTTCTCTAGGATGTTAAGTGTCCTGGTTGAAGCTTTATTGCTATTCTGAGGCTTCTGACAATCCCTTTTGAAAACTGTTATTTTCCTCTCATACTATTTTAAACTTAGTACATTTCCTCAGGTGTGTCTCATATTTATGTGAAGTATAGAGGGGATAGCTACATTGGACTGTATCTGCAAAAACAATGAGAAGTCCTGGGCCACCTTAAAGACTAACAGGTGTATTTGGGCGTAACCTTTCTTGGTCAAAAAACCACTTAGATGCAACTTATATTATTGTGTAACTCACCACTGTGTTGTTAACAGGCACAATTTCAGTTTGGTTTTCTCTAGCATTACTGGATGTTTTATGTGGGAGTTACTGATTAAGTGGTATCTTGTGTGCATCCTTGTTAGGACCTGCCTTAATGTGTTATCTTTTCAAATTGTGTAGTGTTCAATTAAAGTGCTTGCAACAAGGTTGCCTGAAGGGTAAACCAAGCCAGATATGTCTTAATATCCTTAAACAATGAATGTAGGCTGTGATTATTATTGGAGCCTAGAGGAGTAAGCTGTCCAAATCCCATTAAAAATCAATGGGATTTGAGAGCCTAATTCCTCTGGGCCCCTATGAAAAAGTTGCAGCTTTCGTGCCCAAACTTTCCATTTAAAAAAATAGGTTAATACTACATTTCCTAAAATTTTAAGAGGAAACCATGCTGTGGTTTTGGGCAGAAAGTAAATGCACTGCAGTGATCAGCAGGAAAGTCAGATAGTTTGTGCCTGTGCATGTGAGGGATTACAGCAATTGTTTTGTGTCTATATGTGCATATAACCCATAACCTCATCAATTCTTGTCTCCTCTCTCCTTCTAACTTGCCCCTAATATTCACTTACCCTGGCCTGTCTGCAGCACAACTCATTGGGAGCACACCGTTTTGTCTATGACCCTAGTCTGCAAGGAGAAATAGGTTTCAGAAACTCTTTATACTTCTGCATGTCTCCAAGGCTGCCTATGTGAAAATACCCATACAAAAAAGTAACCTTAAAGGATTTACTAAAACAGAGATAATTGAACTTTAAAGATAAGGAACAGTCTGCTTAAAATATCGAGATGTATATTTCTCAAAAGTTAAGCCAGATAAGGCATTTTCAGCTTAGTTACAGTGGACATAAGAAAAGTGAATAGCTTACATCTTTGTAATGCGATTACCTACCTCTGACAATTCATTGGTCAAACTATGGTTTCTGGACCAGATAGCAGCTCATTTTAGCATCCCTGCTATCCATGTTTATTAAACTCTGCATCACACTGAGTTTGCTCGTCCAGACTAGCTTCATCTGTCTACTTCAATGGACTCTCGGGTGTTGAATCCCTTAACAGAGGGCAAACATTTAGCAGACAGGATTTTTTGGTGTACCATTTAGGAGGAAGGCCATGTGATTATTTTCTAAACATCTCTGGAAGTTTCCCCCACCCCTCCTACCTTCAAGGCTGGCATGTCAAAACCCCCAATGATTTCCATTTCTTTAGACTAAATTGATAGTCTGTTGATCTGTATTGTTGTTTCTTTCTGTAGGCTCTAGCACTTTCCCTTCTGTCGTAGACAAGCAGTCTCCATCTCTGCATAGCACCAAGATGGTTTACATGTGATTTTTAGACTTTTCCTTAAATTATGGCATCATCTACCATTTATTTTGACATGTGAATTAGGGATATATACAAAATAAAGTGAAAAATCCTGTGAAGGCACAAAATTTGTATTTGTGCATCTTTGGATGTTTCAGCTTTGGTCTGATAACATAGCAGGCATGAATTTGTATCTGTATTTGTTTAAATTTAAGAAATTTAACCATGCATAATTAACATCATTTGGTGCTTTATGCTGTGACATTTTTTAAAGTATATTTCTCAAAGGAAGATTGGATCTGTATTTCTAAGGCTTTTGATATACTTCCTGCCTTTCATAAGCCGTGTCTACACGTGCACGCTACTTCGAAGTAGCGGCACTAACTTCGAAATAGCGCCCGTCACGGCTACACGTGTTGGGCGCTATTTCGATGTTAACATCAACGTTAGGCGGTGAGACGTCGAAGCCGCTAACCCCATGAGGGGATGGGAATAGCGCCCTACTTCGAAGTTGAACATGGAAGTAGGGCACGTGTAGACGATCCGCGTTCCGCAACATCGAAATAGCGGGGTCTGCCATGGTGGCCATCAGCTGAGGGGTTGATAGACGCTCTCTCTCTAGCCCCTGCGGGGCTCTATGGTCACCGTGTGCAGCAGCCCTTAGCCCAGGGCTTCTGGCTGCTGCTGCTGCAGCTGGGGATCCATGCTGCATGCACAGGGTCTGCAACCAGTTGTCGGCTCTGTGGATCTTGTGTTGTTTAGTGCAACTGTGTCTGGGAGGGGCCCTTTAAGGGAGCGGCTTGCTGTTGAGTGTGCCCTGTGACCCTGTCTGCAGCTGTGCCTGGCACCCTTATTTCGATGTGTGCTACTTTGGCGTGTAGACGTTCCCTCGCAGCGCCTATTTCGATGTGGTGCTGCGCAACGTCAATGTTGAACGTCGATGTTGCTAGCCCTGGAGGACGTGTAGACGTTATTCATCGAAATAGCCTATTTCGATGTCGCTACATCGAAATAAGCTGCTTCGATGTAGGCTTCACGTGTAGACGTAGCTATAGTGTGCAACAGCCCCAAACTGGTATTTTTTGTATGCTGGCAGAAAATAATTTATTTTTAGACCTTAGGAAAGTGAATTTAGTATCTAATGTACACTTGAGAAAAATGAAAATTAGGAATCTAGCATCAGAAGAATGCTGTGGCTATTTCTTTATACAGGTGAATTTAAACAAAGTACACATAGATAGCTTAATGATTAAAAATCATTCCTTATAAAAATTCTGTCTTGACCACATGTATTTTGGTGGATTCGCTTTTACTGAAAACATTTTACTCCAGCTATAAAATGAGAAGAGATCGTTCAATGTGTCTTCTATTAAGAGAAATCTACCATATGGTTAGGAATTTACTGAAAATGGAAGGAGGGAGTCCCAAAGTCCCTTGATGCATGTGTACAGGTCCCATTAAAATGAATGATTTGCATGTGCTGAAAGAGGGTAGCATCTCAAATCTGGGACCAAATCCTGTGTTTGCATGCTTCAAAGATGGTCCATTTAATAAAAAGTTCCAGAGTAACTTATAACTCAGAAACTCCCTGAGAAGACCTCTTGGGAGAGTTTTCCTTTCCCAGTTTCCAATCTACCTCAGAACTTTTAAAAAATCTGCTGATCCAATACACAGAAAAATTAAGTTATATATGTATAGACCTGGCCCTCAGTTATTTTATTTTGGCCAGCCACTGCTCTTAGTTTGTTTTGGTTTTGTTGATATGAAAGCAATAACAGTTTATATTCTTTCTTAAATCAAGGTGAACTATGAATCAGTGTTTGATTATGTTGCTCTTCTCTTAGCTTGGTAGATAAGTAAATAAGCTTGGAATTCAAGTTCAAGTTGCACCATCAAGTTCTCCAAGTATATAAGCATGTACTTTAGAATTAAGACCTCTGTATTAAATGATAAACACTAAGCTACCAAACCATTTAAGCACATATTTTAAATTATGCACATGAAAGTCCCACTGAAATTAGTGGGACAACTCACATGCTTGAAGTTACAGGGGATGGATGGTGGATGTAGGTCATAGAGAATGTGCATACTTAGAAAGAGTGAAATGAGCTTTTGTATTGCTAGAAGACATGTATTTGGTACAGGCTAATTATTTAGTGCAGAAAATAAGATTTTACATACGTCTATGGCACTGTTGTTGAACTTAACATGATGCATAATATGAACTGAATTGCAAAAGTACAGCGTATCTACAGCATATTCTTCGGATGACAGAAGATTCTGAGCTAAGGAAGTAAATTCAAACATGCTGCATGCATCTTTTCATTGGCTTGCAATGAAACATAGATAAAATTAGACATGAGAAAGTAGATTAAATATAAAAAACACACACCTTTTCCTCCACTTAAATATGCAAATTCTCCACTGTAATTTCTATGCTACTTTAAGGCCCTGTCATGAAACCCCATACACATGTGAGCAACCTTACTCCTGAGTATTTTCCCTCTAGTCAGTAGGGCTTCTCACATAGGTAGCTATTTACTATGTGAGGGCTTTTTTGTAATCTGCAAGTAGCTGCCATTGCATGGATCATAATATGTAAAGGACGATACAGGGAAGATAATGTTTTCATTATTCATTAGAATTAGCTGCCAATTGGTCTCACAGGATTTCCCATAGATATGGAATGCATTAGATGGTCAGTTTTAAATATTTGCAAGTTGATACAAATATAAATAGGTCTTAGATAGGGAAGGCTGGAAAATGTTATGACTACTGCCCTTCCTAGAATTGGATCATACCTTTTTTCATCAATACAACTCAACTGCCATGAATAATAGAAAAGACCCAGCAAACAGCTTCACTATGCTTTGGAGGCAAATAAGAAAAGAAAAGTGAACAATGAAAATATAGTCTGTGGAAAGACGCCAGTCAAAGGGAATCTTTTGGGGGTAGGGTGTGGTTTGTAATAACAGCATTAGATGTTGGCTCTACTAGTTCCGATCCTCCATCCTGATTTGTTTTTAATGGCCTTATTTAGACTCCGTGTTTCTGTTGGTGTAATTTCAACTCTCAAATGTTTCTGGAGTTAATGTGACCTAGTTAATCACTTAATATGTCAAAGGAAAAAAATTATATGGGTGAGCTTGACATTTTCAAAAGCATTTCATCCTTATTGTGGTATTCATCATAATGATTTAATGAAAATTCATTTTGGGGGATAAGAAAGATGCTTAAAACATTCTGCCAGAATGGGCAAATTTTCAAAACAACAACTGAATGTCTAATTATAAAACAAGAGCAAAGAAAGTGTGTATTTCACAGTTACCCTGACTTTGTTGATAGTTTTATTACTGTACGCAGCCAACCTGTGGAATTTATTTTTTATGATGCTATCATTGTGGAGGTCAAAGAGTAGGGACCATTTCCTCAATCAGTTTAAGCTCTTCCTGGTAACGGCTGATTCTTCTTCCCTTGAAGCAGATAGTAAAACTCCCCTTTAGTAAAACGGGCTTTTGGTTCAGGCTGTGGTCCCTTTTCAATGAGAGCTCAAATATATATAAAAATGTTCAGTTGAGGACTCTTAAAACTTTCCGAGGTTTCCTCTGACAACTTTTAGACTGAGATACCTTGAAAAATGCAGATACTAAAGTAATTTCCTACAAAAATATACAGAACAGTACAAATACATGTTACAGTCAGTGAGGCAGCATTATATATTTAACTTGGGTAAAAATAGCACAGTTTTAAGGGCTGTTACTGCAGAAAACTAAGTACAACATTTGAAGTAAGACACAGGGAACTCTTTCTGTAAAATCAGAGGTGGCTACACCTTGAGATGGACAGATAAACCAATGCTCTTGAGTAGGATTGATAAATCAGGCTCTCGGACTATTGAATAGCTGATTTTTCTCATACTCACGATTGCTATATTAAGGGTCAAGAAGGAATTTTCCACAAGTCAGATTGACACTGGCACTAGTGGGGTGTTTTCATGTTTCCCTGAAGCTTAGGGCCTGGGTCGCTTCCAGGGATGGTCTGTGTATCTCTCAGTTACCTTCCACTGCAGCGACCCTGTGCACTGGTGCTCCAAAATCCCTCCTATTCTCTGCCCATGTCACGCAAAAGTTTAGTCTGCTGAGGATTGTACTATTTTGTTCTAATTTTGATTATTAGGTTTAATATATGGGTGCTGGATAGAGTATGGGAGGCTATAAGATACAGGAAATTTAGGTTGGATGATCTTTTGGTCTCTGCAGGCTTTAAAAACTAAAATTCTATGATACACACAGAATGTAAGTTCAGATAATCAGTTGAGGAGCTGAGCCTGTCTTAACAACCAGTCAGTAGACCAGTATGTGGGCTGGATCTTCTGCTGGTGTCTAATACATTAAAACCAATGGCAACTACATCACTTTAAGTTTGCTGAGGGTAGCTCTGTTTGCGATTGAAAACCATTCCTATCAAATGCATGCATAACAGACGCTGCAGCCTTTATAAAACGTCCATCCTCTCAAGAAAGGACTTGGTAATTCATAGGGTTGGTATACTCTACATATTAAGCTGCATGTTTCCCTTCTATTTCAGACACTTAAATAGGACTGTTTAAGATATTAAACAAGCAGTCTTGCAGCATCTTAAAGACAAGCAAAGTTATCTATTAGGTAATGAGCTTTTGTGCATAAGACCCACTTTTGATTTTTCTGTTTACTGCCCCCACCCATAACAGCCTCCCTGCCCCCTTATTTACACTTATAAGTAGGATTTATCTATTTATAAAAAGCAGGATTTAAATGATTGCAAGTGGAAACAGACAGACCAAAGCAAGTACTAAGCCAAAATGAACAAGACACTAATTAAGCCTAATAGAGTAAGAGAGATTATTCCAGATAAATTCCTTTAAGTCAGAGCTGATCTCTCTGGCCCTGGTCTAACAACTTCATATATTCTCTTGGAGTGGAGAGGCAGTTTTCAAATGCTACCTCAAGATATGCTGTTTGCTTCCCATTCATTAAATAGAATTTACCTAGGGCAGGAACCTAATTATTTCCAGGGAAAAATACCAGATTCAAGATGGATTCCAGCATCAAGTAGAATAGTGTGCGGGGGTTGGAGCTGGGTCTGCGGAGGTTGGATCAGGGTCTGCGGTGGTGGAGGGCAGGGGGTTGGAGCCTGAGACCTGTGTGCCATGCTGGGGGGTGGAGCCCATGCGGGGCTGTAGTGCACCAGGGCTGAACTGGGGCTGGGGCGGGGATAGGCTGACTTGGGAGGGGGATAAGGGAGGTTTAGTCCCACCTCCCATCTGCCTGCAGTAGCAGGCAGCTAATGGGGCTAAAACCCTTCTCCCTACCTTCCCAGAGTGGTGCCAAGTGCTGCTCTGGGAAGGCAGAGGGAAGGGGCTCTTAGCCTGCCTAGCTGCCTGCAGCTGCGGGAAGCTAGGCAGGCTGACAGCCATGTATCTTCAAGTTGTGTGAAGCTGGTGTTAAAGTGAGTTTTGCGCAACCTGAAGATGTGTCAAGTGAGGGTTTCCTGCAGTTTCATAGTACACATACAATATCAGGAGGCCTAATTAAGTTCTGTCCTCTATACTAGAAAAAATTGTGGTTTAACTTCAGTGATTTTCATGGTTTGACTCTGAATTCACACCAGTTTACCTGAGATAGCCCAAGGCTATTCAATATCTTCTGTCATGTTTTCAATTAATTTATTGAAATAATGGCGACATCCATCATTACAAAGATTACCTTCTTTTAATAGGTGCATTAGGAAGGAAAAAATTACTCTGAGAATACCTGGATCAGTAAATGTAAATACCAAAGACGATATTACTGTAAGTAAAGTTAATGAGATGAACGTTGCATTCATTATTAAAGTATCTGCTTCAGAGTGAGAGCAATAAAGCATGCTCAGGTCAATAAGCTAAATGTGTAATTTAACCAGCAAATTATGCAGATTAATTAAGAGATAACATGCTTCACACAATTCTCTTGTTGGACAAAGCTTTTCATGTAACAACCAAACTGATAATTCAGCTGCTGAAGTATGAAATTTCTTAAGCATAGATGTGAGTTCTAAAGTAGGTAACTTAAAGGGTGACATGTACAGCTCAACTTGTAAAGATCCTTAGCTGATAGAAATAGGTACAGCTCTACTGAAGTCAATGGAAGGGCTGTCCCAAAGAATGCATATGCTTGCTATCTGATAGCTGCTTAAATCACACCAGATCTGTGTGTATTTATTTATGCACATAACTACCAGTATATGCAAATCTAGGTGGTAAAGCAGCCATCAGGTGAATTGCCTCATCTGTAACTCACTGAAATCAGTGAAAATCTTTCCAATAAGTTCAGTGAATACTGGATCAAGCCTCTTTCAGCAGCCCACAGTAATTAGTTTAACCATACTTTCCAGATTCCAGACTCATAGGAATAATGGGGGTGGAAGAGTCTAAAGTTAAGTATTCTAAAAGCCAACTGAAAGAGTCACTTGCGACTTTTATTCACCTGGCCATACTGTGACCAACAGGTGAAAAATGACACAAGCATCATGAATCTGCTAAGCCAAATTGGGGCCCAAAGCATTTTAAGAGAAAGTGTTATTCTCCAATCAGTGATTAATTTGATTTTAAAAGGGGAAGTAAATACTCTAGGTTCTAGAATACGGGGTGTTAAAGTGGTTGTCTTTAGAATGCGATATTTAAATAGGGTTCAAAAATGTAAGGACAATTACACTCTATAACACAGGCAGCTTCTCCTGTGGTCTCTGGAATGAACACAACTGAATTGTTTTCTTATGAAAATGATTTTTAACTCTGCTTGAAGCTGCCCCTGCCTTCCCAGTAATGAAACTTTAATTTACCAAAAGCAAGAGGAAAATCTTTTAAAGGAAAAGAAAAAGAAAAGAAACTCAGCATAAAAGCTATGTAGTACTGGATAGACCTGTCAATAGTGGTATATTATTCTTTGAATGAGAACTGCAGTGTAAGCACCTTACTGACACATCACACTTGAAACAGGCTAAAATGGATGCAGGTAATAAAGTATCAAAAGCTATAGCAATACTCTATTGTAAACTCACACCCTGCAGCAACAGATAAAGTAGTATGGTACATCAGCTTTCTAATCCAGGCATTTCTGTGCAATCTCTCAATTATTAGACTGGACAAGAAGATTGTAGGAGTGGCAGGTAGTATGCATTTCTGTTGTTTTTGTCATTGTGCTGATGTGTGTACATTCATGCTGAGAAGAGTGGTGACAAACAAAATCCCCAGCTGCTTCAAGGAATGAAAAAGAGGGCTGGATAGCAAAAGCTGCCCCCTACCCGTCTCCATACAATGTATGCCACATCAAAAGGCAGAAAGAGCTCCTCTGGTCTCTTTGCAGATAGTTGGAATTCCTTTTCAGTCATTTCAGAGAAATGGTCTCTCAAACAGGCGGATAGCTTTTCTCTCCATGGATGAGAATTGAGGGGCTTCATACCAGCATCAACATTTTTAAAGAATATTTGAATATCAGAAAATCTTACTGTAGGACTTGTGTTTATGGCACATCTCACTTTGTACATAACCCAACATTTAAAAGCATTCAGAGCCTTACTCAGTATGGGGAATAAGCTTTTCACACACCACACTGTTAACCTGAAAATGTAGAGGGGGGATCATGTTTGCATTAACATTTGTTTGCAATGCATCCAAATATTCTGGGATGGATGTTCAGACATGGAAGCAAACAGGCAACCCAGGTAATAGATGTCCAATTCCCACAGTCCAGGACTGTGTGTCATTGGCACGTGATAAGATTTTCACTTGAGGTTTGCCATATGTACACTTTCCAGTGCAAATTTGAACATAAGTTCCATTCATTTTATACAGAGGAAACTGTATGAATAGTGTAATGTTGCATGTCACTCCGTATGCTAGGAGCGTGGTAGCAGGAATAGGTTCTGTAGGCCAGTGGAGCCATGCTGCTATGGAGTGGTAAGGGAATGTAGCCTATTGTAGAGGGTAACCTCTCCTGTTCTGGATCTGTGGATGACCTTTCACCCTTACCACTTCAGTCCCAGCTGCTGGAGGTGGGGAAGCAGCAGGGTGACAAACTACAAATGTGGCTCTCTGGTCAGGGTTAAACAGAAAACACAATTGTGGAGTCCCAGTCCCTGGTCAAGACAGAAAAGTAAAGAATCACTGGGTCCCATATGCAGGACTGACATGGAGGTGGGGTGGGACCAGGGCACCCCTGCTCCCCAGTGCTGCAGGCACAGGGCCCTGGGTAACTCCAACCCCCATGCTACAGGCCATGCCCACTCAACTGCCACCCTGCCCCCTTACCCAACAGTAGTAGCATCCTTCAGTCTACGTAGCCTATGGATCGCGCCCTTCGTAGTTCCATTTGGCATCCTCATTTGCAGCATCGGCTGTGACTGTGAAGACCCACAGGAGAGTGACAGTCCTTGCTGCATCTGTTGCATACGTAATAGGTATCTGGCACGTCCTTGCTGTGCTTTCTGTGGGCTCGCTTCTCCTTTGCTAGCTGTCTAATCCTCAACTCACCCTTCTGAAGGCCCTTGTATAGTTCCTGCCTCCATCTGCTGCGATTGTCTGCCAGCTCCTCCCAGCTGTCTGGCTTGATGTCTACTTCCCTGAGTCTCTCTTGCAAACATCTTTGTAGCGCAGCTGGACGCATCTGAGAGGTCTTTTCCCAAAGGCTAGCTCACCATACAGGATGTCTTTTGGGATCCTTCCATCATTCATCCTGTGGACGTGGCCAAGCCAGTGGAGCCAACACTGCCTGAGGAGGGTGTGCATGGTTGGGATTCCAGCT
Organism: Carettochelys insculpta; assembly: GCF_033958435.1. Classification (NCBI taxonomy): domain Eukaryota; kingdom Metazoa; phylum Chordata; order Testudines; family Carettochelyidae; genus Carettochelys; species Carettochelys insculpta. The sequence continues at coordinate 55,378,042 of NC_134142.1, read as the reverse complement.
TGCTCGAGGATGGTAGTGTTGGACACTCTGTCCTTCCATGATATTCCAAGGATGCACCTGAGGCAGCGCAAGTGGAAGATATTCAGCCTCTTTTCCTGGCGGGCGTACAGGGTCCAAGTCTCACTGCCGTAAAGGAGGGTGCTGAGGATGCAGGCTCTATAGACTTGCATTTTGGTGTGAGTGTACAGCTTGTTGTTATTCCACACTCTCTCGCTGAGTCTGGACAGAGTTGTGGCTGCTTTACCGATCCTCCTGTTTAGCTCAGTCTCCAAGGACAGGGTGTCAGTGATGGTGGACCCGAGGTAAATGAACTCGTGGACGACCTCTAATGTATAGTTGTCAATGCTGATTGATGGAGAAACAGCAACATCCTGAGAAAGTACATTTGTCTTCTTTAGGCTGATGGAGAGCCCAAAGTCCTTCCATGCTTTGGAGAACCGATCCAGCAGCTTCTGAAGCTGATCTTCTGTGTGTGACACAACATCAGTGTCATCTGCAAACAGCATATCTCTGATGAGGACTTCCCGCACCTTAGATTTAGCTTTCAGCCTTGCAAGATTAAACAGTTTCCCATCAGATCTTGTGTGCAAAAAAATGCCCTCTGTTGAAGATCCAAAGGTGTGTTTAAGGAGGAGTGCGAAGAAGATCCTGAACAGTGTCCAAGCAAGGACACATCCTTGTTTGACACCACTCCTGATGCTGAAAGTATCTGATAATGCAACATCATATTGGACGGTTCCTCTCATGTCTTCATGGAAAGACTGGATCATCTTGAGTAACCGTGGCAGACATCCTATGTTGTGGAGCAGTTTGAACAGTCCATCCCTGCTGACCAAGTCAAAGGCCTTTGTTAGGTCAATGAAGGCAATATAGAGTGGCTTCCTCTGCTCCCTGCATTTCTTCTGCAGCTGCCTCAGAGAGAAGACCATGTCAACGGTAGATTTCTCTGCACAGAATCTGCACTGTGATTCAGGATACACTCTCTCAGCAATCTTCTGGAGTCTGCCGAGGATGATGTGAGTGAACAGTTTACCAGTGATGCTTAGGAGGGAGATTCCATGGTAATTGTTGCAGTTGCTTCTGTCTCCTTTGTTCTTATACAAGGTTATGATGTTAGCATCACGCATGTCCTGTGGAACCTCTCCCTCTCTCCAGCACAGGCACAGTAGCTCATGTAGGGGTTCCAGGAGAGTGTCTGTGGCACACTTGATTACCTCTGGTGGTATACCATCCTGGCCCGGGGCCTTTCCTACTGCAATGTTGTCAATGGCTTTCTTCAGTTCATCCACAGTTGGTTCCTGATCCAGTTCGTCCATTACTGGTAGGAGTTCGACGGCATCGAGGGCTGAGTACAGCTCGGAGTAGCGCTTGACCCAGCGCTTCATCTGTTTGGCTTTGTCAGTGATGACATCACCAGATTTGGATTTCAGAGGTACCATCTTGTTCTGGGTGGGTCCTAATGCCTTCTTGATGTTCTCATACATTCCCCTGAGGTTACCAAAGTCAGCACTGGTCTGGATGCTGCTGCATAGCTCGAGCCAGTAGTTGTTGGCACAGCACCTATCCGTCTGCTGTACTGTTTTTCTGGCTGCTCTGAGTGCTTGCAGGGTATTCTGGCTTGGCGAATGTTTGTACTCCATGAGCGCAGCATGCTTTTTTTCGATGGCTGGAATCATCTCATCGGAGTTAGCTTCGAACCAGTCATTTGTGTTTCTAGCTCTTCTTCCAAACACTGACAAAGCCGTGTTGTACATTGTATCCCTCAGATGCTGCCATCTGGATGTCACGTTGGCACCCCCAGGGTTGCTGCGCAGATTCTTCTTGAGGGTCGCTCTGAACTTCTCAGCTCTCTCTGAGTTAGCTGTCTTTCTGGCATTGATGCAAGGCCTTCCAGTTGGTTTAGAGCGGTGCAGCTTCTTGGGAATCACCTTGAGTTTGGAGCAGACTAACGAGTGATCTGTATCACAGTCAGCACTATGATAGCTGCATGTCAGAAGGACGTTTTTGAGGTTATCACGTCTAGCGATGACCACGTCTAGTTGATGCCAGTGTTTTGAGCGTGTGTGTCTCCATGACACTCTGTGCTGTGGCTTGGTTTGGAAAAATGTGTTTGTGATGCACAGATTGTGGTACGTGCAAAGTTCAAGAAGACGATGACCATTTTCATTCATTTTTCCCCACACCGAAGTGGCCTAAGCAGGAAGGCCACGAGTCACGATCGGCTCCAACTCTCACATTGAAGTCACACAGAATGTACAGTTGTTTGCGAGCAGGTATTTGCGCTGTGGCAGCACTAAGCATGTCATAAAACTTGTCTTTTACTTCCGGTGCGGCATACAGGGTTGGGGCATAAGCGCTGATCAGGTGGACAGAACCAGTGCAAGTTTGACGTATGACCTGAAGGAGTCTTTCTGATCCACCCATGACTAATTCCACCATTTGTAGAAGCGTGTTTCTGATGGCGAAGCCAACACCATGCTCCCTGGGTTCCTTACGGGCTTTACCCTGCCAGAAAAAGGTGTAGTCCTTTTCCTTTAGAGATCCCAAATCTGCGAGACGTGTCTCTTGCAGAGCAGCAATGTTAACTTGGAACCTCTTCAGTTCCTCATTGATGACAGTGGTCTTTTGGGTGTCGCTGATGTCCTGAAGATCTTCAGTCAGACCTGTCATCATGGTTCGCACATTCCAGCAAGCAAGCCTAAAACTTTGATGGTTTCCTTTTCTTGTTGATTTTCTTATTGGTTTGCCTGGTGCTCAGCTTTCAGGTCACTTGTCAGGTTTGGGAACCTTAAGCCTCACGCACCCAGCGAGGCAGGTGAACTGTGGCGGGACAGTACCCTATTGGCTGGGCGGCTGCCCAGCTTGAGGTGGGCGGTGACTGTCCAGTGAGATGCGAGGATCTCTCCCACCATCGGAGGCAACCCCTGGCGCTCGTTCTCTACGCCAGTTGAGCAAGAGCTTATAACCGGTATCTGTTACCTTCCGTGTTGGTTCAACGCTGTTAGCAATGCTGGAGTACCTCTCCAGGAGCGAGCTTGGGCGATTATTGGGACCTGGGCTGCCCAGACACCAGTGTTCCCCTCTCGGCTTTACTGATATAGTCCAAAGGAGACGATAACCTCTACGTCTGGTACCAGCTCGCTGCAGGAGTTGCCGGGTCAATGCCAGAAGTTGGCACAGAACTGCCTTAGGACTCCCCTCCGGATTTGCTGTCAGGGTTTACTCCCTTAGCCTTGCTCCTTTCCAGGATAACCCACAAGGCAGTGGGGCATGGAGAACATGAGTACGGTCCCACTACCTCTTGCCCCCTTACCCAACAGGGACGGAGTGGAGCAGCAGTTGTGGGTGGCAACAACAGCAGGGGGTAGCCTTCCCCTGCACTCACTATATGGCATGAGTGTTGGCCTGCTCCTCTCCATTGGGATCTGCTTCACTGTGTGGGGTAGGGAGCGCAGGCTGCTTTCTGCTGCTGCAGTGAAGTGGGGCTCAGCCACCATTTCTACACCCTGCCTTGCCCCAGACTGTCCTCCCTTTCCTGTCCATAGGATGGTTGAGGCAATCACAAGCGGGGCTTGGGGCAGCTGCCCTACCTTGTACTCTAGATGGCACAGCTCTGCCCACCTACACTTAGGTGGACCAGACCTATAGTTATCTAGCCCAGGCCCATTGTTCAGGATAGGACAGCAAAAAGGTCTGGAAGCTCAGGCTTGCGCTCAAGTTGAGCAAACATTCAGGTCTCCTAGTTCTGGCAAACAGGGCTGGCATGTGCAGGCTTCTTGTCTAAGAGAGAGCGAGAGGGAGACTGCCACCCTTGGCCTGGGATAGTAGGGGAACACAGGCCCACCTACTCCACTGTATCCTGACCCAGGGCTCTAGCTGTAGCAGAGATGTCTGCCCCGGGTCAGCAGGGATCCTGGCAATATGTTGACCCACACAGTGGTAGTGTGGCAGTGAGAAAGTTGTGACCCCAGAGATACTGGGGCCACTGACACAGAAGAGTGAAGTCTCTGCTCTACAGTCTTGGCTGAGAGCCAGCTGGCTTTTAGCTTTTGTGGTAAAGAACATGGCTTTAGCCCCCAAGGTTGCAGGTTAATTTCCTCCTAATGATGACCCAGGACTGGCTAGTGCTGGACCATAGCTCAACTTTCTGGACATACCTGCCTTTGCAGGGGGATGTCCTGGCCATCAGAGAAGAGGGACTTAGTCAGGGCTTGCAGCTCCTTGGTGTTCAATTCTGTGAATGGCTTGGGCAATCCTGACCAATCCTAGGCTCCACAGGGATCCACAGCAGCCTTCCAACTCAGACACTTTCAAGAGACATTGGCAATCCCCAGCAGCTGGGACATTACTGAGCTCTTCAGCCTTCTTTTGTATTTCCTCTCCTGCCTACTGTTTAATCTTTCTTATCCGTATATTAAAAAAGATGGAGTTCCTTTACCAGAGTAGGCCACTGCTTGCAAGATAAACAAGCCATCCCAGATCCAGAAACATTTTTAATGAAATTGTTGCCCAACTGTAGGTGCTTTTGATTTTAAGCAAAAAAAATAGTTTAAATATTTGTGAGATTCTACCAACAGATACACTTAAATAAAATCATTAATATTTATTTTATTGAAAGCTAAGCTGTTTTCATTTTCTCAAATGTTTACTATGGTCTGGAACAGTACTATAGATGATTTCTGAAGCTGTTCCAAAGAGGCAAAAGTGTTTGCTGTACAGTAAGTTATTTTGCTTAAAACAAGCAAACAAACTATGCAAACTGGCATTCAAAAGAAAGAAATGAAGTCGTTGTTCATGTTTCTGCTATGATATGGTCTTTATATTGTTTATTACATAGAACACATTCTAGTTTAGATCAAAATATAAATCTGTTACTTTATTAATAAGAAATGCAAAAAATAGCAAAGGTCCTTAGCCTGAAAACAAACAAAAACAAACAAACGAAGCTACCACTTGTACTTGTCTCATCTTTGTCACTTATGCCAAATTAGGCACCTTGTAACTAGTTAAATATTATTATGGGTTTTACTATTTGACAAACTAAGGGTTAGGAAGGAAAGCCAGTTTTGCCTTCTTTTTTTCCATCTGGGCCAATATACTTTTGGAGTAGGTTGATTTATACTACTAATAAGTTAAAGATGCATGGAGCCTTGGCGAATTCCAAGAGCTCACTATACATTGTTTTGGATTAATGCACTACTTAGCTTGCAGTCCTGTGGAAAACGTGAGCATATAATTAAAAACCATCACAATTCACATGCCGCTATATTGCTCACACAATTTCCCTCATTGAAGGAATAGAGGGAGAGAACCACATGACATATCACATCACTTAAATGCACTTTATGGAAGGTGCTCAGTTTCTGTTGTACTCTTCAAAGTAGTATCATGTGTACAATAGAATAGGCATCTGACTAAATTAATTCTAACCAACTTGATGAAAAAAAACAGTATTCTAAGATAAAACATAGCACTCTGGGTAAGTGAAAGATGATACAATATAGGTCTTCCAATCTGAAAAGGAAGAAAAATAGATCAGAAAAAAAATTTAGTAGAATGGAAGACTTAAAATGATGTAAAATTTCTTTAGAAAAAAAGGTGAACATTTAGTTTACTCTAGCTTTTCATAGTTCAGCATTTTATGAAATTAAAAACGTAATAGAGTTGAGAATTCCTGATGTGATTAGTTCATGAACCTTGAGGCTAAAATGAAGCCTAAGCAAAAGTGGTGGTACTCAGAATATTGGCCTGTTGTGAAACCCCTTAGGAAAGCGCAAAGATTATATAATTATTAAAAATTATAAAATAAGCTACCTGGTCATTCAACTCTACCATATGAAGTATACTTACTAAATTCTTTCTAGTATTAAAAGTCAAACAATAGTGTATCCACCCTTTATTCTAGAATCTAATAGATTTTAGATTTATAGTATTTCCACCAATAGCCAAAATTTTAAGTTACATTGTTCAATTTCACCTCTTTGTTCCTAGTTATATCCCTTGATTCGTGGACACTTCCCATCCTCCTTGATAACGTGACAGCTTACCTACCTAACATTTTCTGTTAAACTGCATTAAAATACAAACCTTCAAAGAAATGAGTCACATAAGAAGGCAAAATAAGTGAAAAAAAAACCCACATTCTTAAATTGTGGATTTGTACACAATCTTCTTAGAACAATGAATCTCAATTTTTTTTTATGGTCAGGGCATGCAGATCATCGAATCCTAGGGCTGAAAGAGACCTCAGGAGGTCATTGAGTCCAGCCACCTAACTAAGCCATCACAGCTAGTACGTGGTCAAACCAGGATTTAAAAAACTCTAGGGATGGAGATTACAAAATACACGCTTAATTTTAAGCACATTAACATACCCTGTGATTTGAATGGGAGAACTCTGAATTTAATCTGTGAGTTTGTGTATTTTAGTGCATTGCTGGATCAGCACCATAAATCTGATACAAAGATCCCCAATGTTCCTGCTGACTTCAAATGGACTTTGGAATGGGCGCAGAGGTTCATATTGCTGAAACTTCTATCAGCTGATGTCACTGTACATACTTGTTATCCCTGAAAGAGGATGTCAGGGGAAGTGATACATAATTGAAAGGGGAAAAGCCCAGGTATTTAATAAAAATATACAAAAGAACTCATTAGATTTGATGGCATACAATGTGTGACAGTTCTGAAAATTAATTTTACTTTTACTGTTTGACTAACCTATAATTGAAGTCTAAAACTGTATTAGATGTTAACATATTTGATTCCCTTTCATAATCATAATTTTTTTAAAATACAGTACTGATTACCATGCTGGGTTCTGCATTTTATGGTTTTTCCCATGAATTTTAAGAACTTGCCTTTCCAGAGCAAGGAATATTACCGCCACACCAGGGAATCCATGTCTGCCAGCCTCTCCATATGTTCCCTCTCTCTTCTGAACCTGTAAATCCTTTTGCAGCATTACTTGCATAACAAATGAAAATGTGGTCCTGGACCTTGGATTTCTCTCAGATGAACAAACTTCAAAGAGTAATGTCTCAGTGAAGAGACTTTCCCTTCATCAATAGGTATTCAGCCTTGAGAGAAGTGACCCATTTCTTAACCCTCAGACTGGAATGAAAATCATCCATTTCCATACTGGAGTTCTGGCAAACCATGTGTCAAAATTGGGAAAAACCACATGGGATGCATAGGAAACTGATTTTATTGTACCCAATGAACTATAAAATGATGAGTTAAAACTTCTCTAGTTTCAGGCATGCTATACAGTAGTCATGTTGGGGTCAAACATTTTTACCATGCCCCCCCCGCCCCCACACACACAAAAGGGGTCAGACAACATCCACAGACCCCGGGGCAAGGTGTTTAGGGTGGCAGCTCTGCTTCCCTGAAAGGAGCAAGGCTTGGGGTAGAAGAAGAAAAACTGGGAACAGCCAGCCCTCAATGCCACCCAGATTGCAGTGCTGGGCTCCCTCCCAGCTCTGAAAGCTGCATGGAGTGGTGCCGCAGCAGCAATTTAAAGGGTCTGGGGCTCTGGTCACTGCCAGAGGAGCAGCAGTGATGGCTGGGAGCCCTGAGCACCTTCGAACCACTGGGCCAAGGGGCATTTGCCCCCTTTGTGCCCTTTCAACATTGGTGGGTTTGCTACACACTAGGCAGGTGCTGGATATAGCCGACTACATTCTTAGACAATGGAAGATCTTCTGTTTCTTAGGATCTAAATCAATACCGCCAGCATGCTGGCAGTATCTTCCCTACAAGTCTGAGGCAAGGCAGCAATGTTCCTTCATGGCACCATGAAGTCACCATTTCTATACCCAGATTCCTGAGCAACAGCCATCTGAAAGATTTTTGTACCCTAGATGATTCTCAAAAGCCCAGCAATATTTGCATTAGCTATGGATTTTGTGTTTGTGCTATGCAAAAGCAAGTCTTTGCCCTAGCCACAGCCTCTGTCAAGTGTGGGCTTGCAGAAGATGTATCTGACAGATGCGGCTTCACCAGAAGCTCTTTCTAGAGTGTAGACTTCCCAGAAAAATCAGTTTGACAGAGCTTCTTTGAGAACACAATTTGCTGGACACTTGTGAGACTACGTAAGATAAATGAAATCTGGGGTCTCACTGACCCCAAACGCTCCTTTGGTTCTTTGTTTTTTAAAAAAGAAAACAAAAAGTACTGAAATTATGATGAAAAGCAATGTTTAAAGATTCAATCATATCTTAATGGCTGCCTCAAAATAACAACAATTTAGCATCTAGCTGGAGCCCATACCCTTTGAATAACCTTTTTTGTTATGTTAAAACCGTAAAGACCTCGGAAGTGTAGAGTCTCACTGACACCATTATTTTTAGTTAGTTCCCTCCCCGCCACAAGTATCTGTGGTCTGGAGAAGTGGATGGACAGTGAAAGAACATTGCCAAATGACAAAGATGTTATGATACTATAGTCCAAGGCGCTTTGGAGGGATTTAGCTAATCTAGGTGAATGGACAGTATGAAGGTGCACAAAATGCAAAAAACTGAAATATTGCTATGTCTTATAGGCTTCAAATTTGAGGTGGACCTGCAGTCTGAAAACAAATATGTTGTTAGGAGGTGGAGAATCATAAAAATATTGGAATTCCTTATTCAAATTGATGGTACTACTTCATCTTGAATATTGTGTGAAGCACTGGTTACCACATCTCAAAAAGGATATTGTAGGTGGCGGGGGAGAAGGGGGATGAGACCAGGATCAACGGCCTCAGGGCTCAGTGATTCAAAGGGGCTGGGGGCTCCCAGCCACCACTACTACTGCTGCAGCAGTGGTAGTTGGAGCCCTGGACCCAAAGTGCTGTCAGAGTGCCATGTGGCAAGCTAGAGAACCCTGAGCAGATGGGGGAAAGCCGACTGGTGCAGGGGAGCAACTGGATCGGATGAGACTTCTCTTAGACGAGACTCCATTGATAGAGATTACCTAGAACTCAGGCAGAAAGAGAAGATGGGAGATGGTAAAGTATGGGCCAGATCAGATGAGAAACAGTCACATATAAAAAAAAAAATCCAACACATCAGTGAAGGGCAGACATATAGATAGTGGTAGTTTTTTAAAGTGCTTTTACACAAATGCTAGAAGTCTGTCTAATAAGATGGGTGAACTAGAGTACCTCATATCAAAGGAGGAGATTGACATAATAGGCATCACAGAAACCTGGTGGAATGAGGACAATCAGTGGGACACAATCATACCGGGATATAAAATATATCAGAAAGACAGAACGGGTCGTGCGGGCGGTGGAGTGGTACTATATGTGAAAGATAATATTGACTCAAATGAAGTAAAAATCCTAAATGAATCAAATTGTTCCATAGAATCACAATGGATAGCAATTCCTTCCTCTAATAGGACTATGGCACTAGGAATATATTATCGACCACCTAACCAGGACAGTGATAGTGATACTGAGATGTTAAGGGAGATTGGAGAGGCTATCAAAATAAAAAAATCAGTAATAATAGGGGATTTCAATTATCCCCATATTGACTGGGTACATGTCACCTCAGGATGGGATTCAGAGATAAAATTTCTCAATGCCTTAAATGACTGCTTCTTGGAGCAGCTGGTACAGGAACCCACAAGGGGAGAGGCAATTCTCAGTCTAGTACTGACTGGAACACAGGATCTGGTCCAAGAAGTAACTGTTATAGGACCGCTTGGAAATCGTGACCATAATATAATAACGTTTAATATTCCTGTGTTGGGAAGAACACCGCAGCAGTCCAACACTCTGGCATTTAATTTCAAAAAGGGGAATTACACAAAAATGAGGAGGTTAGTTAAACAGAAATTAAAAGGTAGAGTAACTAAAGTAAAATCCCTGCAGGCTGCATGGAAACTTTTCAAGGACACCATAGTAGAGGCCCAACTTAAATGTATACCCCAAATTAAAAAACACAGTAAGAGACCTCAAAAAGAGCCACCGTGGCTTAACAACCATGTAAAAGAGGCAGTGAGAGATAAAAAGGCATCCTTTAAAAAGTGGAAGTCAAATCCTAGTGAGGAAAATATAAAGGAACATAAACACTGCCAAATTAAGTGTAAAAATGTAATAAGAAAAGCCAAAAAAGATTTTGAGGAACAGTTAGCCATAAATTCAAAAAACAATGGTAAAATGTTTTTTAAGTACATTAGAAGCAGGAAGCCCGCCAAAAAAGCAGTGGGACCCCTGGACAATAGAGATATAAAAGGAGCAATCAAGGAAGATAATGCCATTGCAGAGGAACTAAATGATTTCTTTGCTTCAGTCTTCACGGCTGAGGATATTACAGAGGTTCCCAAATCTGAGCTGTCCTTTGTAGGTGACAAATGTGAGGAACTGTCCCAGATTGAAGTGTCAGTAGAAGGGGTTTTGGAACTAACTGATAAGCTAAACAGTAACAAGTCTCCAGGACCAGATGGCATTCACCCAAGGGTTCTGAAAGAACTCAAATGTGAAATTGCAGAGCTATTAATGGTGGTTTGTAACCTATCCTTTAAATCAGCTTCGGTACCCCATGACTGGAAGACAGCTAATATAACGCCAATATTTAAAAAGGGCTCTACAGGAGACCCTGGCAATTACAGACCAGTAAGTCTAATGTCAGTACTGGGCAAATTAGTAGAAACAATAGTAAAGAATAAAATTGTCAGACAAGTAGAAGAACATGATTTGTTGGGCAAAAGTCAGCATGGTTTCTGTAGAGGGAAGTCGTGTCTTACTAATCTATTAGAGTTCTTTGAAGGGGTTAACAAACATGCAGACAGGGAGGATCCAGTGGACATAATATACTTAGATTTCCAGAAAGCCTTTGACAAGGTCCCTCACCAAAGGCTCTTATGTAAATTAGGTGGTCATGGGATAGGAGGAAAGATCCTTTCATGGATTGGAAACTGGTTAAAAGACAGGAAACAAAGGGTTGGAATAAATGGTAAATTTTCACAATGGAGGGGGGTAACTAGTGGTGTTCCCCAAGGGTCAGTCCTGGGACCAATCCTGTTCAACTTGTTCATCAATGATCTAGAGAAAGGGGTAAGCACTGAGGTGGCAAAGTTTGCAGATGATACCAAGCTGTTCAGGATAGTCAAAACCAAAGTAGATTGTGAAGAACTTCAAAAAGATCTCATCAAACTGAGTGATTGGGCAGCAAAATGGCAAATGAAATTTAATGTGGGTAAGTGTAAGGTAATGCACATTGGGAAAAATAACCCCAATTATACATACAATGTGATGGGGGCAAATTTAGATACAACAGATCAGGAAAGGAATCTTGGAATTATAGTGGATAGTTCTCTGAAAACATCCACGCAGTGTGCAGCGGCAGTCAGTAAAGCAAATAGGATGTTAGGAATTATTAAAAAAGGAATAGAGAATAAGATGAAGAATATCATACTTCCCCTATATAAAACTATGGTACATCCACATCTTGACTACTGCGTGCAGATGTGGTCTCCTCACCTCAAAAAAGATATACTGGCATTAGAAAAAGTTCAGAAAAGGGCAACTAAAATGATTAAGGGTTTGGAAAGGGTCCCATATGAGGAGAGGCTAGAGAAACTGGGACTTTTCAGTCTAGAAAAGAGTAGATTGAGGGGCGATATGATAGAGGTATATAAAATCATGAATGGTGTGGAGAAAGTGAATATTGAAAAGTTATTTACTTGTTCCCATAATACAAGAACTAGAGGACGCCAAATGAAATTAATGGGTAGTAGGTTCAAAACTAATAAAAGAAAATTTTTCTTCACACAGTGCACAGTTAACTTGTGGAACTCCTTGCCAGAGGAGGCTGTGAAGGCCAGCACTCTAACAGAGTTTATAAAAGAGCTTGATAAATTTTTGGAGGTTAGGTCCATAAAAGCCTATTAGCCAAGGGTAAAGTATGGTGCTCCTAGCCTTTAGTCAAAGGCTGGAGACAGATGGCAGGAGACAAATCACTTGATCATTGTCTTCGGTTCATCTCCTCTGGGGCACCTGGCACTGGCCACTGTCGGCAGACAGGATACTGGGCTGGATGGACCTTTGGTCTGACCCAGTATGGCCGTTCTTATGTTCTTATGATCACTGGAAGACATGAAGGTGGAGGCAGGGTGGTATGGACAGTGCTGAGGGCCGACTGCCTCAGCACTGGGCCTGCACCTTCTGGGAGCATGAATCCAGCTGCCTCTCCTTCCCCCCATCCAGGGGCCCAGTGAGTCTATTGGCTCACCTGAGTAAGACAGGTCTGTTATACTATTTGGTGTGAATAAGGGTGGAAGAATTGTGTCCTAAAATAATCTTATTTACCCTTTCCTAAAATTAAAGAAAATAAGAAATATATTTGCCTTTTAGAAGAACAAATTAAGAGTCTGATACTAGAAATATGATTGGGTATAAAGTTTACAGAGGAACTATTTGTCACAGTAAGTGCTGTTCCCAATATTGTTCATAGGATCAGGTCCTAAATTGAGAATGTCAGATTCAATGTAAGAGAAAATTAGAGGTGTCATGACATTTTTATTGACTATTTTAACATGTCATTAAATAATCTGATAATATGTCATTGTTAAGAGCTTTTACTCACTGCACCATCACAATAAACCAGAGAACATTTACCAGATGACAATATCAGTCAGTCAATGGAAAGGTTGCAACAGACCAGGGATACAAACAAAAGTAGTGAGATGGAGCTATAGTCACCCTGCCCTTCAACCTTGGGTGCCTTAGAATACCTTGCTGTAGTAATCCCCACGCCCACCCCGCCGGAGCTGTTCACAGATAGGGTGTGACTTTAATGCTGGAAGACTAAGTGTCCATGTACAACTGCAGCCTACTAGCTAGACCCTGGATCTCACTAACTTTATACTGCAGGATGACCCAGTACCTCCCTAGAAATGTAAATCTGGTATTGCCTAACCCTTTTCTGGACAGTACAAATGTATTAAAACCACTATTTCTGTAAGGGATAACAGGCCATATTACCCTAATTACCTGGAGACTTCAGATTGGATTAAATTGCTAGATTAGTGAAAACAGTAAACATGTTTATTAACAAACAGGGAAATAAGGCATAAAAGTCAGAAATGATTACAAGAAAAATAAAGGTAAAACATTCAACAGTGCCTACTTAAAAACTGAGTTGCAAAGTAAACTCTTAACAAACTTCCAGCAAAGTTACTGACCTCTCTAAGTCATCCCCGTTCCACAAAATTTAACTTGTCTGTCTGTCTTCTCAGGCACAGAGAATGAGATGAGCAGGGGTGGGGAAGAGAGTCCCTGGAGATGATCACCTCTTTGTTTTATACAGTTGGATGATTCCTTTCACCTGTTTGCACTTCCTTTGTTTTCCCTCTGCTTGATGGCTCAGTTTACCGCTTGTCACTTTAGCGCTTAAATGCAAAGCGAGGCAAGTTCACATTCCTTCCAAAGTTTAGGACAGAACTGACTTCTGCGTAAGGAGGGCTGTGGAATTTGGAACAAAGTTTCCCAAAAATAATTTAAAAGGCATGTGCTTGAATAATAGCCAAAGCTCTATGAGCCTGGTCACCAGAGGTCATGGTCTCACCGAGTTCTTTGAAACACCTTTATTCTCATCTTGTTCTAATCCACCTTTGGAGAATCATTATCTAATGCTAGGCCTTTTAAAAGAAACCTGAAAACAGTAGATGTGTGTTTAGCAATGATAAAATTTACAGTGGGAATGAAAAAGTAGCAAATATTGTGATCTGGTGATATGTTGGATATGAAGAAGATCCTCAGTTGTTGTGTATTGGCTGAACTCCTCGGATGTCATTGGAACTATGCTGATTTCCCAGCTGATGACTGGGTCTCATTTATTAAGTGTATGTTTTTAAAGAAGTTGTTAAGGGCACCAGTAGTTTGAGATAGTTGTAAAGTGAAAATAAAGAAAAAGGTTTTCTAGAAAGATTAAAGATGTTGAGAGGTTCCAAACTCACTTGTGTATTCAGCAGTGGATTTGAAATCCTCTGTTATACAACCAGAGCTTTTGAAGATGGAATTTTACTTATGGAATCATGGAAGAAAAGAGAACATCTGTAACTCGTGGCCTCATCCTGCCAGCCAAGTTGCTTTTGAACAAGAAGCCATGTTGCAGGCAGATGTGGGAGGCTATAGTAATAATACATATCAGACCTGTATTATTAGCGTAAGCAAGACTGTTAACAAAGGAGCCAATTAGTAGTATCACTATAGCACTACAAATGGAGAGTTAGAAATGGAAGTGTTTGTGAGGGAGAGTTTAAAGGGTAAGATACTATTTTTTTTCTTGAACCAACATCCACTGAAGAGAAAAGGTTTTGAGCTTACACAGAGCTTTTCACCAACTGAAATCAGTCTAAAGATAGATATCACCTTATCCATCCTCTTTCTAGAAGCCTGGATTAATATTGCATACATTGAAAAGTTGAGTGACTTGGGCAGTAAGTCACAAGGTGATGGAACTGGGATGTGAAATACTTTCTGTAATTTTATGGTGTCATTTTCACAGACTCTCATAGCACTAGCAAGATCCAGATATTCAAAATCTGCAGCACTGTGCACCAATTAGACAGTAAATTATCTACATATGCAAATGCAGGTTTTACTCTTGCAAAAACTGTAGATATAATTGTAGGGGCTGGTTCAAACTACATGTAAGGAGATTGTTAGCCCCTTACTAAAACTCAGTTGTGGGGGAGGTTGATTTACCAGCTCACAGTATTAAAAGGGGAAGGGTCCATGAGACTGGCAGTCCCCAGGGACAATGGGAAAAGGCCAACACTCCAGGTCAGCCAGACTAACAGGTTGGTCAGGCCAGAGAGAGAATTAGGAGGCCAAGCCCCACTCTTCATGTGAGCTGGGATTTTCCGGGTCTCTCTGAGCAAAGGAAAGCTACGAAGAGCAGCAAGGGGTCCAAGTTGTGCTGGAAGGCAGACCTGCAGTGACAGAGCCAGAGGCCAATACAGCCCAAAGAGCGCTGATTCTGTGCTAAGAAGCAGACCTGCAGTGACCAAAGAGCCAAAGGGGTCAGAGAAACAAAGCAAGGAGCTGGAGGCTGGCAAAGCAACATAGTCTGAAGCTGGGCATGGTGAGCATCTGAGACCATGAAAGGTGTGGGGAGAGGCTCTGGGCAGGGAGGCACCACAAGCCAAGAGGCCTTGCAGGCCAGACTTGGAGAGGGATTGTAACTCCAACTGGGAGAAGGGTCGTGCCACCTAGAGCTTGAAGTCATGTGGTCACTGCCTGAGCAAGCGTATTCAACCTGCAGCCTTCCCCCCTGCCACACACTCCCCCCCTGCTTCCCCCTCCCACAGCACAGCCAGGGCCTGAGAGAGTCCTGGGACTTCTGAGGAACTAATTGTGGACTGTTCTAACATTCAGACTGCTGTTTGTGATGTCCCCATGCCACAGAACGGGACTATGTGTTCTCTTTTAACCCTTCTCATTTTTCCTTATTCTTTTCTTTTTAAAAAGCTGCTGTTTAAGAAATTGTACTTACTCTGAACTGCATGTCGTGGTCAGTGGCTCAGGAAAGCATCCACTGTGAAGAGAGCACCCTGGAGTGAGGACACCCTAGCCCCTGCCCTAAGTGACTACAAGGTCAGGCATTCAGCCCCAGAAAACCTGGGCCTAGCTTTGTTGGGATTTCAAGGACTCTGCTACTCAGGAGAGTGGAAGGTGAGCCTTCAGGGTCAAGGAGGCCTTTGGGTAAAGGAAGTGGGAGTGGGAACTCAGATTCTTTCACTGGTCCATTTCAGCAGGGTCGTGTAGGAAGTTCCCCACCATTTTCTCACTTCCATACAGACCATGGTTTCTCTGGGTTTCCTAGTCCCTTTTTAATCTCTTAAGTCTTTTCTGACTAAATTATGTCTATGAATAGAACATATCCTCAAAAATATACATTAAAAGAGTAGGCACATGGTTTTCTGCCTCTGTGACCTAAGAGTTCTGGAAGGAACATATCTGGAAATTTGTAGAACAGTAGCACACTGTTAATTCTTAACAAGTAATTGCTAATGAAAAATTCTTACTTGACAATGTGTTTTTCATTTGATATTTTCAGTGTAGTTGAAGACATGGCTACAAGATACTCTTCAGGATAACGGGTACAGATTTGGAGTGGTGTATCTAAGCAGCAATTTGGGTAAAGATCCCAGTATTTCTAAATCTTGGCTTGGTCTGTGTTGAAGACCAAAGAAAACAAACAAAGGCACCTCTGAAACTCATTCAGTGAACCTTCTTTTGCTAAAGCCTTTATCAGGGTAAGCAAACAATGGAACACTCCCACAAAAATAATTTCAAAGCAAGTGTGAAAATTCTCCTTTCAGGTCTTTTCTCCTAGGCTCCTGAGTTGACACCTCTAAGGCATCAAAATGTAAATTTAGGAAATTTAGGGAATCAAACGGGTTCCTTATTCCTCTTTTCAGAGAAGGCCTTTTCAGTGTGTGTGTGTGTGTTTTTTTTTTTAAAGCTGTCTGAAGGAAGAGACCTCCTTAAATAAGCCTAGCCCCTAGACATATGCTTATTATTTCCTAGCATCCTCTCACTGCTGTGCAGGTTTCCTGTCAACTGATTTACACTGGGAACCAGGCTATTGAAGGATTGGGAGAAAATAAAGATGTCTCAAAGCTACTTTTGCCTGCACATTCTTGTCTTCCATTGAGTACAGACTCCAGAATATAAATCTTGTCAAAATTCCACTGCAGGGAAGGATTTGAAAATGGATTAAAGAGGGATTACGGATTAAGTTTCCACAAACAGATTTAGGCATTGAAATGCTGAAAATCATGGCACCTAACTCTTATGGACCAAGAAAATGACAGGAAGCATAAATCAAACACCTGTGTTTCCATACAGTGAAATAAGGTGAGATAGGTGCATTATGCTCTGATTCACAAAGCCAGTGTGCTAGGCAGGGAGGCACATAAACTAGCCAATGAGAAATGGGGGTGAGGAGTATGTCAAAAGGACAACTTCCCTCTTCTGAGTGAGGACCAGAATCCTGAGCCACAGGGAGGCACCTACCTCTGATTGTGTTCAGCTGTGTAAGGAATGAGGGTGCTAGAACAAACCATCAAGGAGGCAACCATCTTCCTTACATTAGCCTTGTGATTAGGATACTTGCCTTTGGAGTGGAAGGCCCCAACTTGAAATACCCCTTCTACCTCAGATATGGACAGGATTTGAAGAGAGATCTGCCACTACTCAGGGACATGCCCTAACCACTAGGCTCAAGATAGGAACAGGCTGATGTCGTTATCTTTTAGTGAAGTTGTTCAAGTTCATTGCATAATTAAATATTAAGTAGGTCATGGACAAAGATAGAATGACTATAATGCCAAGACATTACAAGTATCGGAGGGGTAGCTGTGTTAGTCTGGATCTGTAACAGCAACGAAGGGTCCTGTGGCACCTTATAGACTAACAGAAAAGTTTTGAGCATGAGCTTTCATGAGCACAGACTCACTTCATCAGATGCTGGTCTTACAGATTGCATCTGAGAGTTGGTATCTCACTTTCAAATCCCTTCTCCCATGTGAGGGTGAGGAGGAGACCTGGAGAGGATCTTCCACATCCTGGCAAGTACCCTTAGCCAGGGATGAGCAGACTTTGTCAGGCCCCACTTTTTGTCCCCACAATTAGCAGGGTTCACCCCACCCATCCCCCAACAACCAACATGTGTCAGTTTGGATTATGTTCATGTGGAAAAAAAAGTCCTTTCAGCATGTGTAAGAAAAAAATATGTAGCACGTAAAAAACTTTTAGTATACAAAGGTCAATACATATGCATTCAAACAGAAAAATATTTCAATATTTTAATAGTAACAGAGAGGGAGCAATGCTAATCTATATACTATCAAAACAAAAAGCAGTCAAGTAGCACTTTAAAGACTAGCAAAATAATTTATTAGGTGAGCTTTCATGGGACAGACCCATTTATTCAGACCATAGCCATACCAGAAGAGACTGTCTGTTCTGGTATGGCTATGGTCTGAAGAAGTGGGTCTGTCCCACAAAAGCTCACCTAATAAATTATTTTGTTAGTCTTTAAAGTGCTACTTGTCTGGTTTTTGTTTTGACAACATTTTAATGAGATCAATGAGCCTGCAACCGAGCAGCCGATCCTGCTGTATTCCCCGCCATTATGTAATTTCACACCTGCCTGACACATCCCACCCTGGACTTTGTGTATCCCTGCCCTAAACTAACAGTTAAAAGGAAACTCCATTCCAGTTTAGTTCACATTTGGCTAAGATGCTCATCCAGTAGGCAGCTGCTAAATGTCTACCAGTTTGGACCTCTGCAGGTGACTTAGGCATTTGAATAACTATATTTACTAGCTTGTCAATCATTCTGGGGCTTATGTAGGAGATGGATGCTTCAGCAGGTCAATGTGGGCAGTAATGCCCAGGCCTAGAAGCAGGAGCCTAGGCAGCAAGGGAACATTTACTGATAGAACTTCAGTATTGAGTGACTTTGGGTGGGTACATGATTAGGGAGCCTCGTTCAGAATTTCAGGAGCCATAAACTCTCATTGTATGAAACTCATCTGCCATTGTTGAACATCAACTAATTTGTAGTTTGCAGCAAATTCAGTCTCTTCATAAAGTTTCATTTATATCTTCAAATGTCAATACTGGCATGCAACCATTTAAATGTTATTTTTCTAGCAGTCATTTCTGCCATACTTACAATAAGTTTTTCCAATATGTCTATAATCTAAGTGTCTAGCAATATTACTGCTGTCAAATCTGACTGGAATTGGTTGATGGTTTTATCCACAAACGCAGATGGTATGTCAGAACACATTAATGATCAACATCTTCATGAGAAGATTAAAGAAATCAATTGTTTGTTTTCAAAAACCAAGGCCTTGCACATGCAGTTACCTTAATTTGCATCCCCATAGATTTACTGACAATTCTTTTTTCCTTTGGAAGTCATAAAAGCAGATTAAACGTGTCTGCTATTTTCTTGGGTCTTTGGAGCTAGTTGAATTTTTCATCTGTAGCCCCCATTGGCATTAGCCAGAGTGGTATAGAGATGATAGACAGTGCAGGTGTTTTTGTATTTTAAATGAATAATAAAGAATACAGAACAAAGAGAAGGTTCTTTGTGGAGGGCACTTGAGGTTGGTGAATAGACCAGCTACATCCTAAGTGTCCCTTTGTGTTGTGGGAGATGATGCTGCAGGTATGCTGCCTCAATTCCCATTTGTCAACTCAGGCCCCTTAAAACAAAAGCAAAACTCTTCTACTTTACTCACTTGTCTTTAGGGCTGGATTTATTTTATTCCCATATAGATATTTCTGGTTTCTATCAAGTTCATCTTCCCAGTCTTTCCCCTAGGAATTTCTCAGGCCTTCTCTGCCAGGAGCGTTTTTCTGTAAGACTCAGGATTCCCTGCTGGAGCCTGCTCATGCCCCATGGTCTCTGTAGTATTTTTTTATTCCCACAGGATCCTTCAGTGTTCCCTACTGAGGTTTGTTCACTGGAAGCAGACAGCCTTCCTCAGCAGTCCTCCAAGGAAGTCCCTCACTCTCTATCCCTGAATACCGCTTGCCACCAGCACTCACCCTGTCTCTCTCCCACAAGATTCAGCTGCTATTATAGGGTGTCACAGCATATGCACATCCCATCCCATGAGCAGAAGGGCACAGGGGTGTATTGACTCCACTTATAATGATGTCAGTAGAGGGTTTCAGGATAGGATTTCAGGCAGCTTAAATCTGTCAGTCACTCCATGACAATGGAGAGTCTTAACAGCCAGAGTCAATAGCAGAGCCCTAGGTATCAGGGCAGCATGCCTTAATGGCTAGAGTCAATAGGTGAGGGTCACAGGCCTCAATGCAGAGCCCTGGCAATGGGGAAAGCTCCACCACTCACTCAGCAGGAATCCCACCACAACACACTGAATTCACACAGATGGGAGAAACCACTCTCACACTAGTCACCTCCTACCAGATCAGGGGTCCACATAGCTACAGGATCCTCTGTGTCCCCAGGCTCTACGTCCACCAGTCTTCCCTGCAGCTCCCCTAGCTCTAGCAGTTCACTGCAGTCTCTTGCAAATCTGGCTGGGTTACTTTGGAGCACCAATAACACATCCTCCCTCTCCAGAACTCAGCCCAGACTGAACTGAGCTGCTCCATTTTATACTACACCAGTACTTGGAGTATACACAGTCTGGCTGGAGGTATGAGACTTCCTCCTCCCATAGGATTTTAACCCCTTCTGACCTGACACAGTGCAGGGGGAGGTGGGGAATGCATACCCTGCCACACAGATGGATCCACCTGCTCTCCTGTCAAACATGTTTACCTAATCACTGGGGTTGTCTGCTCCTAGGCCTGTAGCTCTGCAAACAGCAAGCCATTCAGCAATGGACCCAAAAGAAGAAACAAAAGAAGAACTACAACATTTCTGTAGAATGCTTGATACTCAGTAAACCTCATTATTACCAGAATAAATCGCCCTGCAGCTTTTGTCTCTTTAGTCTCCTCTTTTCTTCTGTCTTTTGTATGATGGGAAATTCCTAGGGATAGAGATTATTTTTGTTTTTGGTCGTTTGTAGTATGAGGCACATCATGAGTGCTTACCAAGTATTAATAATGGAAAAGCTGTGAGGCTTTTTTATCAAGAGCAGTTCAATATAAGGGGAACAATACATATAGTTTGTCAATAATAGTCTTGTTACACCTAGATGTAGAGATTTTCAAATGCACAGATGTTAGTAGCCTAACTCCTCTTTATGCTTTTGAAAGGATCCCTATAGCCGCTTTCTGAACCAGCAGTTTTTTTCATTTACATGTTCAAAGACACATGCATTTTTTTACATTAGTATAAAATCCTCCATGCACAAAACATATGCTATTCTGGCTTTCTTCAGTTCCCATTGACTTCAGTGGCACCTGAATCGAGCCCTCATGGCATTATGGAAGGGCAGTATTAAATTGCTAGTAGCCCAAATGGTTTGCCCTAAAAGTTTGCTTTTTTTCTGATAAGATAATTAAGATAATAATTACTTCTACATTTTTAAATTCTTCAATTAAGAACTCAATGAAAAGCTAATCAAGTATATCAGATAGAAAAATAATCAGTGTCTCGGCAGAAAACAAAGCTATTGAAGATTATTTTCATTTGCTGTTTCACCTAATATTATTTCGACCATGTAAATTTCATACCTCACAATTGCAGTACTTCAACGGATTCTGCATTGGATTGACTGACACTTGTCATGTACCTACAATACAGACAGATTGCTTATCTTGACAGCAGGCTGATGACAAAACATCTATACTATGATTAAGCTCATTTCTAGATTAGAAGTCACATCAACTGTTTTTACTTCTGGTGTCAATGTGACTGTTACAGTTATTTCAGTCCCTGTTTTAATGCTTTGAAATAGTTTTCCCAAGGACATGTACAGATTCTGATTAATAAAAACAGAACAAAAACATGGCTAGCAAGGGCTTGTTTGTTAGAATTTCCTACTGATGATTTTTCTGGTTTTGCTTGATTTTTGGTTTTGATTGTGTTTTCGAAACAAAGGCTACGTTTATAGGTTGTGATTTTTCTTGGTTGTTTTCTTTTCTAATTCTAGAAGCTTTGACTATCTGAGAAGACATGTCTTTAGAAAAGGGGGTATAGTGGCATCTGCTTTAATTCCATTCTGTATTTAGAGTGCAAATACTTCAGCAAATAGGGTACAGAACCTGCATAAATAAGGAATGTTTTGTGATGCAAATATGCAGTCCGTAGGTCACCTGTTTCATTTCTCTAATTTGCTAGTTTATAAGTGGGGATATTAAGTTTAAAAAGTTTAAAACATCCTACACTTTGAATCAAATTGGCATACATCAAGGAGCTATGCCGGTTTACTCCAATTGACATTTCACACGCTACACCAAATTCCACTTTCTTCATGATTTTCTGAGTTTGGGAAGGTGGGTTAATTGTAATTAGTCCTTCATTGGGTCATTTCAATTTGGTTGTATTTTGTCTAAGAGAAAACTATTGTTCCAGGCATAAAAACAAGTATGTTGTTAGGTATTATAATTTATTTATATGGCACTGTAGTGGGGTGGGTTCTGTCCTGCTTGGCAAAAAGTTACTTCTCCAAAAAAATCTAATAGAAATGAAGGTATAGATGAGAGTGTCACAGACCTTTAGGGATTTTTTCACTTTTGGAAAGGATAGTTTTTAGTGGATGTTAGAATGATAAAAAGGCAGGAATTTCAAAGTCCTTTCTCTGCATAATGTGGAGTAGGAATATGAACCCCTGTCCCATGAGCATGGCCTAATCAGAGAACTTTAGGCTATCCTAGAGTGGAGGGCTCTCTTCGTCTCTCCTGTTGAAGCTGTTTTATTTTGTATTAAATAGTTAAATATTCATTAGGAAGCAAAAGAGTGAAGATGACTCTTTAGCTTGGTGGTTAACGTGCTTTCCTTGGGGAGACAGCTTCTAGTCCTTTTGCCAATGACTAATGAATTATTTATATAAAGTGGATCAGCTCCAACCAGACAGATTGGAGAAAAAAAAACAAACTACCCTTCCTTGGACTATCCTGTAGCTTAGTGGTGTTGATCCTGCTCCCAGGTCAAGAGAAACCAGCCTTTAAATTCTTTTTCTGCATCATGCAAAGCTAGAATTTGAACCAGCACTGTTGAGTGAGTATTCTAACCCTGGTTTCTTGAAAAAGGGCTAATGTGGCTTAAGCAACTGACCCAGGAAAGAATTCATGGCTGTGATTTGCAAGTGGAGGCAGGTGCTTCCCTCAGCCGCTAAGGTAGGTGTCTAACTCACTTTCTTGTTTGAGATTTAGGCCATATGTCTATCTTGGGCATTTCCTGTTAGCTAGATAAGGTGTTGCCCACTCTGCTTACTGGCTTCTGTCATTCTCTTTTTTGTGTAGATGCTTAACTGTCCTAATACATTTTTAAGGAGTCTAGGTGCCTACTTCTGAATTGTGAATTCCATTAAGTGTCAGAATTCCTCAAAAATGAGTGTCACACATGTCTGTACCAGTTGTGAATCTAGTGTTGGCTGCATAAGACATCTGTGAGAAAAAACAGGAATTGAACCCGTTTGCATTTTGTTAGGCCTCTGTACCACTCATCCTTCCCAAATACAGCTAAGCATTTTTACAGAGAGCAAGATGTTGGCCCAGGCTTCATTAGGCACAGGTGAAAGCGGGTTCAGAATCAGATACCATTGGCTGTTCAGCCTGCAGCCCAGCTACGAAAGCTGAGACAGGGAACACACTGATTACAGAGATGAAAAGATAGGTTTGTGTTAGGGGAAGTTTGGAGGTTCTGGGAGGCTTATTAGCTAGGAAATGAAGTAATTAGGAGGCTGCTCTCTAGGATGATGTAAGTACTTGAAGAAAGAGTGGAAAATCTGGGGAATAGTCCAAATGCATGGCCTCTGTTTGCTAAAGAGGCAGAGTGAGAGTTGTCAGGAAATGGAGAGGAGGACAGGTTCTTACCTCCTAAGATATCAGCCACTGGGGGAGGGGGAGTGCTTTCTGAGTAGGAAACTTTGCAGAGCTATGGGCTTAGCTGAGGAGCCTTTCAGACCCTTTGTGATGTGCTCAAGAAGACCAGAATGGCATGACTTACTTGACTTAAACCCTTGCACTCTGAGTGGAGCATAGGTCATCTACAAGTCTCCTCCACTTTGCTCTGTCTTGAGACAAAACTTCTAGCTGACTGCAGTAGTACCTTAGTTGTTGTCCTTCAGTCTCAGTAGATCTTCTCTCTATTGTTCTGAGGTCTTTCTCTTTTGCATTTTCCTTGTGGTTTCCATGTGAGAGCTTGACGGATTATCTGGGTGATGGCTTTCTGAGAGTGTGGCCTGGCCATCCCCACTTTCCTGTCTTGATTTGAATTCCAAATGGTTTTTGTCCTGCTCTGTTCCAAAGCTGCTCATTTGTGACAAAGTCTTGCCATTTGATGTGAAGGATATACCTCAGGCATCTACTTATGAATGTTTGCAGCTTTTGAATGGCATGACTATCGGCCTATATCCTGACAAAGGAATAATCAATGAACTATTAATATCAGTAAGTGAATATCCTTATCTTTCTTGGATCACCATGTTTAGTCTCCATCTCATAAGACCAAGTACTATATCCTATTCTCAGACAAGCAGTACCAGCTGAGAAATACAAAGGAATTCTATGTCACTTCATACCTGTAGTTATTTCTATTTTTGGGGTGCCATTTGAGGATCAAGACCCTACTTTTCTAGGCTATATACACACAGAAGAAAAAGGCTGGTTCCCTCTCAGCCTATATGACAGACAAATTTCCCCACTTTCTGATACTGTGATTATTTTTATTAATTTTCTCCTGGTCACCAAACATACTGATACAGCTCACATGGAATACTGCTTAACAAATCATGGAAGTAGTGCTCTCCAGAGTCCTAGCACAGAAGCAATTAAGTAATTCAGACTGGGATCTGCACTTACGTTGCATTAATATGGCAGAATAAATCTTAAATTTAAACTCTGTACCCTGCCAAGAAATTGTTTGGAAACTTACTTTTCCAAGGAATTACTCCTATGACTTATCCTGTGTGGCCAGAAAAGAAAAAAAGAGAGGGGGGGACTTCAAAATGTCCTTGTTTTCATACATTTCTGCTTTTAAAAAATGGCTTGGAACCTACCAGCATTTTTAAAGGCCTCTGATGTGACTTAAAGTGGAAGGTATTCAGAAGTATAAAATATGAATAAGTGAGCAAGCCAACAAGCAATGCCTGAAAGCTTCACAGCCTTCACAAATCATATTTTCAAAGATATGATGAAGTATCCATTTCAAAATCAGACATATGTTCAACAGCTTTTCTTTACTAACCACAGAAAATACAAGTTATTTAACTTTATAACTTACAAAATGACAAGTCAATAACATGTGTTCAGTTTCTTGTGCTGCAACAGGTTCAAAAGTTCAGATTCAGCATATACTCAAACTGATGTTAGTGTGTAGGTTACTGTACCACTGACAGATACTCTTAAACCTGGAATACTTTGTGCAGCTATCAGATATATATTCCTGTCTAAAGAATTCTGGGCAGAAAAAATGTAAATTGATTCATGTGTTCCTCTTTTGTATATGAACACATGTACTCACTTTTTAGATATCCTTGTTATCAGCCAGTAGAGAGTTAAATATGTAGAACTAGAATGAGCATTTTTCCTACACCAACTAACTTTGTTGGGCACAAAACAGAGATAATTTGTATGAACATTCAGGTTGGGATCATTTTGGACAGTCCACAAATATAAAGCGATTTTACTAGTTGTTGATGTTACACTGAGCAATCAAGTTTCTTAATTTTAAGTATGTCGTTATCCATGCCTGTAAAGAGTGTGTACACAATCTCTAACTTTGTGAGGGGAGAAATTTAATCTGGAAGTATTTTACACCCACTTTGCACAGATGTTAATGACTATTCAAGGTGCAAAATAATGAAGAATCAGCCCCTGATACTCTAAATCCAAACAAATTACCCAGCATATCCATCTCCATCACTCTTCATGTCTCCCCTTTCTCTCAGTTGCTCGCCAGACGATAATGTTCTAAGATCAAATATTCTCTATAAATTGGGAGAACATTTAACTGATTTATGAAGCTTTTAGCTATTACATACTTACCTACTCAATAAAAATACTTACATCACATGACACACACGCTAGCTCCACAATCCAAAACTCACTCTTAAAGTGACACATACATCAAATTGTAATGAGATTTCCCGTAGCTAATATATCACTTCAGGGCAAGCAACAAGCATTCTACAGCCGATATTTTCTTGTCCCTCATTAATTGTACTTTGTTTTTTGGACAGCCATTTTTTATTCTTGCTTTTTTTTTAAAGTACATAACAGCTATTTTATTAAATGTAAAAGAAAATAGTGATGAAGAACTATAACTGAGAAAGGCAGATATACAGGCTCTAGGAATGAATGCAGGTTGCTGATGGTTGCCATTTTTCATACTGTTGGGGCTTTGCCTTCAAAGTATAGTAAAGTAGTAGCTGATGATCACATTTAAGAAGTATGAACAGCAAATTCAGAATTGTGATGATGATGGGGAAATTTATTTTTGAGTTACTTTTTACAGTGACATTCTGTGCCATTAGTCCTTTAGTAGAACAAGCACCAAATTCATTCAGAGATATTTGATAAATATTAATTAAGATAAATCTAAGCCGCAATTTCAAATAATAGAATCATAGAAGATTATGATGTGAAGAGACCCCAGCTAAATCGTTCCAGTTAGGACTTTGTTTTAAAACCTCTAAGGATGGTGATTTGACCACCTCCCCAGCAACCTGTTCTAGTGCTTCACCACCCTCCTAGTGAAATAGTTTTTCTTGATCCAACCTTGATCTCCCCAGTGGAACTTGAGACATATTTTGGGTTCTGGTCCTTGTCTAGAGTGCCTACATGTTATTATAATATAATAAGAATATTAACTAGCAATAATGACAAGACATTCATTGATCTCCTTATCAAGTCTGTCTGATGGGATCATAAAATCATAGAGTATTAGATGAGAAGGTACCACCAGAAGGGACCACAGTTTGACCTATACATTACAGACCACCAATGTCACCTGCACAAGGGCTCAGTCTCTTCACCAGATATGAAAGATAAAGATTTGGGTTTCTTGCACTTGTGACATATTGGTAGTAGCACTAGAAAGCCCAGAAGGACCCCAAGGCTTCAAACCAGCTTAACTCTCTGAGGGTAAATACCCTCTATATGGAGGTCATGAATAGGCTGTTCTTTTAAGGAGCACCAGAGGCTAGAAGACTGGTGTTTTAGCGGTAACTGACTCATGACCTTAAAACTGAGCAAATTACATTGTGTTCAGTGATCTCCCAAGAATAGGGAGCCTTGGTTACCTTAGAAGCTCATAGGTTTATGCGGAAGAAAACACATTTGGCAGAGATAATGGATGGTGTGCAGTCATTAGTTACATGCTGGAGTTTGAATTTGCCCTTGTCTGATGTGCTGCACTGTGCTTGTCATCTTTTCTAAAAATAAACAGTGACTTCTATGTTTCTTATTCTTATAGGATGATACTTCCCACACCAGCTGTATGCTTACCTAAATACACCCACTTTGAAGAAAACTGTAATAACCTAAATTATAATGAAATATTAAGATCATTTTAAGGGGCACTTTGAAGCTCACATGTCTTCACAAAATATTGTAGGTGTGATAAAATTATTTTGGCAACCTGTTTTACATAAGACTGTATTAAGAACCTCATGATTAAACATAAGGTTGACAGATTCTTATTCAAAAAGATATAAAATGACTGTCTGCTCTTTCCTTATCTTGTTCTCTAATAATTCAACATCATACCATAATAGCAGAGCAGATTTTCAACTCTGTTTTATACAGTATGAGGTTATACATACAACGTATTATCATGAACATTGCACCAAATCAGTCTGCACAAATGAAGCATGTGTGATGCTAAGTGATCCTTGTTCTGTACATTGACATTTTCCTACAGCCAATAAGTTTTGGTGAACATAAGGCCATACTGGGTCTGATCAAAGATCTTTCCAACCCCGCTACCCTGTCTATTGACAGTGTCTAATGCTAAGTGTCCCAGAAGGAATGGACAGAACAGTTAATCATCAAATAATCCCTTCCCTGTCACCCATTTCCAGCTTCTGACAAACAGAGACGTGGGACAAATTTTAAACCAGCTCTGTCTCTCTCTTTTTGTCACCCAACAATAAGATTCTGGAAACTCAACTCTCCATGGCTGAGTCTACACATGCTCCTTCCAGAGGAAGGGACATGGTAATGAGCATCCTGGAAGATCCTAATGAGGAGCAGATGTAAATTAGCATATGGCCACATGATTCGGAGTCTGGAACTCCAAAATATCCATGTAGATGTGCGGCCTGCGGGGATCTCCCAGAAAGAAACTTGGGCCATGCATCTACATGTCTGGAAGGGGTATGTGTAAAGACAGCCCCTGAGTCACCTTAGCTTTCCTTGATTAAAAGTTACTATAACCAGCTCCTGATATTTAAGGGTTGCACAAAGACCAACATAAAAGCTAATCTAAACAAGATTTCCTCAAAAGTATCTAAAATTGTACTGTACAGAACTACCACAAAGCCTCATAATAACATTGAGTTTCATTTGTTCCATTCATCTTAGAGAGCTATGGGGTCCAGTATTACACAGCAATCAGAAACTAGAGATAAAATAAGGTCTTGCTTCCATTTGTCCAGTAAATCTACTAAGGATTTGTTCATGTGGTTCTGAAGTTTCTCAAGCTTTCACCCTTGGAAGACTGTTCCACTAGCTATTTGATCGTAATGCCAAAATGCTTTCCTGATTTTCAGCCTAAAATTGTGCCTTTTGAATTTCATCCCTTTATTTCTGTTTATGATCCCTTGTATCACTATAAATTATTGGTTTTTGTCTTTTACAACTCTAAAGATTTATGGACAACAATCATGTCCCCTTGTCATTGCTTAGTCTATCTGCTGCGGCAGATGTACCCTAATGGCATTCTCATGAGGTAATGTGAGTTTCTATTTCTGGTAGTCATGCAATGCAAGTATAATAAATTCACCACTGTTGATGTTAACTGGTTCAAATTAGGGCTGTGAAAAACAATGGATTGAACTGAAAAGTGCTGCTAAAAAATTAGGACTTTAAGAAAGTCAATCGGGTGGAAATTTTACCAAGTTATTCCTTCCCACCCCAGCCAAGAATAGGCTGAGCACATGGATTACCCAGTCACAAAGGATTAATCCATGGCTCAAGATCATGCTTGATACTCTTCTAAACATTTGTCCTGAACCAAAAGGTACCATGGGGTGGCAGAATGTTGACATAATTGCAGATCTTTTCTCATAGACCACTTCCTGCTCTGTCCTATTGACCCGGAAGCAGTGTTAATGAACCTGGCATTTGCTCTGACCAAGGGGAGTTATAACAGTTGCCATGATGCCCTGGAAGGTTTATGGTGTTCCTGGATTTGAAGCCACAGGCAACTAGAGCAACCTCTGGCTCAGCTCTGTTCCTTTGGTACAGGCAGCTGCCCTCAGGTCTTGCAGTCCGGCATTCATTTCTCTCCTCGGTCATGGTTCCCAGCTTTCATCATGCTGCACCAGAAAATGACAGTAGAGGAATGAGAGTCAGACTGTGGATGAGGAATTTGACTTCCAGTTTGCTTTGACCAAAAGTTATGAATTCTTGATGCTGCAGTGACATAGAACTAGGCTACATGACTTATTAGATCTTTTCTATAGCTTTCATGTGAGAAAGGAACTGGTTGCTCTTCCACTGCTTCCTGAGTGTATAGTAGGAATAATACTGTTGAAGCAAGTTGTATGAGAAAAACACCAAATAAATCTGAAGGCAGAATCAGGCCTTATGCTTAATTCCTTATTTCATATCTTCTATGTTTCACACATTGCCCATTAAGTCTTCTCAGTCCGTGGAACTGAGAGGAGCCAGAGCTCAGGGATAGGGAACAGAGAAAAGACATTTTATTGAGAGTGTTGACTGCATACACAGGTTGACTCTCTGCTGTGTAATCTAAAGCCTGCAGTTTATGCCACACAGCATGATCACAGATGGTCTGCCTAATTTGTGCCCTGGATTAAGCAATTCTGAAGTAAGATACTGGACAGACTAAAGTTACTTCACTTGCCTCAAAATGACATAATCAGTTCACTCAGTCCAATCTTCCTTTCCCTGTACTTCTTCATGGTGGTAACATACAACCTCAGAAAATTTCAAGCAATATTAGGCAATAAATGGAGCACATAAAAGACCCAAAATAATGGATACCCTCAGAGATCTTTTCTTGTTCTGACATTTTTCAACATATTTGTGAATGATCTGCCTCCAACAATTTCAGCGCCATTCAAGTATGCAGATGATGTCTGTTTAGTTTCAAGAGGCAGAGATTTCAAAAATTTGAGGACGATCTGAACCAAGCCATGTCATCCAACAGTAGCTATTGCAAGAAGCGGAACGTCAGTTGCAGTATATCAAAGATAGTATTGTCAAGCTTCCATCTCAACCATAATAATGTGTCAAGAGATCTTAATATGTTCTTGAATGGAGAACAACTCAATTAACCAAAAGCCAGTATTTCTAACAGTAGTTCTTGCTCATGCATCTATCTACAAGGACAACCTCTCCATGATAGCTCAGAAAATTAAGAGCAGAAATGGCCTTCTAAGTAAAACTTGGGCCTCACTTTGGGATCAAATTAGCAGACATTGTACAACTCAACACTAGCTTTCTTCTTGTAGCCAGACAAAGGTCTCCCCTTACAAGCCAGCTTGCTGCCCCTCCTGAGTTGCCTCACAAGCACACAGGGCACGGAACGGCTGCTGACAGAACAGTCTTTGATGTCTCCCACAGAGGCCCAGATGTGCTAGCTCATCATGACCCTGAGAAACAGAAAGTACAGATAAAAGGCTAACAGGCCAACTGTCAATAAGGGGGCCTCAGGAAATTACCCCAGCTGGCATTGATGGATTTGATGCGCCCACACAGCCATCCCAGAAGAGAAATCTCCGCCCTTGTAAAATAATGTCCTGTACTCCCAAAATTGCTTCTCTCCTGTCTTACAAGTGCAAATTAAGTAAGAATTGCTCTTGTAAAAACTGGCGTCACAAAAGACAGACCAGTACGATCTGGCACCACAGGTAAGAAAGAGGATACGTGACCCAAGGGGTATAAAGATGGGCCCAGCAGCACTCTGACTCTGAGTGCATTCCCACCAACTACCTGCTGGTTGGGTCAGGTGATTGCCCCCCGAGGTCCGCAACTGGGGATGCCCAACCTTATATTCGTCTTTCCGCGGAATTGAGTGACCGATCCTGGCTTGGCTACCCTGGTATCGAGAGATGCAAGGAGGGTAAGATATACCCATATTAAGGAGGGTAAGATGTACCCACATTAAGGTCTCTTTTTGGTGCACACAGTTAAAGAATTAGAGCTCTATAGATAGATGCTGTTGCATTAAGACGTCATGGTATTGAATTGTAATGTAACCTGTTAATACCTGTACTCTGCTAGAATATAAGAAGTAGACAATAGCTTTTTGTAACTGCATGCTTATAACTGTAGCTTAATAAACTTGCAACTAGTTAAGATCTAAGCCTGACTCCTGTTACTGTCTGTCACTGCAACACAGCCGGCACAATAAAAAGAACTTTAACCATTTGGTTACCACAGCCTGGCTGTAGGTGAGAGTGGTAAGAGCCTAGCGTAGAGTCATGCCACCTCCACAGGGCAGACTCCTGGGCCACCTGTCAGCCAATCCTGGTTGCCCGCTGTGACAGGACAGTGCGTCCTAGCAGTTGAAGTCTCAGGTGTGGAAAGGCTCTTAGCGCTACCATTGGGGCACCCGTCAGTCAATCTTGGCTGCCCGCTGCGACGGAGCTCCCTGCTCTAGCAGTAAAAGACTCGGGTGTTTAGGACCCTGGGGCATCCGTCAGCCTGGCCCACACTGCCCGCTGCGAAGGAGCCCTGCGCTCTAGCAGTTAAAGACTCGGATGGTAACAAGGGCATAGTTGGTACCTCACCACACATTACCCGGCCACCAGCTAACACTCCTTCTCAGTTGGAGAATACCATGCTCCTGTGTGGTCTCGCCACAAAAGTAACTTGATGTACAACTGACTCAAATGATCAAAACAATAACTGAGTGACTACCAATCCTCTCCAATAGTCTGCCCATAGACATCATGAGGTGTATGACAACAAAGAACCTCCTGGACAAAATCCAAAAAATGTATCAAACTGCCTTGTCACCCTCTCTGTAACAGAAAATCAAAGTACACTTTGTTGCCAGACATCTCTATGGTAATCATGATCCCAAGGGGAATCAGCTGCTCCCATTGATACTCCGTCATCATCACTCAGCCTGATGTGAGACTGCCTGGCTTAGGGCAGACGCCCTTTCTTTTGTGCAAGCTCAACCAATTGAGATGTGAGATTGTGAGATATATGACAAATGACCACACCTGGGGTTTCTGGAACAGACATCTATGTACCTGTCATTTGAATGAGGATTGCATATATCTTATGCATAGCTGCTTTTCTATGAGGAGGACTTTCCAGACTGACCCCTGGGGGTACTGAATGGCTAAAACAGGAGATGCCTCCATAAGCCCTTTAAATATTTTCCCACTTCTAAATCTGTTTTATTTCCCTACTTTGTATTTTGTATTTTAATTTGTTTTTCATGTTTATTGTAGCATTTGTGCATTTGCAAATAAATAAATAAATAATACTCTTCCAGTGCTGTTCTATCCTGTCACTCTACAAATCCTGCCCTTTTCTCGGTAGTGTCCAGAAGGACTAATAATGTAGGTTAGGGGCTATATTAATGCTCCCTTATGCAACCTGTGTGCTGAGGCCCTTCCAACACAGATCAATAAAGAGATAAATCAAGGGAAATCATGCATAGACACATCAACAGTGGGATCTTTAGTATAACTTATAACTTCCCCTGTCCACACAATCTAGCTGTTAACAGTGTTCGATTCTTCTGCTGTTGCAAAATTATACATTAATTTTTAAAAGATAGTTCCAGACAAGTGGAAAAACAAAATTGGCCACGTGTCATTCCAATCATTTAATTTTTTAAATAGTTTCCCACTTGTAAAACAGCCTGTTTCATATTTTAATTCAAAATACGAAGAGTCAAATTAAATTATATTTTGAGCAGGAGAATTCAAAATGACAAAAATTGGCTCAGGTTGTTGCTTGTTTTTGTTCAACTCACCTTTACAAAGTGACCATATGTTATATCTGCATTTCTTGGCAACTTAGGAGTAACATGCGCATACTGTCCCTCTGTTGATATTCTCTTTTCATTACAGTGCTTCTGTCTAGAGGCATCATTTAGTGAACAGCTGTAATGGTATAATTAAAAGCCGTACGTATATTTTAAAACAAAATAGTTGACATATGTGCCTGCTGTCTATGTAGGCAAGTCTATATAAATGTCATATCGAGTGTTGCAATGGCTGGGAAACAAAGCTGCTTTCCTCCATTAATGTTTCTGAACCCAACTTTGTACATGCTTACCATCTGTCGTAGCAAAAGCAACCTACTAAAGGAAATGCTCAGGTATGAACTCAGCATACATGGTGATACACAACTTAGTTCTTCACTGTTTTGCCACCCCATAGTCATTTATTCCTATGTAAAGTATATGGGAAACCACATTTGGTCAGATTTAGTAGCATATTTTAATTCAAAATATAATTCACTATGAAGAAACTTTGCTGACCCCTTCCGAATGAAGTGAAGTGAGGTGAATTTGGCTTTTTCCATTTTAACTTCTGAACATTAAACACTTTGACCATGTCTACACTCCAGAGATCTTTTGAAAGAAGCTCTTCCAGAAAATCTCTTCCAAAAGAACCTCTTTTGAAAGAGTGCAACCACACACAAAAAAAACGAATCAAAAGCGTGGTCTGCTCTTTCAAAAGAGTGAACCCACACACAAAACAGCTGATCAAAAGAGTTATCTGCTCTTTTGAAAGAAAGCGTCCACACAGCCCCCTACACTTTCGAAAGTATGGGCCAGGGATCGAAAATGAAGACTGTTCTTTTGAAAGAAGGGCCCTGCAGAGTGTCTACACAACTTTTCTTTGGAAAGAAGCTTTTGAAAGGGAGTGCTCTTCCTGAAATGGGAAAATTTCAAAAGGAGTGCCACATTCTTTCAATTTACTTTTGAATGAATGTTTTTTGTGGGTAGATGCTCCATGGGCTCTTTCGAAAGAGCCCCCTTCTTTCGAAAACTCTTTTGAAAGAAGTTGCTAGTGTAGACTCAGCCTTTAACTCTTCTATGCAGGGGCACACAGAAAGGCCTTTTAATTATTTTGTTTTAAGTGAAGGAGTAATTCACCCCATATTTAAAACAGAGGTTCAAAATTAAAAGTAAATATTAGCAAACATCCACAAAAATGCAGATAGAAAAAATGAGAAACGTGAACTTTATTATGGTCTTGATCCAAAGCCCACTGAAGTCAATTGAAAGGCCCACGGTTGGCCTCATGCTTTGATTGAAGCCATCAAGGCTAAGTTGATCAGCCCTCAACCAACAGAAAATAAAGGCTTGATAAAACAATATAACATTTATCTGTAGATCTCAAAACTTATGGGAATAAGAAGACTTTCCCTTGTTTCCCATTGTACAAAGAAAAATACGGAAGCATAGAAAAGTTAAATTTCTTTCCCAAGGTAACATGGCACATCAACATCAGAAACAGGAATACAAGCCAGGCTTCTTGGCTATGAATCTGCTGATGTATTCACTGAAGTTCAATAGTCAATCATACCCTCTCTGAACTTGACGAAAGCAGAGGTTTGCTGTACAGTAACTATGGTAGTTACAATGTGAATTACAAGTGATGCAAACAACTTTCACTTTTTCATTCCATGTCACTATAAAAAGTGTTTCACTATTTCAGAATTCAATACAAGCAGGGCCAGTCCCCTCTATTCTCTACTGCTGTAATACCCAATAAATAATGTTGGATAGATTCAAGTTGTCCATCTACCTCATATGATGTATTTATGATTTCTTGAAGTCAAATTGAAAAACTTATTCAAAATGACAACTGGTTTCCAAAAGCAGCTTTTTGATATTCTGAGTTTGTGACTGTCCAAAACTGCTCTGACACTGTAAAAGGCCCGATTCTGACCTTCATTAATTATGCTCTCTGGAGTTACTACAGATTTATACAAACATGAATTATTGGAATCAAGCTCTATATGCCAAGTAAGTGGTTGACATTATCATACCTTTTCAAATCAGAGTTTCAGGCTGAACAAAAATCATACCTGCCCTACATGAGAGGCTGGTTTGAGGTGCTGTGAAAAAAAAATGGCTTGAAGAGCCACTAAACGCTCTTATACAATAACGTACATGTGACTTTTAAAAGTGACTTTTTTGAAAAATGCTATGCATTTGCTATCTTCGAAACACAGTGATTGCAAAGTCATGGATCGCTGTGTGATTTTCTTTTGTTTCCTCTTTTTCCCTTTGTCCCAAGCAAAAACACCACAAACGGTATGGTCACCAATAAAAGTCACCTTCTTGCAAGAAATCTTGAAGATCCTCCTCTCCGTCACCGCTGAGATGTTGGCCTGTCCAACTATGCAGCTGGAACTCTTTGGCTCTCTTACAGGAGAAATCTAAATAAAACCTTTCATGGAGTGTATCTAGACTAAATGTAGTTCCTCCGAGGAGCTGAAAGAATACACTAGCTTCTGTGTTACTGTATTCTTAGCAGTGGTTCTTTGGCTCATAGAGCAGCTATAGAAGGAGGAATCCACAAAATAGGAGACAAAGAAAAAAATTCTCCTAATCTTTTAAAGTACAGTTATCCTAGTGCTTTTGTCTTACAAAATTCTCAGATTTCAGTTTCATACAGTTTATATTTTCCCTTTAATATATGTCAAGTTCATTAGATTTCTTCCTATGTATAAATCTGGGATATCAAACCACAATTTGCACTGTCAACTCCTATGAGTGAAATCTATTGCAGTTACAGAGCTGTCCTGCTTTTGCCTTTGTAGCAACTTTTAGACCACAATAACTATCATCAGTTTAAAGCAAGCAGATCCATTACATTTCCTCTGTTCCTACCGCCTCACATTAAGCTAATATTATCTATTTCCCAAGTGAAAAAAGCCCTTCCAGTGGTATCAATTATTAATTCCTTGCTTGCAGCTAATGTTTTGTTTGAATTATTTAAATGCATCTTCATTTATCAATAAACATAAAATGTTAAACAAAGAATACTGATGAAGGGCATAATTTAAGCCATAATATTTTATGAGATTATTTCAAGCGCCTTTTTTGATTTATTAACACAATATGTTTTATAATTATTTTCCATTTCTAAAAAAAAAAAAAACCCAGTGAAAAACGTCTTTCTGGATATCATCAAAAGACCTGGAGGGTTGTTTGAGTGCTTTCCAGAATGCTACAGTTTTGACTGGTTTCTTAAATATAAAATATAATATATAGTAAATTCCCATTCCATTTGCTGAGAAAATTCAAACCATAGTTCAGAAATAATATGTCTGTGATTTATTATTAGAATGCCAGTAACTGAAGTTCAGTTTAGTCTTCAGCTCCTTTCTTGTGTTTCAGCCATTTTATTAGGAACTGACTGAAACCCTTGGTTATTGTTAACAGACTCCAACTCACAACAATTGAAGCAAATGAACAATATAGTAGTTCATTTTTTTATTATTTCTGGGGAGTGGGTGATAATAACTATAAAGACAATGTCAGATGACAATCTAGTAAATGAAATAAAAGTAATATTACTGTATTATAAATATCTTAAACATAATCCTGTCACTTTAAATAACTGTTTATAAAGTATCGTTTGCATCAATGTTTCTTAAACCTTTTGAAGCTACGGGGCACCAAGCAGTAATACTTTTTTTTATGTGGAACACCTGTGAATATTTTCTTCAGGAAAATTGTTGTCAGACCAAAAATTCAAAAAAAAAAAAATAAAAAAGCAACATATACAGCAAAACCCAAAATGAAGCAATTTAATCAGGTATAGCAATGAAGAAGTAACATTGTTTCTAGTTTCAATAACAGAAAATATATACCATCAGTGTATGGTATTAAAAAAGTGTCAGATGCTCATGGCACACCTGCTAGTTGTTCACAGCATGCAAGCGTTCCACAAAATATAGTTTAAAACCACTGGCCTACACACACGCTTAAGCTGTGTCTACACGTGCACGTTACTTCGAAGTAGCGGCACTAACTTCGAAATAGCACCCGTCGCGGCTACACACGTCGGGCGCTATTTCGAAGTTAACTTCGACGTTAGGCGGCGAGACGTCGAAGTCGCTAACCTCATGAGGGGATCGGAATAGCACCCTACTTCGACGTTCAACGTCGAAGTAGGGACCGTGTAGACGATCCGCATCCCACAACGTCGAAATTGTGGGGTCCCCCATGGCAGCCATCAGCTGAGGGGTTGAGAGACGCTGTCTCTCCAGCCCGTGCGGGGCTCTATGGTCACCGTGTGCAGCAGCCCTTAGCCCAGGGCTTCTGGCTGCTGCTGCTGCAGTGGGGGATTCATGCTGCATGCACAGGGTCTGCAACTTGTTGTCGGCTCTGTGTATCTTGTGCTGTTTAGTGCAAGTGTGTCTGGGAGGGGCCCTTTAAGGGAGCGGCTGGCTGTTGAGTCCGCCCTGTGACCCTGTCTGCAGCTGTGCCTGGCACCCTTATTTCGATGTGTGCTACTGTGGCGTGTAGACGTTCCCTCGCTGCGCCTATTTCGATGTGGTGCTGCACAATGTCGATGTTGAACATCGACGTTGCCAGCCCTGGAGGACGTGTAGACGTTATTCATCGAAATAGCCTATTTCGATGTTGCCACATCGAAATAGGCTACTTCGATGTAGGCTTCATGTGTAGACGTAGCCTTAGTGTGTTAAGCCAGGGTCTGAATTGTCAGTGGCTCTGTGGATTCTGATAGTATAAAGACTCAGGTCAAAGGGCATTAGGGGAGTTTTAGCGCATGGTAGAACAGCCATTTAGTATATGGCAGGCTGGTGTGCTGTAGGTTTACACCCTGACTTTCTGTGCACTTAGTCTTCATGTAGACAATCCCTGAGGCAATGGCTACACTATAGCTGTACAAATATATCCTGAAATAGCAAATCCGTGGCTACATGCTGCATTTGAAATAGCAGTGCTACTTTGAGAGCGGCATTCTGTTTCCGTTACTGCTCATCATGAGAGGGGTAGTGGAAACTTCCAAATAGCTGCTTATTTTGAACTTTGGTGTCATTTGGATGGCACCAAATTTGAAGTAAGTTAACTCAAAATAATTTACACAATTTGTATTGCACAAATTGTATAAATTATTTCGAGTTACAGCTACAGTGTAGCCATAGCCTAAGAGACAATTTTCTTCTGGTTTTTGAAATTCAATAGTCAGCAATATAATATTTTATTTTATTTTATTTTATTTTGCTTTCTTTTCTTTCAGTTCTGGGGGCATAGGGAGTAGAATGCATTACAGTTAGAATGATTATCACAGACATAAAAACAATATTTACAGCAGTTAAAGTTACACTTCAAAGGTAAGTCCAAATATTACCACACTTGCAGTGTAGCATTTTCCTTTTCATCAGTGTTACTCCTGCTAGAATGATGTAACTTCTTCAGGGCCATGTCTACACTAGCCAAAAACTGTGACATGGCTATGCAAATGGCCATTTCAAAGTTTACTAATGAAGCACTGAAATACATATTCACCGCCTCATTAGCATGTGGGCAGCCGTGGCACTCCAAAATGGATGTGGCTCGCTGCTGCACAGGTCATCCAGACGTGGCTCGTTTTCTAAAGGACCCCAGCTACTTCAAAGGCCCCTTTTTCCTATGAGCAGATAGGAATAAGGAGACTTTGCAGTAGCCGGGGTCCTTTCGAAAAGGAGCCCCGTTTGGATGAGCCGTGCGGCGGCGAGCCGCATCAATTTCAAAGTGCTGCGACCGCCTGCATGCTAATGAGACACTTAATATGTATTTCAGCGCTTCATTAGTAAACTTCAAAATGGCCATTTGCATGGCCATTTTGAAGTTTTTGTTTAGTGTAGACACAGCCCAGGGGTCATAAAACATTTAGGAAGCTGAAAGGAAGGAGAAATCTGACACTGATTTTTCAAGGCAGGATCTTTTCCTGAACTAGTACTGAATATTATTCATGAAACTATTTTGGCTTCCTTCTCTTTTCAGAAGAAAAGTTCCCTCTGTGTTATGGGAGAGCAGTGAGGGCTTTCTTTGGATTTCCAGATTATCCTGTGAACTTTGCCAAAGATTATAACTGATGTTCTAGGTGCTTTCATTTGTCACAACCTCTATTCCATGGAAAAATCTGCAGTTTAATAATAGTAATTATCTATAGTATCATATCCCCTAGAGGTACTAAGCAAGATCCAATGTGTGCTAGGCACTGTTCAGAAACACATAAGTGAGACTATCTTCCCAGAGCAGATGCCAACCTGAATAGACATGGCATACAAAAGATATTATCCCCATTTTACACATAAGCTATTGAGAATGGCGCAGGCCCAGTACTTACCACTGTGACAAGTTAAATTGACTTAAATTGGTTTATTCACAATAGTGAGCACTACACCCATTGGTGCTTACAGGGTTGACTCCTTAGCTGCCAATCTTGAATTCATTTTCTTGCTCAGGTGAGCTTCATGCAAGTGGTGTTTCTTTAAAATGAGCAACCACCACACCTTTTTGAATCCAAGAAGCTTTTCTAATTCTTCTTTGCAAACATCTGGGCCGTTTTTAAACAGGCCACTTCCTTTGGAAATGGCATGCTAATACACAGAGCGAAAGATGCTAATGAGGCATGGATGCAAATTCCCCACACCTCATTAGCATAAAGTCACGGGATTTGGAGTCTGGAAGACTGTTCTTCCAGACTCCAAAACACCGTGTAGAAGCACGGCCACAGGGGGGCTTCCAGAAGGAAGTCCTTCTTCTGGAGGCCCCTTCTTCCCAAAAATTTTTGGAAAGAAGGGGCCTCTGGAAGAAGGACTTACTTCCCGAAGTCCCCCTGGGGCTGTGCTTCTACTTGGCATTTTGGAGTCCAGAAGAACAGTCTTCTGGACTCCAAATCACGTGCCGTTATGCTAATGATGTGCGGGGAATTTGCATCCGTGTCTTATTAGCATCTTTCGGTCTGTGTATTAGCATGCCACTTCCAAGGAAGAGGCTTGTGTAGAAATGGCCCTGGAGAGAAGAAAATATTTTACAAGGAAATTTGTCAAAATATTCTGGGGCTCAGAAAAAATACTTCTCAAGAACAAAGCTATTGTCTTTGGAATTAATTGTATTGCAGAGAAAGGGAGACAATTTCAAAAAGTGTTCCAGGAAGGATTCTCAGAAATTTCCACGCAAGGTCGTCAGCCTCTCTTCAAATTACCCATTTTGTCTCACAGCACTATCTTTGTGCACAGCATGGTTCAGGAACAAAGTACAACCACTTCTATCAAGTGCATTTAGTATCCATTAGTTGTGAGCGCAGTTATGTCTAAAGTTTAAAACAATACATTCTTCAATTCTCTAACTTACTCTTGGGAAGATCTTACACTCTAGAAGAAATGATGTATTACTGGGGCTCCATGTACTTGAAATGATCTACCCATGAGGATCTAATTGCAGGACTGGAAATAAAAGGGGATAGCATGTGGAGACCTTTTGTTAAAATCGTGGCAGCATTGCTATATTGGTAATTTCTGTATGTACTGAAAAATTAAATATTGTTGATTGAAAACAAACTAAATGTGCCTGATATGAAATAAATCTGAGCTCCTCAACACACTAGTGGAAATAAATTAATTTCTAAGGTTGCAATGTTGAGATCACAGAAATTTCCAGCACATCAAAATTTATTAACATTTTCACGCTGAAATTATGACACTTTAGCTAAATAATAACAGAAAATTCTTACCTAATAACACGCTTAGGCTGTGTCTACACTAGCCAGCTACTTCAAAGTAGCTGGCACAACATCGAAATAGCACGCGTTGCGTCTACACACACCATGCGCTATTTCGATGTTGAAATCGATGTTAGGCGGCGAGAATTGGAAATCGCTATTCCTATCTGAAGATGGGAATAGCACCCAACTTTGATGTTCAACATCGAAGTAGGGCGTGTGTAGATGATCTACGTCCCGCTACACTGAAATTGCTGGGTCTTCCATGGCGGCCATCAGTTGAGGGGTTGACAGATGCTCTGTCTAGCCCCTGCAGGGCTCTGTGGTCGCTGCATACAGCAGCCCTTAGCCCAGGGCTTCCGGCTGCTGCTGCTGCTGCTGGTGCAGCTGGGGGTCCATGCTGTGTGCAAGGAGACTGCAACCGGTTGTCGGCTCTGCGGACCTCATGCTGTGCAGGCCATGTGTGTCTGGGAAGGGCCCTTTAAGGGAGCAGCTTGCTCTTGTCCCAGAAGGACTAGTCCAGCCTGTGACCCCGACTGCAGGCTTTGCTGGCCCCTTATTTCGATGGAGAGAGCTTGTGTATGTGAACGCTCCACATTTCCTTCCAGGGTGGCTCCTTTCGACGTTCCCCATCACTACTTCGATGTTGAACGTCGACGGCACCAGCCCCGGAAGATGTGTAGATGATATGCGTCGAAGTAGCCTATGTCGATGTTCTTACTTCGAAATAGGCTACTTTGACGTAGTGTGCTAATGTAGACGTAGCCGTACTAGGAAAATTTGTAGCATAATTATTCATAGGCTATGTCTACACTAGAGAGTTTTGTAGACAAAACTGGGGTTTTGTCAAGAAAACTCGTGAAGCATCTATACACAGAATGTGTTTTGTCAACAGAAACTGTCAACAAAAAAGCCATGTAGATACTCCGGGGGCCTGTTTATCGACCGAGTGGATCAAAAGATCGATACACTTTTATGTGTAGATGCGATCTGTTGACAGAAGTTTTGTTGGAACATCCCATCTCACAGTAACATCTGTATACAGATGCTTCTTGTGTAAACATAGCCTGGAAGTATGAAGGATGAATAAACTTTTCAATGTTACATAAATTATTTAATGAAGAAAGCCAATAGACTTTAGTAGCCAATGATAATTTTTCTGCTAATATTTTGGCTCATGTGATTGAAGGTAATAGAAAATAATAGGCTAGCCCATGGATGTGGCTAAGCAACAACACTGCATATGTCAGGGGTGTGAAAAGGTGGATTAAAGCTCACCTTTGTCCTCTCCCTGATTAAATTGCCCTCTGTGTGGGGTCTGTCCCCAAGCAGCAGGTGGGGGTGGAGGGGAAGGCTGCACTACCTCATCCCAACAGTGCAGATGTGAGTCTTCTACTCATCTTATTCCTTCACAAAACACAATGCCTTTGTTCAAGGGTCTAGTACAGCTCCTCAACCCCCAAAAAGTAATCAGGGCTCAGTGCCGTGTGGCTTTTTCCTCCACCCTTTTCTTTAAGAGAAACTCAGTGCTGAAAGATGTCCAGCTTCTGCTGAACCACTGTTAATTGCAGTGGCCAGGAAAAAAAAGTCACAAGTTCTTGCCTCATTGGAAAGAAACACTCCTGTTGTCCCAAGAGGTCTTCAGCGTAGTAAAGACACAGAACAGATCAGACAGTAGTGTGCATGGTACACAGTGGGCATAAAAATATAACAGAAGTCATCCTTTACACTTATCATGGGAAATGCATCTGTGGCACAATTCTATCTCTCTGAGGACAAGGACAGTCAGAAGCCTGAGTGTGTGTTTGACTCCCAGACAATGGCAAGCATCATCTCAGCTTTGATTCCATTCCCAGAAGTACTAATCTCCCACATCAGTATTTCCTGGAATGATACTGTAATGTTGAAAAGGTTGACTGGCAGTTGCTAGAGGCAATAATTCACAGGAAATGCAAAGCAGCAATTTAGCATACTGGCAAATGTGGAGGTGGAGGTGGGACATCCCCCACAGGAAAGTAGCAAGTAGGTAGATTCATGACTAGCCCTATTTAAAAAGCTTTCAGTGTTATTTATCAATTTTGTCACTCTTTAAAACCATGGTACATTAGTTAATTCCTATATTACGATGAAATTCCTATGGAAGTACATATTATAGCCACATTAATATCACATTAGCTCACCGTGATTAATGTTATTGCATTGAATGAATTAATAATGATTTGCGTCTTCACCAAGTTTTTTTTTTTAACTTGACATGAAGAGGATCCATGGCATTGATTATCACAAATATAATGGATTGATTCATCATTTATGGGAAAAGAGGCTCCTCTTCCCATAAAGCTCATTCTATTATTGTTCTTTTTTTTCTTCTTCTCTGAGGAGATGTATTATCTTTGGCAGGAACTCAAAACCATCTATAGATCATTCACAGAAGCCAACTCTTACCTTTGAGGTCTGTGACTTGAATACGAGCTTTCTGCAGTGAGCAAATGAATGAAGCTCTGGCAAATAAGTTGTCACATGTGAGTGGTGTCAAGAAAGAAGATAGTTATCCTGGGGAGCAGGGATTAGGCAATAGCGGCTGTCCTCAAAGGGAATTTAGGTGCTGCTCATAGGAATAAGGGGACTTCGAAGTAGGTGGGGTCCTTTTGAAAAGGAGACCCGTCTGGATAAGCCATGCGGCGGCGAGCCGCATCAATTTTGAAGTGGCGCGTCCGTCCGCATGCTAATGATGTGGTGAATATGTATTTCAGTGCTTCATTAGTAAACTTCGAAATGGCCATTTGCATGGCCATTTCGAAGTTTTTGGCTAGTGTAGACATGGCCATGATCTGTGAGTTACTAGTTTTTCTATGACATAGTCCATGACACCTTTTCGTTACACATTATATCAACAAAGATTTGGGGCACTCTGAGCTGCTGAGGCCAGTTGAAATTCACTGTCACATTCTGTTAGCCGGTGGCTGGCTACACATGCCTTCAAATATAAGGATGATCTTATGGTGACAGAGAGATGTAACCATGACTGCATCTGCTGTCTTCTCTGGGGCATGATAGGACTCTCCATTTATTCACACAGCACAAGTAATATTTATTATGGCTGCCTCCAGTAGGTGAGTTGTCCAGGGAAGGGTGGAAAGGGGATTCCCTGTGTCCTCTGGTCCATGTCAGTGATGATTAAGAAGAGGCTGCCACAATTTGGTTCGATTTTGCTTTTCAATTTATGTGAGAAGAGGCCAATTTCTTCACACTGGTATGTTACCCATATAGATATAACACAAATTGCTATCATAGGAATCAGAGTGGACCTTGTTGACTGAATACTTAAGATAGGAATTTAAATAGTTTGCATCTATTAAACGACATCCTGTTTTCACTTGCATTATTTTGATTCTAAATCTCCTGGGCTGCGTCTAGACTAGCCCCCAACTTAGAAGGGGGCATGGTAATTAGGGAGTCGGGAGATTACTAATGAAGTGCTGCGGTGCATATGCAGCACTTCATTAGGCAAAATCTCACCCATGGCAACTTTGAAGTGTGAAACTTCGAAGTGCTGGCTTGCGTGTAGCCATGGGTACTTTGACGTGCCAATGCTCCTTTGAAGTCCCTTTACTCCTCAAAATTTGAAGTACCCACAGTTGACCCGCGCCTACATGCAAGTCGGCACTTCAAAGTTGCCATGGGGGAGATTTTGCCTAATGAAGTGCTGCATATGCACCTCAGCACTTCATTAGTAATCTCCCGACACCCTAGTTAACATGCCCCCTTTGAAGTTTCGGGGCTAGTCTAGAAACAGCCATAGTGTGATTCTCAGAGAAAACTGAGGACTGAGACAATTTATGCACAAAACAAACTCAGCAGAAGCATACAATAATCCAAAGGACTGGCAGTGGATGGATGTGAAGCTCTGCTTCCAGTTCCCAAGATTTTCCATGCTGAAGTCCAAAAAGTACTTATATTAAAGCTCTTCCTTGGAATAACAATATATGTTACTTAGTTTTTCATTCTTTCCTTTGCATTTAAACCACTAATTCTGTCCACCTTTTTCATTTTTAGTGATTTATAAAAGATACTACGAGCTTGACAAAGAAGGAATATTGGCATCCTCATAAATTCATGGGGGGCACTGTCTATGAGATTTCCACCTCCCCCAACCTGAAAAATTAACATAAAATATTACTGTAGAAAGTTTGATTTTCCATTTTGTCTCCAAAAGGCAGAAGGCCACATGTTTGACCATACCACAAATGAAAGCTGCTTAAAGGGAAAGGGTCATATAAAGGGCACTTACACTTCTAAATGGAAGGCTGGAAATTCCCTAAAAAACCTGTATAGTCAGAATGAAACAAAAGATGTGACTTTTCCCCAAATGATCCAGCTCTGAAGGCTTGAGAGAACTTATCTTGGAGCATATGCTGCAATATTAAATATTTACAACTCACACCATT
Source organism: Carettochelys insculpta (assembly GCF_033958435.1). Classification (NCBI taxonomy): domain Eukaryota; kingdom Metazoa; phylum Chordata; order Testudines; family Carettochelyidae; genus Carettochelys; species Carettochelys insculpta. The sequence goes on along the minus strand of NC_134142.1, from coordinate 55,333,068 downwards.
CAGCTTCTATAGTTAAAAGTCAGACTAGCTTTTTTATTTTTGTTTTAAAATACTTTAAGGACGATTCCACAGTTTAAAATCATCCGTTGTTACCTGTAGCTGTGTAAATCCGGCTTTCAGCTATAGCTGTGAAACATCCACTGAAGTCCTGATCACTTCAGTGGCATTGATTGCATGTACGTAGAGAGCAGAATTTTAACCTACATTCTTAAAAACTCAGAAGACCCCTTTATTTACTGACATTTTGAAGCCACAGGTCCAGTTACAGCCATAAAATCCAGAATGCTATGACTGTACATTGCCCTTTAAGGATTCTTTGATGGCCCCCATATGCTCCCATGTGGTGGCTACAATCAGCCCCCAGTTATTTGCAGAATCAGGCCTAATTGATGTCACAGAGGTAATGTTCTCTTTGGCTGGGTCAACACGTGCCCCTTCCTTTCGAAAGGGGCATGTTAATGAGCAGGTTCGAAAGATGCTAATGAGGCGCTGCAATGAATATGCAGCCCCTCATTAGCATAATAGTGGCTGCGGCGATTCGAAAGTGTGGCTTTTTGAATTGCGCAAC